>NC_090319.1:62004358-62314875 GCF_040869045.1 Eurosta solidaginis | reverse complement strand
GTGGCGATATCTCGAAACGGCGTCCACCTATGGAACTAAGGATTACTCCCTTTTAAAATACTCATTAACACCTTTCATTTGATACCCATAACGTACAAACGCATTCTAGAGTCAACCCTGATCTACCTTTATGGCTATATCCCTAAATGGCGTCCACCTATAGAACTATGGCCCACTCCCTCATAAAATACTCTTCAATGCCTTTTCTTTGATACACATGTCATACAAACACATTCCAGGGTTTCCCTCTGTTCATTTTCCTACATGGTTATTTTCCCTTATGCTGTCACCATAGCTCTCAACTGAGTATGTGATGTTCGGTTACACCCGAACTTAACCTTCCTTACTTGTTGTCACTACTTTTACTTCAAAGTACTTGAGATCGCGCGTTATTATCTCACTTTTTACTTCGTTGGCATTTACACCTTCTAGCCCATGAATTACGACCTTGAAAGGTCGATCTTGTTTATTTTATATTTATCTTAAAAATCGTTTAGATATGTTTAAATTTCACCAAATGCTTACGTGTATAGCATATATTGTTGTCTGAGAAAATCACAGACACCGGTAGTATATATAGTATATATCTCATACAACCGATTGTTCAGATAAGAAACTTTGCGCAATTTCTTCCCCATTTTAACAGCTAGAAGCTTCAAATTTCACCAAATGCTTACGTGTAGTCCCTCAATTTTTGAGATATCTTGATAAAATTTGGTCAGCGGGTTTATTTGGGCGTCCGATTAGATATTTGTCGGTACCGACCGGATCGGACCACTATAGCATATATCCTCCATACAACCGATTTTTCAGAAAAACAGGATTTTTGTAATATCTTACCCAATTTAACAGATTGAAGCTTCAAACTTCACCATATACTTTCGTATATTGCACATATTGTTGCCTGAAAAAATTTATGAGATCGGTCGTATATATAGTATATATCCCCCACAACAGATTGTTCAGATAAGGAACTTTTCGTAATTACTGCCCTATTTTAAGAGCTAGAGGCTTCAAATTTCAACGAATGCTTACGTATATAGCATATATTGTTGTCTGAAAAAATCATAAAGATCGGTTGTATATATAGTATATATCTCATACAACCGATTGTTCAGATAAGAAACTTTTCGCAATTTCTACCCCATTTTAACAGTTATAAGCTTCAAACCTCACCGATTGCTTACGTATATAGTATGTATTTTTGTGTCAAAAAATCATAGAGATCGGTGATATATATAATATATATATGATGGTATATATAGTATATATATATATTTTTTACGATTTCGGCCCCATTTTAACAGCTAGAAGCTTCAAATTTCACCAACTGCTTACGTGTATAGCATATATTGATGTCTGAAAAAATCATTGAGATCGGTGGTATACATAGTATATATCTCATACAACCGATTGTTCAGATAAGAAACTTTGCGCAATTTCTGCCCCGTTTTAACAGATAGAAGCTTCAAATTTCACAAAATGCTTACGTATATAGCATATATTGTTGTCTGAAAAAATCATAGATATCGGTGGTATATATATTGTCACGGATATTACCATCACTAAGTTATCCCATCACTAAGGCGATGCTAAGGCCACGATAAGCAATATTTACGTCAATAATCAAATCATGTATACACATATATAAGGCAGCCGAAATAAGTCACACACAGATGCATTTACTTATACGCCTATGTATGCGCGAGAGACTGTAAACTACAAACATTCACATCAATAATTCAATCATTATGTATCTACATAAACGAATAAATAAGTGCGTCTACATATATGTACCATGTACGTATACGAGCAGCGGAGCGGCAATGAACAAACACATGCATATATCTTATCTGAGTTGTCACAAGAGAGAGCAATAATTTGTGCACGTAGTTGTGGCTGGCGATTTTGTAGCCGAAAGTAACTAGTAAGTTCTGGAAATCGAAGAGCCTAGAAGTATGCAGCGTAAACTATAAAAGCGGGGCAGGCGAGTAAGAAGTAATTCAGTTTGATTTGAGTTGTCAAGCAGTTTGATTAAGACGATATCTCGCGAGCAATAGCAGAGTTTCATTGAGCTATCAATCAGTGTTGTTATTAAGCAAGCTATTCGTTGCACAGTTTGTTATTGTGAAGTACTTTAATAAAGGCCATTTTGCATTATTACAATTTGGAGTTATTTATTCAACAGTTTAGTGATTCGAACTTAGCAGAGGATTTCAAATAAGAGGATTTGTAAGCAAATTCGTTACAATTGGTGTCAGAAGAGGAATTGTTGAAAAAATTCCAGAGGACAACAAGGACGTGGCAAAGTTCAGTGAATTGAAGATCCAGCAACTAAAGAAGGAGTTGGAGAGCCGTGGATTGAATACAAGCGGCGTTAAACTTGAACTTCAGGCACGGCTACGAGAGGCAATGGAAGCAGAAGGAATTGATGTGGAAGAGTATGACTTTCATCTTGGTGGCGAGGAAATAACAAAAATGGAAGAAACACCGCAGACAATGGCGAACACAGACTTGAACATGATTTTGGCTGCAATATCTGCTCAAACATCGACAGTGGCTTCTCAACTGGAATCGCAGGAGACACGCATAACATCCAAGATGGAAAAACAACTAGAATCACAGGAGAACCGTATAACATCGAAGATTGAGGCACAAGAAACGCGTATGTCAGAAATGTCGACACAGATAACATCTAAGATGGAAACACATTTGGAAGAACAGAAGACATATTTGGCATCTCAACTGGAAGCACAAGAGGCACGTATATCTGAAATGTCGGCACAAATTTCGGAACAGGTATCATCGCAGCTCTTTGTGAAACTGGAAGAGCAGGATGCAAAAATTTTACAACTCGAGGACAAAATTGATGCCGAAATAGAAGCGTTAAAAGGTCGTATGGAGCAGTTACAACTAAATCGCCCAGCTGTTTCAGCAAGCAATCCAAAGGTAAAAACACCATCATTTGACGGTTCTGTTCCTTTCCAGGTCTTCAAGCTACAGTTTGAGAAGACCGCAGCAGTGAACAACTGGAATAAAGTTGCTGCACTGTTCGTGGCATTGAAAGGGCCTGCAGCGGAAATCTTACAGACGATTCCAGAGTACGAACGGAACAGTTATGAAACATTGATGGCTGCTGTAGAGCGACGTTATGGAAGCGAGCATAGGAAACAGATATTCCAAATTGAGTTGCAAAACCGCTACCAAAAAGCAAATGAGACATTGCAGGAGTTTGCTTCAGATATTGAAAGATTGGCTCATCTTGCAAATACGGACGCACCCGTGGAATACACGGAAAGAGTGAAGATTCAGAGCTTTATAAATGGCATACGGGACGTCGAAACGAAGCGAGCCACATACGCGAACCCAAAGCAAACATTTTCTGAAACGGTATCCCATGCATTGACTCAGGAAACGGCGTCATTATTGAGTAAACCAGCATACAAAGCTCATCGTGTGGAAGTAGAAAGGCCAGATTGGGTAGACACAATTTTGGAAGCACTGAAGGGATCTCAACAGAAGAATGCCGGAGTTATTAAATGTTTCAAGTGCGGCAACCCAGGTCACATTGCACGTCATTGCGATCTTGGTCCTAATAGTTCCAACAATGTGGGTGGCCGTAAACGCAAAGCTGGCGGAAATGAGCAAGAGCGTGTCGAATGTAAAGAACGAAAACTTGCCCCGGCTGTTGAATGTCCTGTGATATCTGTGTCGGAAATTGGAAGGAAATCAAGCAGTCTTACCGTCAGAGGGAATGTGGATGGTAAAGAGCGTGTACTGACTGTAGATACGGGGGCATCTCATTCCTTGATTCGATCTGATTTGGTCTACAGGAGAGTAAAGTCATTACCTGGAGCAAGGTTGCGTACGGTAACAGGCGAATATAATCAAGTCCAAGGCGAAGTGGTATGTGAGGTATTAATTGGAAAAGTCATGGTTCTACACAAATTCGTTGTGGCGGAGATCGTTGATGAAGTCATATTGGGAGTGGACTTCTTGGTTGACCATGACGTCAGGATCGATATGCGGAGAAAAATTATGCGCTATAAGAACCAGGACATACCACTTAACTTTAGTTTGGAAAAAGGGTTCAGCAGTAATCGGGTACTGGTGGAAAAGACTCGACAAAGACCACGATAGTCAAAGGCAAAGGTTGATAGATCGAATGGGCCAAATAAATCAAAATCAAAAGTACCTGCGAGAGAAACACTGGCATTGACAAAACCTAAAAGACGCAGGAAAACGAAGCAACGAATTTCCGAGAAAGAATGCGAGGGTAGTTTCAAGCCGGAGCGCACTACTCTTGTGAAATGTGGGAACGATACCGATTATGCAAAGCAAATCCGTCCAGCACAAGCTCTACGAAGTGGTTCATTGACCAAACAACAGAGTGTGAAGGAACGGCCCAGGGTAATGAGTAGTAAGATGAAACACTGGCATGACAAGAACTCTAATTCGGAAGGTTTCTTGGCGGGAGATTTGGTACTGTTAAGCAACCCACAACGTAAAAAAGGTTTGTCCCCGAAATTGCAGTGTAATTGGGAAGGCCCATACAAAATTGTAAAACAGATCAACGATGTAGTGTACCGCATACAAACCATCGATAAACCACGAACCAAAATGAAAGTGGTCCATTTGGAAAGGCTGGCAACGTTTAGATCGAGAGATTTGTCTGACCGGGACGATCAGACTTAGGTGGAGGGCAGTGTCACGGATATTACCATCACTAAGTTATCCCATCACTAAGGCGATGCTAAGGCCACGATAAGCAATATTTACGTCAATAATCAAATCATGTATACACATATATAAGGCAGCCGAAATAAGTCACACACAGATGCATTTACTTATACGCCTATGTATGCGCGAGAGACTGTAAACTACAAACATTCACATCAATAATTCAATCATTATGTATCTACATAAACGAATAAATAATTGCGTCTACATATATGTACCATGTACGTATACGAGCAGCGGAGCGGCAATGAACAAACACATGCATATATCTTATCTGAGTTGTCACAAGAGAGAGCAATAATTTGTGCACGTAGTTGTGGCTAGCGATTTTGTAGCCGAAAGTAACTAGTAAGTTCTGGAAATCGAAGAGCCTAGAAGTATGCAGCGTAAACTATAAAAGCGGGGCAGGCGAGTAAGAAGTAATTCAGTTTGATTTGAGTTGTCAAGCAGTTTGATTAAGACGATATCTCGCGAGCAATAGCAGAGTTTCATTGAGCTATCAATCAGTGTGGTTATTAAGCAAGCTATTCGTTGTACAGTTTGTTATTGTGAAGTACTTTAATAAAGGCCATTTTGCATTATTACAAATTGGAGTTATTTATTCAACAGTTTAGTGATTCGAACTTAGCAGAGGATTTCAAATAAGAGGATTTGTAAGCAAATTCGCTACAATATTATATACTTCATATAAACTGTCATTTTGACCCCTTTTTTACGGC
This sequence comes from Eurosta solidaginis, assembly GCF_040869045.1. Taxonomy (NCBI): domain Eukaryota; kingdom Metazoa; phylum Arthropoda; class Insecta; order Diptera; family Tephritidae; genus Eurosta; species Eurosta solidaginis. The sequence goes on along the minus strand of NC_090319.1, from coordinate 62,309,416 downwards.
TAGAAGCTTCAAAATTCATCAAATAGTTACGTTTACGTCATATATTTTTGAAATACGTGATTCGTAGTCATAGGTTTTACATGCAGACCACAAAAAACGTGAAGCTTTGCATCCTCACACAGATTACCTACCTATTTTTTATTTTATATTTATCTTAAAAATCGTTAAGGTATGTAGATCTGTTCACTATATATTTCTTATCTTATACATCCGATTATTCGGAGATTACGAACGGGATAAGATTATTGTTCAGCCCCATTCATGAAAGGTATGAAGTCTTCGGCACAGCCGAAGACAGTCCCGTTCTTACTTGTTCAATGTAAGTTTTACATTAATTTCAAATCAAACTTAAACAAAGTTATAGAAAAAGTACAGTAAACTAAAAAAATAATACTGTTTTTATGGTTAATTATAAATTTTTTATTAATAAAAATAGGTTTATTTATAATATTTTTCAATCCCGCACAAAAACACTTCATCTTTTTGGCATCCTTTATCATTGTGGGGCTCATATTCTACACTTACTTCATTACGCATTTGCGTAGTGGAAGAAGCTTGGTCATTAGTAGTAACGTTGCATTGAGTCATTGAGCTTTGGATCGCGATAAAATCTCATTGGAACGATCAGGATGAGTACCATGAGAGTTAAGCGGGAGTCATTGGTGCCGTATGTCGTATCCCTAACGTAATCAGCTGTTTATCATTACGACGGTAAACCAAAAACCAATTGGTTGGCTACGATACGGTTACGACCTTAGCGGCACCAATAATCGATTGCATTGATTCCCATAAGGTTGGTCGAATCAGCTGTTTTAAGGTTACCGATACGGTTAACGAAAAGGCACCAATGTCTGCAGATTTAGCAGCACTCAACGAACGAATGTGTACACATAGTAGGGTGCCTGTTATTTTTAACTTTTTTCCCCGAATCGCTCCATAAAATTTTACTTAAAAAGTTAAAAGAAATTATCAAACTAATAACTAGTATTATTCGTTATTTAAACAATGCCACAAATACTATATATTTTCCATATAAAATTGAATGGGATTTTGCACCTAAAAAAGCTGGAGTACTAATGATTAAAAAATGGGTCGGCAGTTAAAACACGTCCAAAAATTTCGGGAGAGGTACCAAAAGAAATTCTTTGAACTAAACAACTTTCGTCGCAAGGCTGATATTTAAAATTTTATTTCTTTCAGGAGCTTTGTGCAAAAAGCATTGGCACATTATTTTTTATTTATTTATTATATTAAAGTCAACACAGACACAAAGCGGTCGACTATTGAATACCAGATACAATACAAATAACAAGGGAAAAAAACAAAATTTAAAAATAAAAACTTAAATAAAAAGCAATCAAATTAATTAAGTTAAATTTTAAATAATACATAAATCAAAAATTAATATTGAAATAAAAATTTACATCATATTTAAAAGTCTTTGAAAAATATCATGCCAGACGTGAGAGTTTTTATGTTGTGGTTCTTGTATTTTTCATATAAAAAATGTATAGTTTTTCTATGATGATTTAAAATAAATGTAATGCTAATATTTTATGGCCTTAATAATTAGTTTTCAGTTTTTCATATAAAAAATGTATAGTTTTTCTATGATGATTTAAAATAAATGTAATGCTAATATTTTATGGCCTTAATAATTAGTTTTCAGTCTTAAAGTTTATGGGTTTTCGGGTGGAAAAACAATGTTAAATATCGGATGCCCTAGTGCATATGACTGTAGGTGCTACCAAAAACAACTACTTTTCACAAAAAACCAAATCAACAGACTCACCCTGTTGATCCGAAACGGATCCAGATAGATATCAGGATGACAGCATTGTTGTTGCATTTGCATGTTAAATTTCTATAGGTGTCTGGACCACGCTTCATTGGAACGCAAATAGTATCACCACTTTCTGATTTCTAATCACATTCGTCACTTTCCTCGCATTCTTGATTACCCATGCTTTGTGCTGTTGCTGGCATTTGCTTTTTTATTAAATATCTGCAAAAGAAATTCTTTAGTAGCAAACTAAAGGCATTTTACCATTCATTGAGCGCGCAAAATTCAACTCAACTCTGGTTGGGTTGAAATTTCGCAATTTGGTATTACAGATTACAACTCAACGTGTCAAGAAAATTATCGGTTGAGTTGTTTAGTCTAAGAACTTTTTGTGGCATTACCGTTTACAACATTGTGTTGGTTTCAGTGGTGGATCGTAAGCTCGGCTGTGGGGGAGGGAAATGGTATCAAAAAGTTTCATAAATTTTGTTTTATTTTTATAAAAGCGATATTCATGTATAAATTGCCATGGAACGTGAAATACCAAAATTTTGTGCCTACTGCTATTTTCATGCTCAAGAAAAATGCAAAATTTTTCCTGAATGTTTGCTTTTGATCTGCGTACAGCACTTAATGATACAAAAATGTAAGCTTTCGATTTCAAAGTATTTTCGAAAGTAGGTACATATGTATTCTGTTTTTAAATACTTTGTGTATTTTTTATTTGGTACTTTTATCACCACTGGGTGTGTATATTTCATACTTATATAATCTTAATAAAACAATGTAATAATGACAATGTAAATAAATGTTATGTTTAAAGACACAGAGTGAAAATTTCTGAAAGTGATCACCGAAAAACGTCATAATTTATTTTTGATATTATTTGATAGCTATCGATAATACAAACAAATGCTCGTCTTCGATTTTTTCAAAAAAGTGATATGAGTATCACTTAGCGTCACTAATATTCGTCACACTGCCCTCCACCTAAGTCTGATCGGGACCATCTAAACGCCGCCAGCCTTTCCAGATGAACCACTTTCATTTTCGTTCGTGGTTTATCAATGGTTTGTATGCGGTAAACTACATCCTTGATCCGTTTTACATCTTTGTATGGGCCTTCCCAGTTACACTGCAATTTCGGGGACAAACCTTTTTTCCGTTGTGGGCCGTATAACAGCACCAAACCTCCTTCCTGAAAACCTTCCGAATTAATTGCTTTATCGTATCTGGCTTTCATCTTGTCACTCATAATCTTTGTTCGTTGCCTTATCAGATCGTGTATTTCCCTCATCTCTTCTTCCAAAACACCAGTGGACTTCAAGTCAGCTGGCAGTCGAAGGCCATTGCCAAAATTACTTTTGCAGGGGTTCGGCCCGTTGTCTCATGCACTGCTGACCGGTAAGCCATCAAGAATAATGGTATGCGGGTATCCCACTCTTTATGGAACTTGCCCACTACTTTCCTTAAGTGCTCCTCCAATTTTGTATTGAATCGTTCCACCATACCATCGGAGTGAGGATGCAATGCAGTTGTCCGTGTTTTTTGAATGTCCAATGATTTACACATTTCCTGGAACACAGCTGATTCGAAATTCCTGCCTTGGTCAGGAAGTAACTCCATTAGTACACCATACCTTGCAACCCAATTGTTTATAAACACTTCTACTACTGTTTCTGCTTCTTGATTTGGGATTGGGTATACCTCTGGTCATTTGCTGAAATAATCCATAACTACCAGTACATATTAGTTTCCGCAGTTGCTAGTAGGAAATGGACCTGCGACATCCATAGCGATCCTTTCAAATTGGGCACCTGAGTTATATTGCTTCATCTGACCATGACTTCGGGTTTTGGGCCCTTTCGCTCTGCTGCAAACCTCGCAGTTCGCAATCCACTCAGTGACTGACTGACGGCAACCAACCCAATAGAATCTCTGTGTAATCTTGTCGAGCGTCTTCGTGATTCCAAGAAAACCTCCGCTTGGACCATTATGTAGCTCGCTGAGCACGTCAGGAATCCTCTTTCTGGGAACAACTATCAGTTTCTTCTTGCATTGACCATCCTCACTCTCCCATACTCGATGCAAGCAACCGGATATCAATTCTAAACTGTTCCACTGTGCCCAATATGACTTCGCAATGGGACTCTCTGCTGACGTCTCCTCTCTATTTGGTCTTTCGTTTCGTTTGAGCCCTTGCATAACATGTGACAGATGAGCATCTTCTAGCTGACACTACCTTAGTTGTTCCTTGTCCCATTCATCCGTACATGTTGTAGTCATTAGCCGGACATCTATAATGTCTTCTTTAGCCTCGGCCTTTGAACAGTGCTTGCATTCCAAACTACATGGTGTTCGTGACATTACATCAGCATTTCCATGGGTACTACCTTTTCGATGCTCAATGGAAAAGTCATAGCTTTGTAGTCGCTCGATCCACCGTGCCAATTGTCCTTCTGGTTTACGGAATTGCAGAAGCCATTTAAACGCTGCGTGATCTGTCCTGACGCGGAGTCGCTGGCCGTAGAGGTATTTGTGAAAATGTTTATTGCACTCAACCAATGCCAACAGGTCTCTCCGTGTAACGCAATAGTTCCTATCTGGTTTTCCAATAGAACGGCTGTAATTTGCAACTACCTTCTCCTGTCCATCGACCAGTTGTGATAAAACGCCTCCTAAAGCATATCCACTCGCATCTGTATCTAGAATAAATGTTGCTCCTGGAATCGGATATGCCAACATTGGTGCAGTGCACAAACGCTCCTTCAATGTTTGAAAAGCCACTTCTTGCTCCTTCATCCGTTCAAAAGCTTTATTTTTTCTTGTAAGCTCATGGAGGCTATGGGCTACGCTGGAAAATTTTGGTACAAATCGGCGGTAATATGTGCACAGCCCAAGGAAACTTCTTAAGTCATGCAAGTTCTGTGGTGTTGGCCAATCCTTTACTGCCTCTATCTTTTCATTCGCTGTACAGATGTCTTCAGTCGTTACCTTGTGACCCAAATAACTTACTTCCTTTTTAAACAGCGAACACTATTTGGGACTTAGTTTGAGACCAGCGCCAGCTATTCTCTGGAAAACTTCCTCCAAGTTCTTTAGATGTTCATCAAAGTTCTTGCCCAATACGATGATGTCGTCCAGGTACACCAAGCATGTTTTCCAATGTAGTCCTTTCAGTACCTGGTCCATGAGTCTCTCAAAAGGAGCTGGTGCTTTACAAAGTCCAAAAAGCATCACTGTAAATTGCCAAAGACCATCTCCGACACTGAAGGCTGTTTTCTCTTTATCTTCCTCCTTCACCTCAACTTGCCAGTGACCGCTTTTCAAGTCCAGTGTGGAAAACCATTTCGTACCAGATAGCGAGTCCAGAGTATCATCAATTCTTGGCAATGGGTAGCTATCCTTTTTCGTGACGTCGTTCAACTTGCGGTAGTCCACGCAAAACCTCATCTTCCCATCCTTCTTCCTCACAAGTACCACCGGTGAGCTCCATGGACTAGCTGATGGTTCGATGACGCCGCTGTCACTCATTTCTTGTACGAATTGACTCACAACTTCCCGCTTCGTCAGTGGAACACTACGAGGAGCTTGACGTATCGGCCTCGCATCTCCAGTGTCAATTTGATGTTTCACAACATTGGTGCGGCCTGGTTTGGAACCATCCTGGTCAAATATGTTTGCGTACTTTAGGAGCAGTTGGTTTGCCTTACTCTGATAATCTTGATCTAGCCCCTCCGTCCATGCCGTGATGTCATTTGAAAGATCAGTCTTGCTAGTTGAAACGTATTCCTGGAGCTGTTCACAGTTAATAACTAATTCAGCCTCTTGGCATCTTCCCAATATAGCTCCTTTCGTCAGTTTGAGAGGTGACTTGAACTCATTGAGTACTCTTACCGGAATACGTCCATCTTGTTTTGTCATAACCAGGGTTTTTCCTACAAGTATGTTCGGTGTCGATTTGTTTGCTGCTTCGACAACCCACAATTGGTTTGTCCCACAATCTCCATCAACCTTTGCCCAGATGACTGCTTCTGATTTTGGTGGTATTTGCTGACTCTCTTCCACCAGCACTCGTTTACTGCTGCAGCCCCTTTCGTAGCCGAAATTAAGTGGCATATTCATGTTCTTATATCTCATCGTCTTGCTTTGAATATCGATCTTGATGCCTTGGTCGATTAAGAAGTCCACTCCAATTATGATTTCATCAACAATCTCTGCCACTATAAAATTGTGTGCTACCTTGACGTTCCCATTTGCGACTTCACACGCTACTTCTCCTAGAACCGTGGTGCCTTCTCCAGTTGCTGTACGCAATCTTGCTCCATGCAATGGTCTTATCTTTGGTACCGGTCGTACTCTTTAGTTTAACGATTGAGTGGACTTGGAGATTTGCTCATCTCCTTCAGCTCTGCGTTTACGGCCACCCACATTGTTGGAAGTATTAGGACCGATGTTGCAATGACGTGCAATGTGACCCAGGTTCCCGCACTTGAAACATTTCATAATTCCCGCATTTTTCTGTTGTGATCCCTTCAGTGCTTCCAAAATTGTGTCTACCCACTCTACTTCCACTCTCTTTCTACTTCCACACGATGAGCTTTGTATGCTGGTTTACTCAATAGTAACGCCGTTTCCTGAGTCAATGCATGGGATACCGTTTCGGCAAATGTTTGCTTTGGGTTTGCATATGTGGCTCGCTTCATTTCGACGCCCGTATGCCGTTTATAAAGCTCTGAATCTTTACCCTTTCAGTGTATTCTGCGGGTGTGTCCGCATTTGCAAGATGAGCCAATCTTTCAATATCCGAAGCAAACTCCTGCAAAGTCTCGTTAGATTTTTGGCAGCGGTTTTGCAATTCTATTTGGTAGAATTGTTTCCTGTGTTCGCTTCCGTAACGTCGTTCTACAGCGGCCATCAATGCTTCATAATTGTTCCGCTATCCTTCGGGAATCGTCTGTAGGATTTCGGCTGCTGACCCCTTCAATGCTACGAATAGAGCTGCAACTTTATCTTTAGCATTCCAGTTGTTCACTGCTGCGGTCTTCTCAAACTGTAGCTTAAGGACCTGGAAAGGAACAGAACCGTCAAAGGATGGTGTCTTTACCTTTGGATTACTCGCTGAAACTGCTGGGCGAATTATTTGCAACTCCTGTATACGACCTCCCAAAGCGTCTATCTCGGCATCCATTTTATCCTCGAGCTGTACAATTTTTGTATTCTGTGCTTCTAACTGCGAATAAATTTGTGCCACCTGCAATTGTAAGCACTCCTCTTGTGCTTCCATCTTGGATGTAATCGCCTTTCTTGTGCTTCAATCTTCGATGTTATTTGTGATGACATTTCTGAAAAAACGTGCTTCTTGTCGTATCTCCTGTGATTCCAGTTGGGAGGCCATATATGTCTTTTGTTCTTCCAGCTGTGATGAAATTTGTGTTTCCTGTGCTTCAATCTTGGCCGTTATACGGTTCTTCTGTCATTCTAGTTGAGATACCATACTTTCAGTTATACGTGTTTCCTGGGTTTCCATCATTGTCGCTATTTGTGATAACAAAGCCAATATCGCATTATTCTCGCCGCTTGCCACTGGACTCGGACTTCCCTTCTTCTCTTCCATTTTTGTTGTTGATTCTTCCACATCAGGATAAAAGACATACTCGTCCACATCAATTCCTTGCGACTCCATTACCTCTCGTAGCCGTGCTTGAAGTTCGATCTTATTGCCGGTTGTATTCAATCCACGGTTCTACAACTTCTTTTTCAGTTGCTGGATCTTCAATTCACTAAACTTTGCCATGTCCAAGTTGTATTCAAAATCTTCGGAATTTATTCAACAATTCCTCTTCTGACACCAATTGTAACGAATATAGTGCAATTCTGCTTATTTGCAAGCTTCTGCTAACGTTGGAATCACTAAACTGTTGAATAAATAACTTCAATATTTAATCATGCAAAATGGTCTTTATTAGACTACAATAACACTTCTACTTCTCGACAGATAGCGTGCTTAAATCAAACTGATTCATCGTGCCTCAGCTGGTGCTGCTTTTATACTGTTTGGTTTCCTCGTTGGCATATTTCTAGGCGTTTCTATTTCTAGAATTTGCCAGTTAGTTACCAGCTATAACTACGTTTATAGCTTCGCATATACGCATGTATATGTGAGTGATACTTGCACAAATTATTGCCTACTTTTGTGAGCATCTCAGATAAGATATATGCATGTGTTTGTGCGTCTCTGTCCTCTGCGTGAACGTACATGTGTAGACATCATGATTGATTCGTTTATGTAGATATAAGTGACTGCCTGCTCTATTGTTGTTGTGGCTTCATTTACTTAGCGTCAGACTAGTGATGTTAGTATCACTTACTTACTTAATTGGCGCTTAACCGTCTTAACGGTTATGGCCGTCCAACAAGGCGCGTCAGTCGCTCCTTCGCTCCGCCAACCGGCGCCAATTGGTCACACCAAGGGAGTTTAAATCGTTTTCCACCTGGTCCTTCCAACGGAGTGGGGGACGCCCTCTACCTCTGCTTCCATAGGCGGGTTCCGACCGAAACACTTTCTTGGCCGGAGCATCATCTTTCGTTCGCATAACATGGCCTAGCCAGCGCAGCCGCTGCGTTTTAATTCGCTGGACTATGTTGATGTCTGCGTATAGCTCGTACAGCTCATCATTAAATCTTCTTCGGTACTCGCCATCGCCAACGCCAGAGGTCCATAAATCTTTCGAAGAACTTTTCTCTCGAACACTCCCAAAGCCGCTTCATCTGCTGTTGTCATGGTCCATGCTTCTGCCCCATATAGCAGGACGGGTACGATAAGTGACTTGTAGAGTATGATTTTCGTTCGCCGAGAGAGGACTTTACTTTTCATTTGCCTACCTAGTCCAAAGTAACATTTATTGGCAAGATTAATTCTTCGCTGGATTTCAGTGCTGATGTTGTTGATAGTGTTGATGCTGGTTCCCAAATAAACGAATTCTTTTACTATTTCGAAATTACGGCTGCCAATAGTAGCGTGGTTGCCAAGGCGCGTATGCGCTGACTCTTTGCTAGATGACAGCAGGTACTTCGTTTTCTCCTCATTCACCATCAAACCCATCTTTACCGCTTCTTTTTCAGTTTGGAGTAAGCAGAGCTAACAGCGCGGGTGTTTAGGCCGATGATATCAATGTCATCAGCATATGCCAGTAATTGCACGCTTTTATAGTATATTGTTCCAGTGCGGTTAAGTTCTGCAGCTAGTATAATTTTCTCCATCATCAAATTAAAGAAATAGCACGATAGGGGCTCACCCTGTCTGAAACCTCGTTTAGTTTCGAACGGCTCGAAGAGGTCCTTCCCAATTCTGACTGAGCTGATGGTGTTGCTCAACGTCATTTTGCACAGCCGTATAAGTTTTGCGGGGAAACCAAATTCAGACATAGCGGCATATAGGCAGCTCCTTTTCGTGCTGTCGAAGGCGGCTTTAAAGTTGACGAAGAGGTGATGTGTGTCGATTCTTTTTTCACGGGGTTTTTCCAAGATTTGGCGCATTGTGAAAATCTGGTCGATGGTAGATTTACCAGGTCTGAAGCCGCACTGGTGAGGTCGAATCAGCCGGTTCACGGTGGGCTTCAATCTTTCGCACAATACATTTGAAAGGACCTTATATGCGATATTGAGAAGGCTGATTTCACGATAGTTGGTGCATTTTGGAGTATCCCCCTTCTTGTGGACTGGGCAAAGAACACTTAGATTCCAACCGTCGGGCATGCACACTTCCGCCCATATTTTGCTAAGAAGCTGCTGCATGCGCCTTCCAACTCCTCGCCGCCGTACTTGAATAGCTCCGCAGACAATCCATCAGCGCCTACGGCCTTGTTGTTTTTTTAGTCTGGCTATTGCTATTCTAACTTCAGCATAATCGGGCGGGGGGACATATATTCCATCATCATCGATTGCGGGATCGGGTTCTTCATCTCTGCGCGCTGAATTGCTGGCTCCATTTAGGAGAACAGAGAAGTGTTCCCTCCATAATCTAAGCACTCTCTGGACATCAGTTACAAGGTCGCCGTTTTCGTTCCTACAGGAGTTTGCCCCGGTCTTAAAACCTTCCGTCTGTCGTCGTATTTTTTGGTAAAATTTTCGTGCGTTATTCCTGGTGGCTAGCACCTCAAGCTCCTCGCACTCACGCCTTTCTGCTTCTGCTTTTTTCTTCCTGAAAAGGCGTCTCGCTTCCTTTTTCAACTCATAATAGCGTTCACACACTCCTCTTGTCGCGCTCGCTTTTAACGTAGCCCTGTAGGCAGCGTCTTTCCTTTCAGTTGCAACGCGGCATTCTTCATCGTACCAGTTGTTTTATCGTGGTCGCCGGTAACCAATTTTTTCCTCGGTGGCAGTACGAAGTGCTTTGGAAATATGCTCCCACTGCTCCTGTATTCCTTCAGGATGAGTTGTGCTCTCAGAGAGCAGTTGTGAGAGTCGAGTTGCGAAATCATTGGCAGTCTGTTGTGATTAAATCTTTTCGACGTCTAGCTTCCCTTGTGTTTTTCGTTCCTTGGTTTTAGCCGCGTTGAGGCGGGTGCGTATTTTGGCTGCAACGAGATAATGGTCCGAGTCGATGTTAGGTCCTCGGATCGTGCGCACATATAAAATACTGGATGCATGCCGTCCGTCTATCACAACGTGATCGATCTGATTGCGAGTATATCGATCAGGAGACAGCCATGTAGCTTGATGTATCTTTTTATGCATGAACCTCGTGCTGGATATGACCATGTTTCGAGCACCAGCAAAGTCAATCAGCCTCAGTCCGTTAGGAGAAGTTTCATTGTGTAGGCTGAACTTTCCGACTGTAGGGCCAAAAACACCTTCTTTGCCCACCCTGGCGTTAAAGTCACCAAGCACGACTTTTATATCGTGACGGGGGCGGCGCTCGTATGTGCGTTCTAATTGTTCATAAAAAGTGTGTTTCACCTCATCGTCTTTCTCCTCTGTCGGCGCATGGGCGCAGATGAATGATATATTAAAGAAGTTTGCTTTTATTCGGATAGCGGCGAGACGTTCGTCCACAGGTGTGAACCCCAGAACTTGGCGACAAAGTCTCTCTCCCAGCACGAATCCGACGCCGAAACTGCGCTTATTCGTATGGCCACTCCAATATATGCCACAATTTTTGCTCTTCTTTCTTCCTTGCTTCGTCCAACGCATTTATTGGATGGCGGTGATGTCAGATTTTGCTTTGACGAGGACATCAACCAGCGGGGCATCTACACCAATCCCATTCAGGGAGCGGACGTTCCAGGTGAATGCCCTCAATTGATTGTCCTTCAAACGTTTGCCATGGTCGTCATCAATAGAGAGTGTATTTATCCGAGGCTTGTTGTTATATTTCATTGGAGTATGGTTTTACGTGGCGGGTCCCAAGCCCAGCGCACAACCCGCTCAGCGGGGGTGAAAATATTACTTGCACGTTTATATAGCGAGCCGCTTGCTCCAAGACAGACGCCCGCTTGCAGCCGCACCTAGAGGTTAACAGACGCTGCCGATGAGATCTCCCCCGGCTAGCCCTTAAACCTATTATCTCAGAGTGGCCTAGCCAGGTTGTCGCCTTCTCACATTAGCTCACCGCTAAACGGATGTTTAGCGGATACCCAGAGGATCACTTAGTGTCGCTAATATTCGTCACAATATCATTTCGGTTCAAATTTTCATGTGTTTGTTGTATTTTGTCAGATTTTTTGTACGCACTAATGCGGAAAGGCGTTGGACCCACCCAGGGTTATTTTTACAAATCGCGGCCGAAGGCCGCCAACGCAGAAAGATGTTCTGTGCAAAAAACTATGGATCGGGCCTCATATTTTGGACCCTATCGGGGCCATTTTGTGGGTTTTTCATTTCCGCTTTCCACCTTTGATAAGAGTTAGATTGTGCAGGGTCTCATAAAACGTTACAGAAAAAAAAAATAAAAAATTGAAAGCCGGTAGTTAAACCTTTTTTAATCAAATAATAATCTAAAATTTTTTACACATTTATAGAAAAAACAACGTTTAAACGAAGGATTACATTGAATAACTTTTTGTTTTTATGGAGCGATATTCCGAAGTTGGACGAGGCTGGCCGCAGTTCGGATGGAATTATATATTATATTATGGAATTATGCGAACGTGAGTCCCGTTGATACTAATCACTACTCTTGGGAATCCTGTTTTAGAGTAAAATACAATTTTTGCTGTTTGAGGTTTAATCCACTTCGCACAAATATGCTTCTCAATAATATCTAAAACCAGTCCAACACCAAAATCATTTCCCCAGCATTTTTAATAGCTGCCATCAGCAGGGAATCTGAGTGTGGCGCATAATTTTAAATTAGGGGTACAGCCTTCCCTCGAAAGCTTTTGCAGAAATGGTCCTCAATTTTGTTTAGTAATGAGCAAAATGCTTCCTTTCAAATCTGCAAAATAACTTCACTTGAAGCTCATCATTTGTCACTTAAACATTTTCTTACTTGGTGCTTGGTAGTAGAGATATACGCCGCCGCCACCACCGATTTTAGTCGTTTTTCGCACGCCGCCGCCGAATGTCAAAAATATCGGCGCGGCGGCGGCGGCTCCGGCGCGTTATTGTATTTTCGACTCGTTTAAGACTGACTGTTTATGCCATTTATTGTTCATGTCGAAAATTGGTCGGATATGGTCGAAAGTGGTATCAACGGATGCGCATCACTGCCAGTTATAAGAAACTAATTGCGAAAATTAACTTTTTCTAACTGTTCAAAAGTTGTTAAAAAAACACGCGCTTTCGATGGCTTAACACGGACTTTGATCACCCAATTCACCAAGTTATTAAAACCAAACACTAAAAGAAAAGTCATAAATTTATATGCTCCCTTCGCATATTTTTTTTTTCAAAAAATTAATAATTAACAATGAATTCAAATAAAATGACCCAAGGCGAACATGATTTCAAATTGACCTCAAGTTGTTAAAAAAAAGCAAATTACCCAAGAAAGTGCCGAATTAAAAAAAAATTTACATTGCATTGGCTGAAGGAACAAGCGAAATTAGTGATGCAGAATTCTTTAGTAGGTTCTTGGGGCATAAAAACTCCTTTTAAATGATTCTTACCTATTACTTAAGTTGAGGACATATTGTACGTATGGGAAGGGTTTGAAAAATCACTTGGGCTAACATTTAAACATCTGTTGTTTATTTGCGAAACTATACAATAGCGTCTGAAATGTTAATTTTGATTTTCACACTTCATCCTTCATGCAAGTCTTCCGGTTTGACATTTCCTAAAGTTGTCGGCCCTATCAAAAACTAGTCCCTTTTACAAATGTGAATACGTAGGCACATATATTTACCAGGTGAGGCTTTGTCCTTCTCAAGAACACTCAAAGTGGTGAAGCAAAAGCTTTCTGAAGGCAGTCGAACTAATGTGTGCTTATACCATAACGTAGTGTATAGTCGTACTAGTCTGGAAACTGAAGCTACGCGGTCATCCATTCTAATATATCTTTTTGATTTAACGAAGACTATTGAAATCAATGTTGTGAACACAAACGTCTGCATACTTTGGTCTACATTTTAAAAATTGTATACAGGGTCCTTTTAAAATTTCAATTATGTAAATGCGCCGAGGATTATATGATTTTCTTCCATGAGTTACGCAATGACATTCACTTAGGCTGCTTATGATTTCGAGGGCGGCATCCATGGCCAAATAGTCACTCCCTAACGTTTCAGGATGTTTCTCTGGCGTAGCTCGGCAGCATACTGTCTTCGCAGCTGTTTGCGTCGCTTTTTAAGTGTCGAGTGACAGTGACTCTAAAACTGCTAGCTACCGCTAAGCTCCCAAACTTTCAGAGTTGCTTTATATATATCCTTTCTCATTCCCATTGCTATTTCAACTGTTTTTTATTTGTAATTTACAAACACATCTCTACCATTTCTATATTCTTATACTAGTTTCTTTTCACCTTTCTATAAAAAATGACTTGCATTTTCAAAAACTGTCAGGTAAAAAGGGAATCCGAACGTTTTGTCTCTTTCTGGCTTTGCGATGGGCTCGCCCATGGAAAGTGCGCGGGACTGACGGCTAGAGTTGTTGACACTGTCAATGATGGGGAGAAGGGAGTACGTTGGTCATGCATTAAATGCAGATCAACTGAGGTTGACCTATTTAAACTGTTTAGACAAACACGAAATGCGTTTTCTGATATTGCTAAAGAGTTTTCCATAATCACGGAAAGTTCAATCAATACGATAGCTTGTTCAATGGCTTCCCCTTATCCGCAAGCTGTGGTTCCATCCACTTCTAAGGCCGCGGAAAAAACCTTAGAGCCTCAAACTGTAACTTCTGAAACTGTAACTTCTCAATCTGTGACTTCTTATTCAGTAGCACCGGCTAAGAAGCTGGTTGTAGTCCCGCTCAAAAAATCGATTTTTGTATCTCGCTTTGACAAAGACACTTCCGTTGAGGATATCAAGTCTTATGTCACTTCGAAAATTAAGGCTGACGGCATGACTTTAAGAAAATTTAAATTTAATTACGAAAGGAACATTTCTTCATTTAGAATTGATGTCTACTCAGAAGATTTTGATAAACTTTTGGACAGCGCATTTTGGCCGCCAGGGGCTTTTGTTCGCGAATTTGTGCATAAGACTATTGAGATTACTCAAAATGTAGCAAAAATTCCTCCTCAAAGTTCCGATCCAAAAAACTTAATTTAATATCTTGCTTAAGCATTTACTATCAAAACATTAGAGGCTTAAATACTAAATTAACTGACTTATATTTGAAAACCATTCACTGTAACTATAATATTATTGCTTGGCTGAAACCCAATGTTTTAAATTCCGAAATTTTTTGTGGTGAGTATCAGACCTATAGAAATGATCGCTTAAATAGGGCCGGAGGTGGTATCTTGCTAGCTGTACATTCTTCAATTCCATCTGAAGATGTTAATTTAGCCGAAGTTGATTCCATCGAGTTTAAATGCATCCGAATCTTACTAGACCGGGGTCATATTTACTTAGCCGTTTGCTATATTCCACCGTCTTCTGATCTATCAGTGTATATGCACCATATTCACTGTTACAATCAGTCAATTCGATGATAAAGTCCACGGACTCAATGATAGTTTTAGGCGACTTTAACCTGCCACATATATCTTGGAATACCGTTGATCACAATATTGTCCCCGTATCATCCAGGATGCATAACAATGACTTTTTGGATGGAATTACTGATCTTTGCCTTAATCAGATCAACTTCTTTCCAAATAAGTATGGAAAATTCTTAGACTTAGCATTTGTTGACGACATATCTAAATTCTCTATAAATCGGTGTGAACCTCTTGTTTTGCCAGAAGACGCTTACCATCCTTCTCTTGAGATAACTTACGAAATCATAAGCAACGAAGTCGGCTGCACTAACAAAACATGTGTCTCTACCAGATGCTTTAATTTTGCCAAAACTAATTTCAACAATTTAAATAAAGAGCTTTCTGAGATAACTTGGCCTCGATATAAAGAGGATGTAGAGGAAAACGTTTTACATTTTAATAAAACCATTTATACTTTATTTGAAAAACATGTGCCCAAACGCAAATGCTCGTACATTGAGCCAGTGCAAGCCTGGTTTACTAAAAATTTAAAAGCTTTAAAAAATAAGAAATCACGTTTATTCAAATTATATAAGAGAACCGGTTTACATTTTCATTATGCACAGTACGCTATTTTCCGTCATAAGTATTTTGAACTTAATAAAAAGTGTTATAAAGCTTACATATGTAAAATTAAAAGAAACATTATTTGCCACCCGAAGTCTTTTTATGATTTCGTAAATTCTAAACGCAGAACTAACGGATTTCCTTCTGCCATGAAGTTTAGAAATAGCATTTCCAGCGACGATCAAAAGATTGCAAACTTCTTCGCTCAATTCTTTCACTCTAATTACTCTGCTGTGGTTGATTCATCACCTACAAATTATCCGTATGAGCTCCATTCTAGTAACTCAATATATGCCCCACATTTGCTGCCTGAAGATGTTCTACTACATCTAAAGGCCCTAAAAGAATCCTTCAAATACGGTCCCGATTAGATCCCAACATGTTTTCTTAAAAAATGTGCGGAATACATTTACCAGCCCCTTACTGATCTGTTTAACCTCTCTTTAAAAAATGGCATTTTCCCGACGGCTTGGAAGGAATCTTTTCTTATCCCACTCCATAAAAAAGGAAGCAAGTCGTCTATTGAAAACTATCGTGGAATAGCAAAGCTCTCCGCTATTCCTAAGCTTTTTGAAGCAATCGTTACTCATCACCTTACATTTTCGATTTCTACATTGATAGATAGTTCTCAGCATGGCTTTTGTAGAGCCAAATCAACCACAACCAATTTGCTTGAATTTACAACTCACGTCTTTAATGGGTTTAGAAACAATCATCATACCGACGTTATATACAATAATTTCAGCAAAGCATTCGACAAAGTACGCCACTCATTACTTGTTTATAAACTCGAATTGCTTGGTTTTCAACCTGGCCTAACTCGCTGGATCTCCTCCTATCTTTGCGGTAGAACTCAAAGAGTCATTTTTATAAAAATTTGTTCGAATGTCATCGATGTTCCCTCCGGTGTGCCTCAGGGCAGCCATCTCGGTCCTATTCTGTTTTTGATCTTTATAAACGATGTTTCCACAACTATAAAATATTCTAAAATTTTATTGTATGCCGACGACGTAAAACTTTTTAAGTCATACGCGTCGGTTGAAGAACGTTCTGTACTCCAGGCGGATTTAAATCGTTTAGTTACTTGGTGTAATGCGAATTTTATGCCACTCAACATAGAAAAATGTAAATCCATGTGTTTTTCACGTGGGAACATACAGCCAGCTTCCTACACAATTAATGGCCAAACTCTGGAAAGCGTTGATGTTTTTGTCGACTTGGGAGTTACAATGAATTGCAAACTTAGTTTCAACCCTCATACTAATGCCACAGTCAATAAAGCGAGAGGAGTTTTAGCATTTGTGAAAAGATGGGCAAAGGAGTTTAGTATCCCTTACGTTACAAAAACCCTTTTTACATCATTGGTGAGGCCGATATTAGAATATGGATCGATAATTTGGAATCCGCGTTATCAAGTTCATGTGGATAGACTAGAATCAATTCAAAAACAGTTTTTACTTTTCGCCTTTAGAAATCTTCAATGGGACTCTCCGTATAATCTTCCTCCTTACACTAATCGATTAAAACTAATAAATCTTCCTACCCTTGCAAGTCGTAGAGAAATGCTAGGTGTACTATTTATGGCTAGACTTTTAAATGGATCGATTTCAAGCCCATTTCTATTGAACGAAGTAAACTTGAATGTTCCATGCCGAGTTTCAAGGTTTATATATAATTCTTAAACAATGCAGAAGCAATTTCCAATTACACGAACCTTTTCTATGTTTGTGTGAAGATTATAACTCTCACTGGAGAATAATTGATGTTTCGGACTCGCTCTTTGCCATAAAAAAGACGGTTCTATCTTCTCTTAATAATTAAAAAATTATATTTATACTTTTAGTCTATTGTATTTTGTGAATCTATATTTCTCAGCTGATGAGTTTCTCTGTAGCTGAGCGGTTTTAGATCTCGGCGCTTAAGAAGCCACTGCCTCTCAAAGACTCGGTAACAAAAAAATTATAAGTAACACATAAATCAGAAGACGAAGGTACATATGAGTTCGAAGTCGTAGTCCTATAGCTTCTGTGCTGGCATATGTTGTGACGGTCAGGAGGCGTCGTAGCGACTGGTGGTCGGGATTGCTACCGTTCGCACATCGTGAATTCGTAGCTCGAAAAAACCGGATGCGCCGTGGGCCACGAGAGCCATGAGTATTAATAGACCAATAATAGCAACCGTAAGTCGCCTTTGTGCGTGACCGCCAAGGAGCCACAAATGATTTAAAGAAATTGTGTTCGCGACGATTATTAGGAGTTAACCCCAGGTGAAACTACGCTTTGCACGAGATATACAGACAAAAGTGTGACTATTTTATGTATCTCTATTTCTTTTCAGCAGGCGCAGCAGTACCAATTCCAAAGACCGGGGTTAGGTTCGAAGCCTCCCTGGAGTAAGTGAATGACGGACAACCCCTCCGCAAAGAGCTACTCCTGAAAATTGTTGAACGATCTGGGAGTTTTTGAGGCAAAAACCCCGGATCTTTCCGAAATGGTCTAAAAGTTGATTTCCTTAAATACATACAAATAAAACCTATCCTGAATATTATTTTTTTTTTAAATAGAAAAATCAAGCTTCTTAAAGTAAGAACACCGGCGTACGCCGGCGCGCCGCCCACGCCGCCGCAGCCAATAAAGTGATCGGCGTAAACCTCTACTTGGTAGTTCCAAGCGATTGGAATGATCACGCGAATGTTTTTCGTATTCGCGACATATCAGTCACCAACATTTTCGCCATTATAAATTAGATTTCATATAATATCCGTTTTGCTTTTAATAACAAAATCACTTTTGCAAATGCTTAAATTTCCGCTGTTCATTTATCTGTCATGACTTTCTTAGGTTGGCAACATCAATTCAACTTAAATAAGTTGTAATTCGTAATACCAAACAATAGTTGAGTTGTCCTAAAGTTGAGTTGTTTTAATTACAACCCAACTAAGTTGAGTTGTTAACCGTAATAGGGGTAGTGATATAAATACACGAGCCGGACCCGTTTGCAAACAATATAAAAGTATCTTATCAAATAGCAACATAAATCAGTGCAAATATTCACAATAGTAACATAGTACAAATAGTTTTCATTGTGTGCTCACAATCGTTTATTTTTAACAAATTATTTTAATAAAATATAGCGAAACAAAAGCACTACGACCAAATTTGTCCAAAGCTCGCTAATGCCCGAATCGCCATTTTTACAACCAAAACTGTATTTATAGATTTGGATTCCAAATAAGAGCGAAAAAGTGACCCGTACATAAAAACAGCAATTAGAAATAATATAAATGATTTTTACTAACATGTCTCAAAAAATCAATTGCCACTATGTGACTCTTTGCTGGTACTATTTGTAAGCACCTGAGCATAACATGACCAGCGAAGATTTGGGCCCTAATGCCTTGCACAATATTGATACCTGCACCAACGAGGATAGATAAATGTATATCTATCCTCTTTGTGTGCATTTAAAAAAATCGTAAAAATTTCTAAAAGCGAAAAAAATAGGCTTGATTTTACCACATAGAAACGCTTCCCTTAATTTATGCAATCAAATACTTTTCTCAAAATATATTTCCTTACGTTAATGAAGTTTTGTACAAAAATAAGAAATTCTTACTAATTGCATTGAAATTTTCCTCAATTTAAAGAAATTTTTTATGAAATGTTTTTTTTTTTTTTTGCATTTTGCGTAAGTGTTTTGGAGGGTGGAGCCGTGTGTAGAAGTCCACGAAAGTGGGGAAAGCTTCTGGCCTCCATTCACCTGGGAATGGCCAGAGCGATTCTTTTGCATGCGGTTCAAGCAGCTCACTACTGCCGGTCGCTTGCGGCCAAGTATCCGTTTAGCGGTGAGCTAATGTGAGAGGGCGAAAACCTGGCTAGGCCACTCTGACACAATCGGTTTAAGGGCTAGCCGGGGGAGATCTCATCGGCAGCGTCTGTAAACCTCTAGGTGCGGCTGCAAGCGGGCGTCTGTCTTGGAGCAAGCGGCTCGCTATATAAACGTGCAAGTAATATTTTCACCACCGCTGAGCGGGTTGTGCGCTGGGCTTGGGACTGGCCACGTAAAACCATACTCCAATGAAATATAACAACAGGCCTCGGATAAATACACTCTCTATTGATGGCGACCATGGCAAACGTTTGAAGGACAATGAATTGAGGGCATGCACCTGGAACTTCCGCTCCCTGAATGGGATTGGTGCAGATGCCCGGCTGGTTGATGTCCTCGTCAATGCAAAATCTGACATCACCGCCATCCAACAAATGCGTTGGACGAAGCAAGGAAGAAAGTCAGATCAAAAATTGTGACATCTATTGGAGTGGCCATACGAATAAGCGCAGTTTCGGCGTCGGATTCGTGGTGGGAGAGAGACTTTGTCGCCAAGTGCTGGCGTTTACGCCTGTGGACGAGCGTCTCGCCGCTATCCGAATAAAAGCAAAATTTTTTAATATATCATTCATCTGCGGCCATGTGCCGACAGAGGAGAAAGACGATGAGGTGAAAGACACTTTTTATGAACAATTAGAACGCGCATACGAGCGCTGCCCCCGTCATGATATAAAAGTCGTGCTTGGCGACTTTAACGCCAGGGTGGGCAAAGAAAGTGTTTTTGTCCCTACAGTCGGAAAGTTCAGCCTAGACAATGAAACTTCTCCTAACGGACATGCCTCTCTCCTGATCGAAATACTCGCAATCAGATTAATTACGTTGTGATAGACGGACGGCATGCCTCCAGTGTTTTAGATGTGCGCACGTTCCGAGGACCTAACATCGACTCGGACCATTATCTCGTTGCAGCCAAAATACCCGCCTCAACGCGACTAAAACCAAGGAACAAAAAACAAAAGGAAAGCTAGACGTGGAAAAGCTTCAATCACAACAGACTGCCAATGATTTCGCAACTCGACTCTCACACCTGCCATCTGAGAGCACAACTCATCTTGAGGGAATACAGGAGCAGTCGGATCATATCTCCAAAGCACTTCGTACTGCCGCCGAGGAAAAAATTGGTTATCGGCGGCCACGAAAAAACAACTGGTACGATGAAGAATGCCGCGTTGCAACCGAAAGAAAAGACGCTGCCTACAGGGCTACGTTAAAAGCGAGCGCGACAAGAGGAGTGTGTGAACGCTATCGTGAGTTGAAAAGGGAAGCGAGACGCCTTTTCAGGAAGAAAAAAGCAGAAGCAGAAAGGCGTGAGTGCGAGGAGCTTGAGCTGCTAGCCACCAGGAATAACGCCCGAAAATTCTACCAAAAAAATACGTCGACAAACGGAAGGTTTTAAGACCGGGGCAAACTCCTGTAGGAATGAAAACGGCGACCTTGTAACTGATGTCCAGAGAGTGCTTAGATTTTGGAGGGAATACTTCTCTGGTCTCCTAAATGGAGGCAGCAATTCACCGCGCAGAGATGAAGAACCCGATCCCGCAATCGATGATGATGGAATATATATATGAGTAAAATTAGCAATGTTGGAAAAGGGCAGCGTATGCGTATACAAGTTTTAGCCCAAATTTATCAAACGCCGTGCGACCAAAGAGGATATGCGACTATGAAAGTACTGCAACGTGAACCCAACAGACGACGAACAGCCTAGTACTCAACCCATCTCTCGACGGTAGTACCAGGGGGATAGTAGCATTTCGTAGACGGTAGGAGTGAAGGTGCACGTTAAATCCCTTACTGACTTTGAGGCTTTCGATGCTTTCTCCAAAGAAAAAAAGGGTGCGCGTACTTACATAGAAGTTTTACTTCTTTGCCACATTAAAAAGTAGTTTCTAAATGCATACAAATAAATAATTACAATAATATAATGATAGGACGGGAAAAATATTGTGAATAAAGTCAATCAATTTCAATTTAAATTTGAAATATTAAATAACTAAATAAATATTTATTTGCTTACATTAAGTGTAGCATAAATTGGCTAGTTAATCGAATGTTATTATTTTTATGTCCACTGCGGTAGCATCTTCCAGTAATGACTGAATTCGAACTTCAGTTATCAGTGGTTTATGATAAAAACGGCTGGGTACCTACATATCAAATTTCAGGCAAATCAAACCATAAATAGAGTTTGTTGGAATAGAATGGTCCCTGGTACAGTTTCCGAAAAGAAAGGAAGTTTCCCTATACCAAAAAATCGCACTATAAACTGTTTCACGTTGAATAGGTCAGCACCTGGTCCACTTCCCGGAATGAAAAGTTTCTCAAATATTACCTTTGTCACCGCTCTACCGAAATTCGAGATTATGAATTTCATAACATTAATTTCAAGAGGTCGGCCTTGGCCCACTTTACGAACCAAATTGTGAATATAAAGAATTCTCTAACCCACAAAATTTTATTAAAACCGATCCAACCATTGAGGAGGAGTTCAGCGATAAACACACGCACAGAAGAAATATATATACATACTAGCTTTTACCAACGACCCCGTCCGCAAGGAGAAAATAAAATATATGGGATATTCACATTAGCCTGCTTATCAAGTTAAAAACATAACTACATAAGCTGATAACGTGATAGCCACATTTACGTGAATAGTAGAATACATATGATATGTATGAGAAGGAAATAATTCCATTCTCTTTCTAACACACTGCCGTTTGACACCATAGTACAGATTTACAAGTATGATATGTATGAGAAGGAAGCCATTCCTTTTTCTTTCTAATACTGTTTTCACACAGACGGCTTATTGAATAATAAAGACAGTTTTCTACATTAAGACGCTTATTGAGCTCAATCTTCCCTACAAAATTCGAATCTATAATTATTTCATTAGTAGCTAATCGAATGCCTAATGAAGTCAAAAGCACAATTCAACTCTAATGGGAGCGTTCAGTTTCTTAGTTTTTGGTGTGTTCAGTGCTTAAAAATGTCATGTGTCAAAGTAAATGTCATTGTCTGTCATATAGCATTGTCATTTTATTCGCTTGATATTTCATTCTTCATACTAATCGAGCAGTTACTTCTGTGTGAAAGCAAAAAATTTACGATTGCATTAGAAGGTGAAATGAGATCATTAAGTTTCTGTGTGAAAACAGTATAACACACTGCCGTTTGACACTTCGGTCAGTGACAAACTATTGTGGAACTCAGTGGAACCTGAGTGGAACATGCGTTTGACACTGAACGGAGTTTCAAAATTACCGTGGTTGCCGTCGTGGAAAGCGACGTAGGGAAACAAAAAAAGGAATGGGCCATCAGATATGGGTTGCTGTGATGGGAATTTTTTTTGAAAGAATTTAGTATGAAAATGTAGTGCACCTATATGGCTCCTACAGAAAATTATACAAAAGTCTCGAATTGGGGTATCTTAGGACGTGTAGTTATGCCAGTATTAAGAATACAAAGACGGATGCTAAGTTTTTCTATCCGTTCAAAAGTTCTCCGCGAAAAACAGTTTGAAACCGAGGTCGACCGCAATAACCCGTCCAAAAATGTGGAAAGAGAAATGAAAAGACGCGTTTTGTCCTGTTATCCATAGTCCAAAGGCGAAAAAGTATTCGAATTATTGGAAGCGAGGCAAAAACGCGTCTATTAATACTTCCCCCGACGGTTTTGGTCGTGTTTTAGCAATCGTCCCCGGTAATAAAGTATCACAATTTGTTAATTAAAATTGTCCAAAACATATGGGTCCGTAATCATAGGCAGACTAAAATACTCTTTAGTTAAAATCTTGCCTAAATTAAAAATGGGATTTGATATTTTGGTCTGTCATAGACATATTAAACACAGTTTCAACTAAAATAAGCATGAAAAAAAGTCATTGATTGGCGCTATGAAGAATTTTTTTAGAAATTTTAAAAGTTCACCCTGTTCCTTACAACCGTGTTTACTTAACTCCACGTATAAAATATAGTAAATTTTTACGTGACAAATACTCTTACAATACCACAAAAATTGTCAAAGGAGTACCTGAAAATGCGTTTTGATCATAATCTGGTGGTGGATAATTATCATTCAATTCTATTTAAAAGTTATTAGCAAACGTTTTGTAAAAATTCGCTGTTTTTTATCAAACATCAATTTAAATTGAGTACACAATCTTTTAATTGAACATGAAAATACTTATTTAAAGAAAATTTATTTAATTTCGTTCTTAAAAAATTATTTAAAACTCGCACCATAAACAAATAAGTAGTTAAAGCGGATTTGGGCTCCTTAAAGCAAAGGAAGCAACAAGGCTATCCACTCATACACTCATACTCATGTTGAATAGTTTATATAGTTTGTAAGAATGTTGTAAAGAAAAGTTGTTTTCATTAAGACAGATGTGACGGCCAAAATGATGCAAATCTTAAATGTTAGGTGTTCCTAACCGTTAAAGCCGTTTAATTTAATAGACCCGAAACCGAATAGGGATATCTCTAACCTCGATACTAATAAGTATGCAGGACATTCAATGATAATCAAGTTAAATCAAATTTAGGTTTGTCTTCGCAAAATCAGCATAAATAAAGGGAGTTTAGTATAGTATAGTATAGCCATTGCACATGGACCTGCAAAGTGTAAGTCGCTTTTATTGGAAAATAATTGAACTCAAGTCGGTCATGACATAGAAGGGGTGAAAAAGGAGGGAAGTAGTACAACAGCGCCCGTACCAAGCAGATCTTAAAAATTTTTGTTGTTAGTTCTTGTTGTATTCCGTGTTTTATTTTACGCTTTCTTTTAAGAGGAATTGGCAAATTTAAAGGGAAATATAAGACACAAAAGGAAATCCCAGCAGAATTCAAGAATTCTGTAATAATAATTCAATCATCAGAAGTCGAAAATAAGAAACCGTTCTTTTATTAGTAGATATTCACAAAAAACCGAAAAATTACCCTCGGCTGCGAAACTGGTGAAAATTGTATCCGCGCAAAACACTTTTTTAGTTAATTCCTTTCTGTGTACAACAATATCACCAAAAATCTCTTGAACGAGTAAAAGCATTACTTTGTCGCCTTCGGATTGTTGCTTCCGAAATTAAAACGCGTCATCTGAAATTTTTGGACATATATTAAAAATCGACGCCTGTGGCAAATAATTCCTTCCATTGAATACTCTATATTTAATGCCAAAATCAATATAGGATGCTACTTTTTCCTCAAAAGATACTAAAATATTAAAACTCTCAAATAGCTATGAATGCGGAATAATCTTAATTAAAGATCTCGCATATGTGGAGCCAAGTAATCATCGCACAAATCGTGTAATTTTCGTCACAAATATAATAATACGAATTCAAGCGATAACAAATTAGTTCCTGACGTATATTTGCTTGTCGGGGAAGCCTTTTTTCACTTCCCTTTAAGTTCATTGTTTAATTTCTCGCAATTTTTGACAGCAGACCGACAACTTAAAATCTATTTTAAAAAATTAAAATCGCGCTCATGTCATTTTAAATTTAAAATACTTTTTTAGATATAAAATATTGTTTAAGTGGACTATAACAGACTTAAAATGATATTTAATCTATCACCATGTTTAAACCAATAAAACTCTATTTTATTTCGACTATGATTACGGGCCATGGATTTTAAATAAAAATGCAATTAAGTGAAAGTAAATAAGGATATTTCTTTGTAGTTTTACAATAAAAATTTTACGCAGTTTTCGTTGGCAGCTATTACAATTTTCTTGGACCTAAGAAGTACAGCAGTGCCAAATAGCATCCACAAAAAAAACAAAGAAGAACAAGCATTTTATCAGGTAAGCGCATGGCGGAACGATACAAGGTGGCAGCATGGAACAGCTGATTATACACTTTTTTTATTTGATTTGATACATCAACTTCCGGCGCAGTACCATTTTCACATTTGTCCATCGAATTTACAAAAACATAGTACATGGAATTTTTATTTATGTTTGTAGGTATGTCACCATGCTGCCACCTTGTATCGTTCCGCTATGGGTAAGCGTGGGTGTGTATGTGCGTGCTGCTACATATCCTACTTGTAGACCTTTAAAGGCTCCATTACTGATACTTAGCATAGACTTGACTTGGCTTGCGAACTGTCACTTACAGTTCTGTTAAATGAACATTGCATGTTACTGATTACTCCAAACTTTACTTGACTTAGAAGTCTGTTGAATTTTGATTTTCTATGTAAGTTCTAAGTGACGTTTACATTTTGAGATGCCATTTGTTTGTTTCCATTTCATTTTGACATTTTGTCATACAAATTGACATTTATTTAAAAATAAATTTCAACGCTGATTATGATGCCAGATTTTATGCGCCAAGTGGAGTATAATCGTGGCTAAGTTGCCAAGTTTACGCCAAGTCAAGTCAAGTCTATGCTAAGTATCAGTAATGGGGGCTTTAGAATGGTAGAATACAGTTCTTTCGAATTAAAAAATACATATTGTTTTTAAGTTAAATTTATTGATTTGACAGAGGTGAAGGAATCACTATTCATAGAACAATTAACTAAAACCTAAGAGAATTTTTTTAATGAAAACAATGTTGCTTTTTCGGGTATTTAGTTGGTTAAAATATTACAAAGAGTGTAATTATAGTTATAACAAAGAGTTTTATTTGTTAAGAGCCGCCACTCGATACTTTGGCAAATTACTCAATGTTTTCCCAAGGTAGTCGCTGGTTTTTTTTGTAAGATATGTTTATAAAATTGCCCTCTATATATTTTCATGGCGTATTTGTGTTTATTTTATTGATTGCATTAAATTAATTAATTAAATATCTTTCTAAAAATCGTAATTATGTAAAATCACTACACCGCATAAATATATTGGATGGAGTTAAAGAAAAATAATCAAAACTTCCTTGAGAAAACATTCAAAGCAAAGAGGATAAATATAATAAGAGCCGTCACTCGTTATTTTTTAGGCATTTACTCGTAGTAAACTGTGAGGTAGTCGCTACTTTTTTTTATGAGGTACATTTTTGAATTTCCTCCCATTTATCCATGCGGTGTTGTCACTTTATGCAAACGTGATTTTTGGAAAGTGAATTAAATAATTAATTAAATACAGTCGGAAAAATAAACACAAATACCCCATGAAAATGTATAGAAGACATTTATAAACATCTCGCTAAAAAAAAAGTAGCGACTACCTCACAGTTTAAAACGAGTAATTGCCTAAAAAATACCGAGTGACGGCTTTGTCCTTTTTGGTCAAAGTATCGAGTGACGGCTCTTAACAAATAAAAACTCTTTGATTATAACAGTTCGTTACAGGATTCATTTAAAAAAATCAAAAATGTTACAAAAAAGCTGTGTTAGATTTTAAAGATAGAACATAACGAATTTAAATTACGAATAATTAGCAGCAAATCCATGGCCATAAAAGCTCATAATTTAAAAAGCCATGTGTGCTGAACTACCGGTTTCGCAGAGTCCCGAAAGGGTCCCAAAATGGTCCCGAAATGATCCCGACGGGATCACGCACAATTCCCGAAAACCATCCAGAAATAATCCCTGAGGGGTCCCCAAATGATCCCGAAATAGTTTCAAAAAATTTTAGGGATGAATCTTACAGAATCCGGGACGGATTCCGAAATATATCTAGAAATGATGCCGGCAGAACCCCAAGTGATCCCGAAAAAGTGCTGAAATAACCCTGACAGGATCCCGGAAGCCATCCAGAAATGATACAGGAAGGATCCCCAAATAAACCTCGAATAATCCCAAAAATGTTCCGAAATGACCCTGACGGTATCCAGGACGCATACTGAAATGATCTTAGAAGTTTCCTCAAATGATCTTGAAATATTCCAGAAAAAGTCACGAAACGAACCCGTCGGGACACCGGACAGATTACGAAAACATTTCAAAAATGATCCCAGAATCCCAGAAATGATCCCGGTAGGGTCCCCAAATAACACCGAAATAGTCCCAAAAAATTCTCGATATGAACCCGACGGTATCCAGGGCGGATCCCGAAAACCATCCCGATTTGATCTCTGCAGGTTACGCAAAAGATTCCCGAAATATTCCATAAAAATTCCCGAAATTACCCCGACGGGATATCGGACGGATCCCGAAACTCATCCAGAAATGATGCCAGAAGGCCCCAAAAGAACCCGAAATGATTCCGGAAGGATGCCCATATTATCCCGGAATAGTCCTGAAAAATTACTCTGCTGTGGTTGATTCATCACCTACAAATTATCCGTATGAGCTCCATTCTAGTAACTCAATATATGCCCCACATTTGCTGCCTGAAGATGTTCTACTACATCTAAAGGCCCTAAAAGAATCCTTCAAATGCGGTCCCGATTAGATCCCAACATGTTTTCTTAAAAAATGTGCGGAATACATTTACCAGCCCCTTACTGATCTGTTTAACCTCTCTTTAAAAAATGGCATTTTCCCGACGGCTTGGAAGGAATCTTTTCTTATCCCACTCCATAAAAAAGGAAGCAAGTCGTCTATTGAAAACTATCGTGGAATAGCAAAGCTCTCCGCTATTCCTAAGCTTTTTGAAGCAATCGTTACTCATCACCTTACATTTTCGATTTCTACATTGATAGATAGTTCTCAGCATGGCTTTTGTAGAGCCAAATCAACCACAACCAATTTGCTTGAATTTACAACTCACGTCTTTAATGGGTTTAGAAACAATCATCATACCGACGTTATATACAATAATTTCAGCAAAGCATTCGACAAAGTACGCCACTCATTACTTGTTTATAAACTCGAATTGCTTGGTTTTCAACCTGGCCTAACTCGCTGGATCTCCTCCTATCTTTGCGGTAGAACTCAAAGAGTCATTTTTATAAAAATTTGTTCGAATGTCATCGATGTTCCCTCCGGTGTGCCTCAGGGCAGCCATCTCGGTCCTATTCTGTTTTTGATCTTTATAAACGATGTTTCCACAACTATAAAATATTCTAAAATTTTATTGTATGCCGACGACGTAAAACTTTTTAAGTCATACGCGTCGGTTGAAGAACGTTCTGTACTCCAGGCGGATTTAAATCGTTTAGTTACTTGGTGTAATGCGAATTTTATGCCACTCAACATAGAAAAATGTAAATCCATGTGTTTTTCACGTGGGAACATACAGCCAGCTTCCTACACAATTAATGGCCAAACTCTGGAAAGCGTTGATGTTTTTGTCGACTTGGGAGTTACAATGAATTGCAAACTTAGTTTCAACCCTCATACTAATGCCACAGTCAATAAAGCGAGAGGAGTTTTAGCATTTGTGAAAAGATGGGCAAAGGAGTTTAGTATCCCTTACGTTACAAAAACCCTTTTTACATCATTGGTGAGGCCGATATTAGAATATGGATCGATAATTTGGAATCCGCGTTATCAAGTTCATGTGGATAGACTAGAATCAATTCAAAAACAGTTTTTACTTTTCGCCTTTAGAAATCTTCAATGGGACTCTCCGTATAATCTTCCTCCTTACACTAATCGATTAAAACTAATAAATCTTCCTACCCTTGCAAGTCGTAGAGAAATGCTAGGTGTACTATTTATGGCTAGACTTTTAAATGGATCGATTTCAAGCCCATTTCTATTGAACGAAGTAAACTTGAATGTTCCATGCCGAGTTTCAAGGTTTATATATAATTCTTAAACAATGCAGAAGCAATTTCCAATTACACGAACCTTTTCTATGTTTGTGTGAAGATTATAACTCTCACTGGAGAATAATTGATGTTTCGGACTCGCTCTTTGCCATAAAAAAGACGGTTCTATCTTCTCTTAATAATTAAAAAATTATATTTATACTTTTAGTCTATTGTATTTTGTGAATCTATATTTCTCAGCTGATGAGTTTCTCTGTAGCTGAGCGGTTTTAGATCTCGGCGCTTAAGAAGCCACTGCCTCTCAAAGACTCGGTAACAAAAAAATTATAAGTAACACATAAATCAGAAGACGAAGGTACATATGAGTTCGAAGTCGTAGTCCTATAGCTTCTGTGCTGGCATATGTTGTGACGGTCAGGAGGCGTCGTAGCGACTGGTGGTCGGGATTGCTACCGTTCGCACATCGTGAATTCGTAGCTCGAAAAAACCGGATGCGCCGTGGGCCACGAGAGCCATGAGTATTAATAGACCAATAATAGCAACCGTAAGTCGCCTTTGTGCGTGACCGCCAAGGAGCCACAAATGATTTAAAGAAATTGTGTTCGCGACGATTATTAGGAGTTAACCCCAGGTGAAACTACGCTTTGCACGAGATATACAGACAAAAGTGTGACTATTTTATGTATCTCTATTTCTTTTCAGCAGGCGCAGCAGTACCAATTCCAAAGACCGGGGTTAGGTTCGAAGCCTCCCTGGAGTAAGTGAATGAAGGACAACCCCTCCGCAAAGAGCTACTCCTGAAAATTGTTGAACGATCTGGGAGTTTTTGAGGCAAAAACCCCGGATCTTTCCGAAATGGTCTAAAAGTTGATTTCCTTAAATACATACAAATAAAACCTATCCTGAATATTATTTTTTTTTTAAATAGAAAAATCAAGCTTCTTAAAGTAAGAACACCGGCGTACGCCGGCGCGCCGCCCACGCCGCCGCAGCCAATAAAGTGATCGGCGTAAACCTCTACTTGGTAGTTCCAAGCGATTGGAATGATCACGCGAATGTTTTTCGTATTCGCGACATATCAGTCACCAACATTTTCGCCATTATAAATTAGATTTCATATAATATCCGTTTTGCTTTTAATAACAAAATCACTTTTGCAAATGCTTAAATTTCCGCTGTTCATTTATCTGTCATGACTTTCTTAGGTTGGCAACATCAATTCAACTTAAATAAGTTGTAATTCGTAATACCAAACAATAGTTGAGTTGTCCTAAAGTTGAGTTGTTTTAATTACAACCCAACGAAGTTGAGTTGTTAACCGTAATAGGGGTAGTGATATAAATACACGAGCCGGACCCGTTTGCAAACAATATAAAAGTATCTTATCAAATAGCAACATAAATCAGTGCAAATATTGACAATAGTAACATAGTACAAATAGTTTTCATTGTGTCCTCACAATCGTTTATTTTTAACAAATTATTTTAATAAAATATAGCGAAACAAAAGCACTACGACCAAATTTGTCCAAAGCTCGCTAATGCCCGAATCGCCATTTTTACAACCAAAACTGTATTTATAGATTTGGATTCCAAATAAGAGCGAAAAAGTGACCCGTACATAAAAACAGCAATTAGAAATAATATATATGATTTTTACTAACATGTCTCAAAAAATCAATTGCCACTATGTGACTCTTTGCTGGTACTATTTGTAAGCACCTGAGCATAACATGACCAGCGAAGATTTGGGCCCTAATGCCTTGCACAATATTGATACCTGCACCAACGAGGATAGATAAATGTATATCTATCCTCTTTGTGTGCATTTAAAAAAATCGTAAAAATTTCTAAAAGCGAAAAAAATAGGCTTGATTTTACCACATAGAAACGCTTCCCTTAATTTATGCAATCAAATACTTTTCTCAAAATATATTTCCTTACGTTAATGAAGTTTTGTACAAAAATAAGAAATTCTTACTAATTGCATTGAAATTTTCCTCAATTTAAAGAAATTTTTTATGAAATGTTTTTTTTTTTTTTTTGCATTTTGCGTAAGTGTTTTGGAGGGTGGAGCCGTGTGTAGAAGTCCACGAAAGTGGGGAAAGCTTCTGGCCTCCATTCACCTGGGAATGGCCAGAGCGATTCTTTTGCATGCGGTTCAAGCAGCTCACTACTGCCGGTCGCTTGAGGCCAAGTATCCGTTTAGCGGTGAGCTAATGTGAGAGGGCGAAAACCTGGCTAGGCCACTCTGACACAATCGGTTTAAGGGCTAGCCGGGGGAGATCTCATCGGCAGCGTCTGTAAACCTCTAGGTGCGGCTGCAAGCGGGCGTCTGTCTTGGAGCAAGCGGCTCGCTATATAAACGTGCAAGTAATATTTTCACCACCGCTGAGCGGGTTGTGCGCTGGGCTTGGGACTCGCCACGTAAAACCATACTCCAATGAAATATAACAACAGGCCTCGGATAAATACACTCTCTATTGATGGCGACCATGGCAAACGTTTGAAGGACAATGAATTGAGGGCATGCACCTGGAACTTCCGCTCCCTGAATGGGATTGGTGCAGATGCCCGGCTGGTTGATGTCCTCGTCAATGCAAAATCTGACATCACCGCCATCCAACAAATGCGTTGGACGAAGCAAGGAAGAAAGTCAGATCAAAAATTGTGACATCTATTGGAGTGGCCATACGAATAAGCGCAGTTTCGGCGTCGGATTCGTGGTGGGAGAGAGACTTTGTCGCCAAGTGCGGTCGTTTACGCCTGTGGATGAGCGTCTCGCCCCTAGCCGAATAAAAGCAAAATTTTTTAATATATCATTCATCTGCGGCCACGTGCCGACAGAGGAGAAAGACGATGAGGTGAAAGACACTTTTTATGAACAATTAGAACGCGCATACGAGCGCTGCCCCCGTCATGATATAAAAGTCGTGCTTGGCGACTTTAACGCCAGGGTGGGCAAAGAAAGTGTTTTTGTCCCTACAGTCGGAAAGTTCAGCCTAGACAATGAAACTTCTCCTAACGGACATGCCTCTCTCCTGATCGAAATACTCGCAATCAGATTAATCACGTTGTGATAGACGGACGGCATGCCTCCAGTGTTTTAGATGTGCGCACGTTCCGAGGACCTAACATCGACTCGGACCATTATCTCGTTGCAGCCAAAATACCCGCCTCAACGCGACTAAAACCAAGGAACAAAAAACAAAAGGAAAGCTAGACGTGGAAAAGCTTCAATCACAACAGACTGCCAATGATTTCGCAACTCGACTCTCACACCTGCCATCTGAGAGCACAACTCATCTTGAGGGAATACAGGAGCAGTCGGATCATATCTCCAAAGCACTTCGTACTGCCGCCGAGGAAAAAATTGGTTATCGGCGGCCACGAAAAAACAACTGGTACGATGAAGAATGCCGCGTTGCAACCGAAAGAAAAGACGCTGCCTACAGGGCTACGTTAAAAGCGAGCGCGACAAGAGGAGTGTGTGAACGCTATCGTGAGTTGAAAAGGGAAGCGAGACGCCTTTTCAGGAAGAAAAAAGCAGAAGCAGAAAGGCGTGAGTGCGAGGAGCTTGAGCTGCTAGCCACCAGGAATAACGCCCGAAAATTCTACCAAAAAATACGTCGACAGACGGAAGGTTTTAAGACCGGGGCAAACTCCTGTAGGAATGAAAACGGCGACCTTGTAACTGATGTCCAGAGAGTGCTTAGATTTTGGAGGGAATACTTCTCTGGTCTCCTAAATGGAGGCAGCAATTCACCGCGCAGAGATGAAGAACCCGATCCCGCAATCGATGATGATGGAATATATATATGAGTAAAATTAGCAATGTTGGAAAAGGGCAGCGTATGCGTATACAAGTTTTAGCCCAAATTTATCAAACGCCGTGCGACCAAAGAGGATATGCGACTATGAAAGTACTGCAACGTGAACCCAACAGACGACGAACAGCCTAGTACTCAACCCATCTCTCGACGGTAGTACCAGGGGGATAGTAGCATTTCGTAGACGGTAGGAGTGAAGGTGCACGTTAAATCCCTTACTGACTTTGAGGCTTTCGATGCTTTCTCCAAAGAAAAAAAGGGTGCGCGTACTTACATAGAAGTTTTACTTCTTTGCCACATTAAAAAGTAGTTTCTAAATGCATACAAATAAATAATTACAATAATATAATGATAGGACGGGAAAAATATTGTGAATAAAGTCAATCAATTTCAATTTAAATTTGAAATATTAAATAACTAAATAAATATTTATTTGCTTACATTAAGTGTAGCATAAATTGGCTAGTTAATCGAATGTTATTATTTTTATGTCCACTGCGGTAGCATCTTCCAGTAATGACTGAATTCGAACTTCAGTTATCAGTGGTTTATGATAAAAACGGCTGGGTACCTACATATCAAATTTCAGGCAAATCAAACCATAAATAGAGTTTGTTGGAATAGAATGGTCCCTGGTACAGTTTCCGAAAAGAAAGGAAGTTTCCCTATACCAAAAAATCGCACTATAAACTGTTTCACGTTGAATAGGTCAGCACCTGGTCCACTTCCCGGAATGAAAAGTTTCTCAAATATTACCTTTGTCACCGCTCTACCGAAATTCGAGATTATGAATTTCATAACATTAATTTCAAGAGGTCGGCCTTGGCCCACTTTACGAACCAAATTGTGAATATAAGGAATTCTCTAACCCACAAAATTTTATTAAAACCGATCCAACCATTGAGGAGGAGTTCAGCGATAAACACACGCACAGAAGAAATATATATACATACTAGCTTTTACCAACGACCCCGTCCGCAAGGAGAAAATAAAATATATGGGATATTCACATTAGCCTGCTTATCAAGTTAAAAACATAACTACATAAGCTGATAACGTGATAGCCACATTTACGTGAATAGTAGAATACATATGATATGTATGAGAAGGAAATAATTCCATTCTCTTTCTAACACACTGCCGTTTGACACCATAGTACAGATTTACAAGTATGATATGTATGAGAAGGAAGCCATTCCTTTTTATACTCAGTTGAGCAGAGCTCACAGAGTATATTAAGTTTGATTGGATAACGGTTGGTTGTACATATATAAAGGAATCGAGATAGATATAGACTTCCATATATCAAAATAATCAGAATCGAAAAAAAATTTGATTAAGCCATGTCCGTCCGTCCGTCCGTCCGTCCGTCCGTCCGTCCGTCCGTCCGTCCGTCCGTTAACACGATAACTTGAGTAAATTTTGAGGTATCTTGATGAAATTTGGTATGTAGATTCCTGGGCACTCATCTCAGATCGCTATTTAAAATGAACGATATCGGACTATAACCACGCCCATTTTTTCGATATCGAAAATTTCGAAAAACCGAAAAAATGCGATAATTTATTGCCAAAGGCGGACAAAGCGATGAAACTTGGTAGGTGGGTTTATGTTATGACGTAGAATAGAAAATTAGTAAGATTTTGGACAATGGGGGTGGCACCGCCCACTTTTACAAGAAGGTAATTTAAAAGTTTTGCAAGCTGTAATTTGGCAGTCGTTGAAGATATCATGATGAAATTTGGCAGGAACGTTACTACTATTACTATATATGTGCTAAATAAAAATTAGCAAAATTGGATGAAGAGCACGCCCACTTTTTAAAAAAAATTTTTTTTTAATTCAAATTTTAACAAAAAATTTAATATCTTTACTGTATATAAGTATATTAAGTCAGAATTCAACTCCAGTAATGATATGATGCAACAAAATACAAAAATAAAAGAAAATTTCAAAATGGGCGTGGCTCCGCCCATTTTCATTTAGTTTGTCTAGAATACTTTTAATGCCATAAGTCGAACAAAAATTTACCAATCCTTCTTAAATTTGGTAGAGGCATAGACTCTATGACGGTAACTGTTTTCTGTGAAAATGGGCGAAATCGGTGGAAGACACGCCCAGTTTTTATACACAGTCCACCGTCTGGCCTTCCTCTCGGCCGTTAACACAATAACTTGAGCAAAAACCGATATATCTTTACTAAACTTAGTCCACGCACTTATCTGAACTCACTTTATATTGGTATAAAAAATGGCCGAAATACGACCATAACCACGCCCACTTTATCGATATCGAAAATTACGAAAAATGAAAAAAATGCCATAATTCTATACCAAATACGAAAAAAGGGATGAAACATGGTAATTGGATTGGTTTATTGACGCAAAATATAACTTTGGAAAAAACTTTGTAAAATGGGTGTGACACCTACCATATTAAGTAGAAGAAAATGAAAAAGTTCTACAAGGCGAAATCAACAGCGTTTGGAATCTTGGCAGCAATACTGTTAGTGGTATTGCATATATAAATAAATTAGCAGTACCCGACAGATGATTTTCTGGATCACCTGGTCCACATTTTGGTCGATATCGCGAAAACGCCTTCACATATACATCTAAGGGCTACTCGCTTTTACAACCCTCATTAATAACTTTAGTTTGATATCCATATCGTACAAACACATTCTATAGTCACCCCTGGTCCACCCTAATGGCGATATCTCGAAAAGGCGTCCACCTATAGACCTAATGCCCTCTCCCTCCTAAAATGCTCAGTAACACCTTTCGTTTGATACCCATATCGTACAAACATTCTAGAGTCACCCCTGGCCCACCCTAATGGCGATATATCGAAAAGTTGTCCACCTATAGACCTAATGCCCACTCCCTCTTAAAATGCTCAGTAACACCTTTCGTTTGATACCCATATCGTACAAAGATTCTAGAGTCACCCTTGGTCCACCTTTATGGCGATATCTCGAAAAGGCGTCCACCTATAGAACTAAGGATTACTCCCTTTTAAAATACTCATTACCGCCTTTCATTTGATACCCATATCGTACAAACACATTCTAGAGTCACCCTGGCCCACCCTAATGGCGATATCTCGAAAAGGCGTCCACTTATAGACCTAATGCCCACTCCCTCTTAAAATGCTCAGTAACACCCTTCGTTTGATACCCATATCGTACATACATTCTAGAGTCACCCCTGGCCCACCCTAATGGCGATATCTCGAAAAGGCGTCCACCTATAGACCTAATGCCCACTCCCTCTTAAAGTGCTCAGTAACACCTTTCGTTTGATACCCATAACGTACAAACACATTATAGAGTCACCCTGGCCCACCCTAATGGCGATATCTCGAAAAGGCGTCCACTTATAGACCTAATGCCCACTCCCTCTTAAAATGTTCAGTAACACCCTTCGTTTGATACCCATATCGTACATACATTCTAGAGTCACCCCTGGCCCACCCTAATGGCGATATCTCGAAAAGGCGTCCACCTATAGACCTAATGCCCACTCCCTCTTAAAGTGCTCAGTAACACCTTTCGTTTGATACCCATATCGTACAAAGATTCTAGAGTCACCCTTGGTCCACCTTTATGGCGATGTCTCGAAAAGGCGTCCACCTATAGAACTAAGGATCACTCCCTTTTAAAATACTCATTACCACCTTTCATTTGATACCCATATCGTACAAACACATTCTAGAGTCACCCTGGCCCACCCTAATGGCGATATCTCGAAAAGGCGTCCACTTATAGACCTAATGCCCACTCCCTCTTAAAATGCTCAGTAACACCCTTCGTTTGATACCCATATCGTACAAACATTCTAGAGTCACCCCTGTCCCACCCTAATGGCGACATCTCGAAAAGGCGTCCACCTATAGACCTAATGCCCACTCCCTCTTAAAATGCTCAGTAACACCTTTCATTTGATACCCATATCGTACAAACACATTCTAGAGTCACCCTTGGTCCACCTTTATGGCGATATCTCGAAAAGGCTTCTTTCCACCTATAGTACTAAGGATCACTCCCTTTGAAAATACTCATTAACACCTTTCATTTGATACCCATATCGTACAAACACATTCTAGAGTCACCCCTGGCCCACCCTAATGGCGATATTTCGAAAAGGCGTCCACCTATAGACCTAATGCCAACTCCCTTTTAAAATGCTCAGTAACACCTTTCGTTTGATACCCATATCGTACAAACATTCTAGAGTCACCCCTGTCCCACCCTAATGGCGACATCTCGAAAAGGCGTCCACCTATAGACCTAATGCCCACTCCCTCTTAAAATGCTCAGTAACACCTTTCATTTGATACCCATATCGTACAAACAAATTCTTGAGTCAGCCCTGGTCCACCTTTATGGCGACATCCCTAAATGGCGTCCATCCATAAATCTATGGCCTACTCTCTCTTAAAATACTCTTTAATACCTTCCATTTGATACACATGTCATGCAACCACATTCCAGGGTTACCCTAGGTTCATTTTCCTACATGGTGATTTTCCTTATTTTGTCTCCATAGCTCTCAACTGAGTATGTAATGTTCGGTCACACCCGAACTTAACTTTCCTTACTTGTTCTTTCTAATACTGTTTTCACACAGACGGCTTATTGAATAATAAAGACAGTTTTCTACATTAAGACGCTTATTGAGCTCAATCTTCCCTACAAAATTCGAATCTATAATTATTTCATTAGTAGCTAATCGAATGCCTAATGAAGTCAAAAGCACAATTCAACTCTAATGGGAGCGTTCAGTTTCTTAGTTTTTGGTGTGTTCAGTGCTTAAAAATGTCATGTGTCAAAGTAAATGTCATTGTCTGTCATATAGCATTGTCATTTTATTCGCTTGACATTTCATTCTTCATACTAATCGAGCAGTTACTTCTGTGTGAAAGCAAAAAATTTACGATTGCATTAGAAGGTGAAATGAGATCATTAAGTTTCTGTGTGAAAACAGTATAACACACTGCCGTTTGACACTTCGGTCAGTGACAAACTATTGTGGAACTCAGTGGAACCTGAGTGGAACATGCGTTTGACACTGAACGGAGTTTCAAAATTACCGTGGTTGCCGTCGTGGAAAGCGACGTAGGGAAACAAAAAAAGGAACGGGCCATCAGATATGGGTTGCTGTGATGGGAATTTTTTTTGAAAGTATGAAAATGTAGTGCACCTATATGGCTCCTACAGAAAATTATACAAAAGTCTCGAATTGGGGTATCTTAGGACGTGTAGTTATGCCAGTATTAAGAATACAAAGACGGATGCTAAGTTTTTCTATCCGTTCAAAAGTTCTCCGCGAAAAACAGTTTGAAACCGAGGTCGACCGCAATAACCCGTCCAAAAATGTGGAAAGAGAAATGAAAAGACGCGTTTTGTCCTGTTATCCATAGTCCAAAGGCGAAAAAGTATTCGAATTATTGGAAGCGAGGCAAAAACGCGTCTATTAATACTTCCCCCGACGGTTTTGGTCGTGTTTTAGCAATCGTCCCCGGTAATAAAGTATCACAATTTGTTAATTAAAATTGTCCAAAACATATGGGTCCGTAATCATAGGCAGACTAAAATACTCTTTAGTTAAAATCTTGCCTAAATTAAAAATGGGATTTGAAATTTTGGTCTGTCATAGACATATTAAACACAGTTTCAACTAAAATAAGCATGAAAAAAAGTCATTGATTGGCGCTATGAAGAATTTTTTTAGAAATTTTAAAAGTTCACCCTGTTCCTTACAACCGTGTTTACTTAACTCCACGTATAAAATATAGTAAATTTTTACGTGACAAATACTCTTACAATACCACAAAAATTGTCAAAGGAGTACCTGAAAATGCGTTTTGATCATAATCTGGTGGTGGATAATTATCATTCAATTCTATTTAAAAGTTATTAGCAAACGTTTTGTAAAAATTCGCTGTTTTTTATCAAACATCAATTTAAATTGAGTACACAATCTTTTAATTGAACATGAAAATACTTATTTAAAGAAAATTTATTTAATTTCGTTCTTAAAAAATTATTTAAAACTCGCACCATAAACAAATAAGTAGTTAAAGCGGATTTGGGCTCCTTAAAGCAAAGGAAGCAACAAGGCTATCCACTCATACACTCATACTCATGTTGAATAGTTTATATAGTTTGTAAGAATGTTGTAAAGAAAAGTTGTTTTCATTAAGACAGATGTGACGGCCAAAATGATGCAAATCTTAAATGTTAGGTGTTCCTAACCGTTAAAGCCGTTTAATTTAATAGACCCGAAACCGAATAGGGATATCTCTAACCTCGATACTAATAAGTATGCAGGACATTCAATGATAATCAAGTTAAATCAAATTTAGGTTTGTCTTCGCAAAATCAGCATAAATAAAGGGAGTTTAGTATAGTATAGTATAGCCATTGCACATGGACCTGCAAAGTGTAAGTCGCTTTTATTGGAAAATAATTGAACTCAAGTCGGTCATGACATAGAAGGGGTGAAAAAGGAGGGAAGTAGTACAACAGCGCCCGTACCAAGCAGATCTTAAAAATTTTTGTTGTTAGTTCTTGTTGTATTCCGTGTTTTATTTTACGCTTTCTTTTAAGAGGAATTGGCAAATTTAAAGGGAAATATAAGACACAAAAGGAAATCCCAGCAGAATTCAAGAATTCTGTAATAATAATTCAATCATCAGAAGTCGAAAATAAGAAACCGTTCTTTTATTAGTAGATATTCACAAAAAACCGAAAAATTACCCTCGGCTGCGAAACTGGTGAAAATTGTATCCGCGCAAAACACTTTTTTAGTTAATTCCTTTCTGTGTACAACAATATCACCAAAAATCTCTTGAACGAGTAAAAGCATTACTTTGTCGCCTTCGGATTGTTGCTTCCGAAATTAAAACGCGTCATCTGAAATTTTTGGACATATATTAAAAATCGACGCCTGTGGCAAATAATTCCTTCCATTGAATACTCTATATTTAATGCCAAAATCAATATAGGATGCTACTTTTTCCTCAAAAGATACTAAAATATTAAAACTCTCAAATAGCTATGAATGCGGAATAATCTTAATTAAAGATCTCGCATATGTGGAGCCAAGTAATCATCGCACAAATCGTGTAATTTTCGTCACAAATATAATAATACGAATTCAAGCGATAACAAATTAGTTCCTGACGTATATTTGCTTGTCGGGGAAGCCTTTTTTCACTTCCCTTTAAGTTCATTGTTTAATTTCTCGCAATTTTTGACAGCAGACCGACAACTTAAAATCTATTTTAAAAAATTAAAATCGCGCTCATGTCATTTTAAATTTAAAATACTTTTTTAGATATAAAATATTGTTTAAGTGGACTATAACAGACTTAAAATGATATTTAATCTATCACCATGTTTAAACCAATAAAACTCTATTTTATTTCGACTATGATTACGGGCCATGGATTTTAAATAAAGATGCAATTAAGTGAAAGTAAATAAGGATATTTCTTTGTAGTTTTACAATAAAAATTTTACGCAGTTTTCGTTGGCAGCTATTACAATTTTCTTGGACCTAAGAAGTACAGCAGTGCCAAATAGCATCCACAAAAAAAACAAAGAAGAACAAGCATTTTATCAGGTAAGCGCATGGCGGAACGATACAAGGTGGCAGCATGGAACAGCTGATTATACACTTTTTTTATTTGATTTGATACATCAACTTCCGGCGCAGTACCATTTTGACATTTGTCCATCGAATTTACAAAAACATAGTACATGGAATTTTTATTTATGTTTGTAGGTATGTCACCATGCTGCCACCTTGTATCGTTCCGCTATGGGTAAGCGTGGGTGTGTATGTGCGTGCTGCTACATATCCTACTTGTAGACCTTTAAAGGCTCCATTACTGATACTTAGCATAGACTTGACTTGGCTTGCGAACTGTCACTTACAGTTCTGTTAAATGAACATTGCATGTTACTGATTACTCCAAACTTTACTTGACTTAGAAGTCTGTTGAATTTTGATTTTCTATGTAAGTTCTAAGTGACGTTTACATTTTGAGATGCCATTTGTTTGTTTCCATTTCATTTTGACATTTTGTCAT
The DNA here is from genome assembly GCF_040869045.1 of Eurosta solidaginis. Classification (NCBI taxonomy): domain Eukaryota; kingdom Metazoa; phylum Arthropoda; class Insecta; order Diptera; family Tephritidae; genus Eurosta; species Eurosta solidaginis. Next base: position 62,268,486 of record NC_090319.1, on the reverse strand, counting down.
ACAAATTGACATTTATTTAAAAATAAATTTCAACGCTGATTATGATGCCAGATTTTATGCGCCAAGTGGAGTATAATCGTGGCTAAGTTGCCAAGTTTACGCCAAGTCAAGTCAAGTCTATGCTAAGTATCAGTAATGGGGGCTTTAGAATGGTAGAATACAGTTCTTTCGAATTAAAAAATACATATTGTTTTTAAGTTAAATTTATTGATTTGACAGAGGTGAAGGAATCACTATTCATAGAACAATTAACTAAAACCTAAGAGAATTTTTTTAATGAAAACAATGTTGCTTTTTCGGGTATTTAGTTGGTTAAAATATTACAAAGAGTGTAATTATAGTTATAACAAAGAGTTTTATTTGTTAAGAGCCGCCACTCGATACTTTGGCAAATTACTCAATGTTTTCCCAAGGTAGTCGCTGGTTTTTTTTGTAAGATATGTTTATAAAACTGCCCTCTATATATTTTCATGGCGTATTTGTGTTTATTTTATTGATTGCATTAAATTAATTAATTAAATATCTTTCTAAAAATCGTAATTATGTAAAATCACTACACCGCATAAATATATTGGATGGAGTTAAAGAAAAATAATCAAAACTTCCTTGAGAAAACATTCAAAGCAAAGAGGATAAATATAATAAGAGCCGTCACTCGTTATTTTTTAGGCATTTACTCGTAGTAAACTGTGAGGTAGTCGCTACTTTTTTTTATGAGGTACATTTTTGAATTTCCTCCCATTTATCCATGCGGTGTTGTCACTTTATGCAAACGTGATTTTTGGAAAGTGAATTAAATAATTAATTAAATACAGTCGGAAAAATAAACACAAATACCCCATGAAAATGTATAGAAGACATTTATAAACATCTCGCTAAAAAAAAAGTAGCGACTACCTCACAGTTTAAAACGAGTAATTGCCTAAAAAATACCGAGTGACGGCTTTGTCCTTTTTTCAAAGTATCGAGTGACGGCTCTTAACAAATAAAAACTCTTTGATTATAACAGTTCGTTACAGGATTCATTTAAAAAAATCAAAAATGTTACAAAAAAGCTGTGTTAGATTTTAAAGATAGAACATATCGAATTTAAATTACGAATAATTAGCAGCAAATCCATGGCCATAAAAGCTCATAATTTAAAAAGCCATGTGTGCTGAACTACCGGTTTCGCAGAGTCCCGAAAGGGTCCCAAAATGGTCCCGAAATGATCCCGACGGGATCACGCACAATTCCCGAAAACCATCCAGAAATAATCCCTGAGGGGTCCCCAAATGATCCCGAAATAGTTTCAAAAAATTTTAGGGATGAATCTTACAGAATCCGGGACGGATTCCGAAATATATCTAGAAATTATGCCGGCAGAACCCCAAGTGATCCCGAAAAAGTGCTGAAATAACCCTGACAGGATCCCGGAAGCCATCCAGAAATGATACAGGAAGGATCCCCAAATAAACCTCGAATAATCCCAAAAATGTTCCGAAATGACCCTGACGGTATCCAGGACGCATACTGAAATGATCTTAGAAGTTTCCTCAAATGATCTTGAAATATTCCAGAAAAAGTCACGAAACGAACCCGTCGGGACACCGGACAGATTACGAAAACATTTCAAAAATGATCCCAGAATCCCAGAAATGATCCCGGTAGGGTCCCCAAATAACACCGAAATAGTCCCAAAAAATTCTCGATATGAACCCGACGGTATCCAGGGCGGATCCCGAAAACCATCCCGATTTGATCTCTGCAGGTTAACCAAAAGATTCCCGAAATATTCCATAAAAATTCCCGAAATTACCCCGACGGGATATCGGACGGATCCCGAAACTCATCCAGAAATGATGCCAGAAGGCCCCAAAAGAACCCGAAATGATCCCGGAAGGATGCCCATATTATCCCGGAATAGTCCTGAAAAAGTCCCAAAATAATCCCGCCGGGATCGCGGACGGATCCCGAAAACTATACAGAAATGATCCCGGAAGAGTCCCAAAATGATCCCGAAATGACACCGACGGGATCCCGAAAACCATCCAGAAATGATCCCGGAAGGACCTGACGGGACAATGAACTTATAAAGTGTTGTGGCATTACCAGAATAAGCCTTATATACAAGGTATTTGTATTTATGTACATACCAGAATGAGTCTCACTTTCTATGCACTTTTTATGCATAACCAAACATTGACCACATACAGACAAGTCATAGCGGCATAGATAAGTTATGTTGAACTCAGCGGGTAGGTAGGTAGATTGAACTGGCCGGTCCATGAGGACCTCACATAAACTGATTGAGTCCGTAGTCTTACCAGAAGTTTGTTTTAACGACCAAACTGAAAAACCCTATCAAAAAACAGGACTTATGTTATAAAATAACTCCGTCCTCTTGGCAAATACTAGAAGCTACCTAGGACTTAAGCCACTTGCTGCTTCTAGATCTGACAGCTGTATCACTCCTAATAGCTGGAGTCTTAGCCTGGGAAGTGCAGGGCACGATCACAGAACGTGCTCGATCGTTTCCTCCTCCAAACCGCACTTTCTACATCTGCTATCACTGACCAAGCCTAGTTTAAAGGCATGTGACGCCAGCAGGCAGTGTCCAGTCAGAATACCCGTCATGAGTATTCAGTCCTCTCTTTTTAATGATAGGAGCAACTGTGTTAGTCTAAGGTTGTAAGACCTACACATAATCTGGGACACTTTACAGCCCCGCGCTTGAACCCACGCCTTTCCCGCTTGGTCGATCATGTGCACCTCTCGACTTCGCTTAATCTCGTCCAATCTATTTGGGACATCTACGGAGCAAGCTTCAAGGGATGCGCCCTTTTTAGCTAGTTCGTCCGTTTTTTCATTCCCATCTATTCCCATATGCTCTGGGACACAATATAGATGTATGCTTCTCCCTGTCCCGATTCTCTCCAGAGACTGCTTACACTCTAACACGCATTTAGATGCTGTGCTATGCGAGATTATTGCCTTAATTGCTGCTTGACTGTCAATATAAAAGTTAACACGGTTGCAACTTAAGCTATTCTCTTCCAGGGTTTCTACTGCTTTGGTTACGGTTAATATTTCCTCTTGGAAAGCGCTACAGTAATCCGGCAGCCTGTAGGATCTGCTTATTTCCGGATCAGCGCAGTATACCGCAGACCCTACTCCTTCCACTACTTTGGAACCATCTGTGTACACATGTATCGCTTCGTCCGCCATTTGCGCACCCTTGCGCCAACCGTCCACCTCTATTGTGGCCTTAAGATCTCCCTCGAAGCGCAGATAGGGAATCATGTAGTCTGTTTGTCTTGTGATTGATGACGCTATACTACAATGGCCATATGGTCGGCGCTCAGGCTGCCCCGAAGCACCGAGCCTGGTTGCGGTCGTTAACGCTTTGTTCTTTGCTACCAGGTCTACAGGTGGGATGTGCAAAATGGCATACAGTGCAGCCGTCGGGGTTGTTTTCAGGGCTCCCGTAATGCTAAGCATCGATAGTCTGCATACCCCCTCTAATTTTTTGAGGTATGTTGTTTTTTGTGTGGCTTTCCACCACACAAGAACTCCATAGTATACAATAGGGCTTACAATCGCTGTAAAAACCCAATGAGAAAGAGAGGGCGATAGGCCCCACGTACACTCCAGCATTCTTTTACATGCATAGAGTGCCGTTGAGGCCTTCTTGACCCTCTCCTCCACGTTGAGCTTCCATGACAGCTTATTGTCTAGGATGATTCCTAAATATTTTGTGCAAGGTTTCTCCTGTAAGGTCAGCCCTCCTAACTTAGGCCTGGTCCAATTTGGGACCTTGTACCTCTTTGTAAACAAGACCATATCCGTCTTCTCCGCATTGACTTTCAATCCGACATTAGATGCCCAGGTATGAATATCGCGAAGCGCCCGATCCATCAAAGAACTAATCGTTGGAAGGCACTTTCCACTTATGACAATTGCAACGTCATCTGCGTAAGCCGTAATTTTTACGGGTCCCTCATCGAATTGCCTGAGCAGTTGGTTGATGACCAGCGTCCACAGCAGAGGTGATAGCACCCCTCCCTGCGGCGTGCCCCTGTCCACTGATTTCGTGGCCTCGTACAATCCCCATTGTGATGTAATCTTTCTACAATTTAACATGCAGCCGATCCATCTGATTAAGGCAGGATGTACTTTAATGTAATTAAGACCATCCATAATCGCCCATTTTGCAACATTATTGAAAGCCCCGGCAATGTCCAAGAAGACTCCTGGAGCATACTCCTTATATTCCAGGGATTTCTCTCTGCTTATTACCACCCTATGCAATGCGGTGTCTACCGACTTGCCTTTCGTGTACGCATGCTGTGTTGTGGGGAGCAGCTTTGCATCCACGTTGGACTTTATGTACACATCTATCAGCCTCTCAAAGGTTTTGAGCAGAAATGATGTTAAGCTAATGTGTCTATAGTCTTTGGGATACACGTGACCGACCTTCCCCGCCTTTGGTAGAAAAGCTACACTAGCTGTTCTCCAAGAGTGCGGTACATGATTCAGTCGTATGCACCCATCGAATATTATTTTAAGCCATTCCACGACCGCCCTACTTGAGACTTGTAGCATGGCCGGGAATATACCATCTGGGCCCGGCGATTTAAACTTAGAAAACGTCTTCACTGCCCACTCGATCTTGGTATCGGTCACCAAGCCCGGCACTACGAGCTCTGTGATCGAAGTGTGAGTGATGTCTGCTGGCTCCTCTAAACCGTCTCCCGATGGGAAATGTGTATCGCGAAGCACCTCAAGGGATTCCTCACTATTACGTGACCATTCCCGTTCTCTTTCTTTCTTAGTCCCTGGACTATGTTTCCCTTTGCTAGGACTTTTTTTCAACCGTGCTGTTTCGCTGGAGCACTCTATGTCCGTACAGAAACTTTTCCATGAGTTTCTCTTCGCCCTGGTAATTTCACGCTTATAGATCCTCAGTAGATCCCTGTACTCGTCCCGGCACGCTTCGCTTTCCGCGGTCTTTGCGAGCTTAAACATTTCTTTTTCCTGTCTTCTTAGAAGACTCAGCTCATTGCTCCACCATGGCGGCTTTGCTTTTCCTCTGAATCTTCTTAGAGGGCAAGCTTTGTTATACGCAGTCATAAGCGTCCTTGTTATGAATTCATTCGACTCCTCCAGTTCCTCTACATTAGCAACCTCTTTGGGTTGTCCCAGTTTTGTTTCCACATGTTTCTGGAATTTAGTCCAGTTCGTTGACCTAGGGTTTCTAAATGTTCTTCCCTTCTCTACCCTCTTTAGGGGGATGTTGAAGCTGATATACGCATGCTCGGAGAAGGATGGTCTATCAAGAACCATCCAATCATACCTTGATATATCACGCTCGGAGCTCAATGTAATATCCAGAACATTGCTGGATGTTGGACCAATGTATGTAGGGACATTTCCCCTGTTGGCTATCTGCAAATTGGTTTGCAGGATGTAACAAAACAGAGATTCGCCTCTCTCGTTCGTATCTTCTCTTCCCCACGCATTGTGGTGCGCATTTGCATCTGCGCCTATGACCAACCGCCCTTTGCGCCCTTCCTCCTGTACTAGAAGCTTGTTCTTAGAAAAGCTTTTTTCTTAAATTTAATTTAAATATGAATTTTTTTAAATTTTTAGTAGGCTAAAATATTGTTTAGATTAGTTATATAATCTTTACTTAGTTATTTGTAACGTTTCTCATTCTATCCATTTCTTTTAATGCATCAACATTACAAGGTTTCTTCGAAGCCAACTTTGAACAGTCAAGTTCTTCTATTCGAGTGTTAACTAACTTAAAATCACATTTTATTGTGACTTTGCCTTTGTCGCCGTTCAGTTTACAACTACTCATTGCAGAACTCTGCTCTGTTCCATAGCCAAAAATCTGTAAAACAAAATCAAGTGCGCAGAAAACTATGCAACAAAAAGTATGCAACATTTAGCGAAAACAGCCTAACTTCTACGTATGTTGCACACACAACCAAAGCGAAGTTACCTGCGTTCTTGAGGACTTAGGGTTTTATTCCCTTGTGAATACAAATCTTTACCGATAACTCTGTTATCGATTAATTTATCAAATTATTGCAAAGAATATTGCATTGTCATCGTAGTTATACATGTGCAAAATTTCAGCTCAATCGGACACCGGGAAGTGTATCAAATTTAACTTGCAAAATTTGATTACAAACAACAGCCAAGTGGAAGTTAATAAAAGCTTATAAAAATAATTAAACTTCCGTGAATAGTACAAACAGCTTTTTCAAATTAAAAAAATACATTTTGTTTTTAAGTTAAATTATTAAGTTATATTTGTTCCCAAACTAATTATGTGATCTATTGTATACTGCCACTAAACCAGATTAAATACGGAAAAGCACACATACCCCACTTATTAAGTTATATTTGTTCCCAAACTTATTATGTGATCTATTGTACACTGCCATAAAACCATCCAGAAATGATGCCGGAAGTGATCCCAAATGATCCCGAAAAAGTCCCGAAATTACCCCGACGAGATCCCGGATGAATACCGAAAGCCATCCAGAAATGATGCCGGAAGGTACACCGAATGATCCCGAAATAGTCCCGAAACGACCCCGACGAGATCCCGGATGGATCCTGAAAACCATCCAGTAATGTTGCCGGAAGGGACCCCAAATTATCCCGAAAAGACCCCGACGGGATCCCGGACGGATCCCTAAAACCATATAGAAATAATGCCGGAAGATACCCCAAATGATCCCGAAATGACCCCGATGGGACCCGGACAGATCCAGAAAACCATCCAGAAATGATGCCGGAAGGGACCCCAAATGATCCCGAAAAAGTCCCGAAATGACCCCAACGGGATCCCGGATGGATACCGAAAACCATACAATAATGATCCCGGAAGGGTCCCGAAAATGTCTCGAAATAGTCCCTGCAAAAGTCCCGAAATGACCCTGACGGGATCCCAGACTGATCTCGAAAACCATCCAGAAATGATGCTGGAAGAACCCGGGAAGGTCCCGGAATAGTGCCAAAAATGTCCCGAAATGACCCTGACGGGATCCCGGAAGAATACTGCAATGATCTCATAAGGGTCCCCAAAAGATCTTGAAATAGTCCAGAAAAAGTCACGAAATGACCCCGACGGGATTCCGTACCCCGTCCCGACAGGATCCCTAAATGACCTGGAATACTCCCGAAAAAGTCCCGCAATAGCCCCGACGGGATCCCGGACGGATGCCGAAAACTATCCAAAAATTATGCCGGAATGGTCCCAAAATGATCCCGCAATAGTCCCGAAAAAGTCTCGAAATGACCATGATGGGTACCCGGACGGATCCCGAAGATCGTCCAGAAATTATAGCAGAAGAATTCCCAAATGATCCCTAAATAGCCCTAACGGGATCCCGGACGGGTCCCGAAAGCTATCCAGAAATGATGCCTGAAGGGTCCCCAAATTATCCCAGAATAGTCCCGAAATAACCCTGACGCGATCCCGAAAGCCATCCAGAAATGATACAGGAAGGATCGCCAAATGATCCTGGAATAGTGCCAAAAATGTTCCGAAATGACCCTGACGGGATACCGGACGGATACCGAATACCATCCAGAAATGATCCCGAAAGGATCCCCAAATTATCCCGAAATAATCCCGGTCGAATCCCAGAAATCATCCAGATATGATCCTTAAAGAGTCCCCAAATGCCGAAATGACCCTGACGGGATCCCAGGTTGATCTCGAAAGCCATGCAGAACTGATGCCGGCAAACTCTCCAAATGATCCCAAAATAATCCATAAAAAGTCACGAAATAAACCCGACGGTATTTCGTAATCCATCCAAAAAGGATGCCTGAAGGGTCCCCAAATTACCCCGGACGGATCCCGAAAACTATCCAGAAATGATTCCGTAAGGGTCCTAAATGATCCCCAAATAGTCCCGAAATTACCCTGACGGGTACCTGGACGGATCCCGAAAATCACCCAGAAATTATACCGGAAGAGTCCACAAATGATACCGAAATAGTCCCGAAATAGCCCCGACGGGATCCCCAAAATCATCCGGAAATGATCCGTAAAGGATCCCAACATGACCCCGGAATACTCCAAAAAAAAGTCTCGAATTAACCGCGACGGGATCCCGGACGGATCCAAGAAGTTATCCAGAAATCCCGAAAATCATCCAGAAATTATACCGGAAAAGCCCCCAAATGATCTCGAAATAGTCCCGAAATAACCCCGACGGGATCCCGAAAACCATACAGAAATGGTCCCGGAAGGATCCCCAAATGACCCCGGTACACTCCCGAGAAAGTCTCGAAATAACCCTGCCGGGATCCCGAAAACTATCCAGAAATGATGCCGGAACGGTCCCAAAATCATCCCGAAATAGTCCCGAAACTACCCTAACAGGATCCCGAAAACCATCCAGATATGTTCCCGGAAGGATCCCCAAATGATCCCGAAATAGTCCCGTAAAGGTCCCGAAATAATCCCGAGATAACCCTAACATAGTCCAGAAAAAGTCCCGAAATTACCCCTACGGGATGCCGGAAGGATCCCCAAAACTACCCAGAAATGATCCCGGAAGGGTTCCAAAAAGAAGAAATAGTCCCGAAAAAGTTCCGATATGACCCCGACGGGATCCCGGACGAAACCCATCCAGAAATGATGCCCGAAGGGTCTCCAAATGATACCGATATAGTCCCGAAATGATATCGGAAGGATCCACAAATCATCCCGGAATAGTCCCGAAAAAGTCCCAAAATAACCCCGACGGGATCACGGATGGATCCCAAAAGTTTTCAGAAATTATCCCGGAAGAGTCCCAAAATGATCTCGAAAAAGTCCCGAAATTACCCCGCCAGGATCCCGAACGGATACCGAAAACCATTCAGAAATGATCCCGGAAAGGTCTCGATATGACCCTGAAGGGATTACAAATAAGGTGAAGCTAATTAGTAATAAAGGCATGTTAATAAGGCAGCAGGCGCATGAAGCGAAAGAAGAGTTACAAACAAACATACAGGTAAAGCTAATAAAAGCGTGCTAATAAAAAATATTGAAGGAGGGAGGAAGGCGGGAGGACACGGAGAGCACCTCCTATCGTTTCTCCAAAATTTTTAGATCTCGATCTGTATGAGCCAGATACCAAAATTTATTGATTTAGGAGAACATTTATATTGAGTTATAACAATTTATAGATTTTGCACCAGAGGGGGTGCGGGGAAGGGGGGGGGTGAGGAGATGGAGGGTGTCACGCTCACTTTGCAAGCCCTCGACTTATTTGACTTATTGAGTTTGGAATATTGGTGAAGGGTAGTAAACGTAAAGTTATAATGTGTAAAAATTATTGAAAAGTAATTGTTCGAAGGGTCTTGGGACCCCCGCTCCCTCCCCATTTTCGAAAAAATTTCCCTAGTAGAATATTGTCTATATGTGTCCCAAATGTCATCAAAATCCGTGTAGCTGTTCTGGTGTGATGAAGTCACAAACACGAAAAAATATAATAATTAAATTATAACTGTTCGTAAGGGGGCGGGGACCTCCCCCGCTTTTAAAAAAAATATAGCTAGTAGATAATTCTATACTATTGGCTATATGTGTGCCAAATTTCATCCAAATCTTTCCCATCTTTCCCAATCTTTCCCATTTATAATATTGTTACGAATATTAGCAACACTAAGGGGTACTGTCATCTCTAAGCGATGCTAAGCAGTGACTTGTATGCACATCAATAGATAAATCATTATCTCTACACATATGTACGTACACGCAGCGGAGAAGAGACGCACCAACACATGCAGATATCTTATCTGAGATGCTCCCAAAAGTATGCAATCATAATTGCGGAAGTGTGGCTCACAAATACACGCGCATATGAGAAGCTATACACGTGCATCTCTAGTTATAATTATATAGCAGTAACTACGTAAATTCTGGAAGAGCCTAGAACTATGCAAACGAGAAATCACAGAGTATAAAAGGCCCCAACAGTAGAGGCGCGACAATCAGTTTCATTTAAGCAAGCTATTGGTTGTGAAGTATCAGTGTTATTGTGAAGTACTTTAATAAAGGCAATTTTGCATTATTAAATATTGGAGTTATTTATTCAACAGTTTAGCGATACGAACGTTAGTAGAAGGTTGCGAATAAGAAGATTTGCAGTAAATTCGTGTCAGTAGAGGAATTGTTGAATAAATTCCGAAGATTGGGAATACAACTTGGACATGGCAAAGTTGAGTGAATTGACGATCCAGCAACTGAAGGAGGAGAGGCTCGTATATCTGGAATGTCGACACATTTCGGAACAGGTAGCATCACAGCTCTTTGCGAAACTGGAAGAGCAGTATACAAAATTTTACAACTCGAGGACAAAATTTATGCCGAGATAGCAGCATTGAAAGGTCTTATGCAACAGTTACAACTAAATCGCCCAGATGTTTCCGAAGGTAAAAACTCCATCTTTTGACGGTTCTGTTCCTTTCCAGGTATTCAAGCTTCAGTTTGAGAAGACGTCAGCAGTGAACAACTGGAATGCTGAAGATAAAGTTGCTGCACTGTTCGTGGCATTGAAAGGGCCTGCAGCTGAAATCTTACAGACAATTCCAGAGAACGAACGGAACATCTATGAAACATTGATGAGCGCTCTAGAGAGACATTACGGAAGCGAGCATAGGAAACAGATATATGAAATTGAGTTGCGAAATCGCTACCAAAAAGCGAATGAGAATTTGCAGGAGTTTGCGTCGGATGTCGAAAGACTAGCCCATCTAGCAAATGCGGACGCACCCGTGGAATACACCGAGAGGGTAAAAATCCAGAGCTTCATAAATGGCATACGAGATGTGGAAGTGAAACGAGCTACATATGCGAATCCAAAACTAACATTTGTTGAAACAGTATCGCATGCACTGACTCAGGAAACAGCCTCACTTTTGAGTAAGCCAGCGTACAAAGCTCATCGCGTGGAAGTCGAAAGACCAGACTGGGTAGACACAATTTTGGAAGCACTGAAGGGGTTACAACAGAAAAATGCCGGAGTTATGAAGTGTTTCAAGTGCGGTAACCCAAGTCACATTGCACGTCATTGCAGCACCGGTCCTGGTAGTTCCAACTTGGGTGGCCGTAAATGCAAAGCAGGAGGAAATGAGCAACAGCGTGCCAGATGTAAAAATCGAGAGCTAGCTCTAGCTGTTGAATGTCCTGTGATATCTGTCTCGCAAATTGGAAGAAAATCGAGTAGTCTTAACGTCAGAGGAAATGTGGATGGCAAAGAACGTGTACTGACTGTCGATTCGGGCGCATCTCATTCCTTGATCCGATCTGATTTGGTCAACAAAAGAGCAAAGCCATTACCTGGAGCAAAATTGCGTACGATTACTGGCGAGTGTAACCAAGTCCAGGGAGAAGTGGTATGTGAAGTCTTAATTGGGGAGGTAATGCTTCTACACAAATTCGTTGTAGCGGAAATTATTGATGAAGTCATATTGGGAGTGGACTTCTTAGTTGATCATGACATCAAGATCGATATGCAGAGAAGGGTTATGCGTTATGAGAACCAGGATGTGCCACTTAACTTCAATTTGGAAAAAGGGTTCAGCAGTAATCGAGTACTAGTGGAGAAGAGCAGACAAAGACCACGAAAGTCAAAGGTAAAGGTTGATGGAACGAATAAGCCAAACAAAGCAAAATCAAAGATACCTGCGAGAGAAACCCTGGCACTGACAAACCCAAACGGACGCACTAAAACGATGGAAGGATTTTCGCAGAAAGAATGCCAGGGCACACTACTGTTGTGAAGCGTCGGAACGATACTGATTATGCAAGGCCAATCCGTCAAGGGCAAGCTCTACGAAGTAGTTCATTGGCCAAACAACAGAGTGTGAGGAAACGAACCAGGGTAATGAGTAGTACGATGAAACACGGGTACGACGCGAACAAAAATTCGGAAGGTTCCTTGGAGGGAGATTTGGTACTTTTATACAACCCTCACCGGCGGGAAGGTGTTCTATCCAAATTTCGGTGCAGTTGGGAAGGCCCGTACAAAGTTGTGAAGAAGATCAGTGATACCATCTACCGTAAACAAACCATTGGGAAACCGCGAAATATAAGGGTAGTTCATTTGGAGATGCTGGCAGCGTTTAGATCAAGAGTTTGTCTGATCGGGACTTAGGTGGAGGGCAGTGTGACGAATATTAATAACACTAAGTGATACTCACATCTCTAAGCCGATATTAAGCAGTGACTTGTATGCACATCAACAAATCAATCATTATGTCTACCCATATGTCCATACAAGCTGCTGAGAGCAACGCAAAAACACATGCATATATCTGAGATACTCCCAAAAGTAGGCAGTAATTTGGGCAAGCATCACTCACATATACACGCGCATATGAGAGGCTATAGGCGTGCATCTGTAGTTATAGCTGATAAATAAGTAGTAGATTCTAGAAATAGAAACGCTTAGAAATATGCGAGCAACACAGCACAGAGTATAAATGAGTGCCGGCTGAGCAATCAGTAATTCAGTTTGATTTATCTCGCTATGCACGCTATCTGTCGAGCAGTAGAAGGGTTATTTTGAAAGTAGTCTAATAAAGACCATTTTGCATTATCGAATATTGTAGTTATTTATTCAACAGGTTAGTGATTCGAACGCTAGCAGAAGATTGCAAATAAGCGGAATCGCACTAAATTCGTTATAGTATTTTATTTTTGTAATAGAGTAAAAAAAAACAAGTAAAGGTGTCTAAGTTCGGGTGTAACCGAACATTATATACTCAGCGTGAGCTTAAATTCTACATTTCATTTCAGGTAAATTACTTTTCTACATAACACGTGGCACCGCCCGTTTAAAAAAACAAAAATTTCTCCCCATTTCCTCTTACAATTAAACTTGATAAGTGAAGTTTCATTAATTCAAAACTATTTTTTGCTAAGTTATAGCTTATTATCCTAGTCTACTTCCCTTTTAAACTTGTTTTATATCTAAGTTGTCGTGGTCTTTAACCGATCCCGTCCATTTTTACTAGAAATATTTTCTGCTATAAGGAAAATATGTGTACACAATTTCATTTAATAAATAAATGTAAGGCACCATAACCTGCGAAGAGATTTTATTCCGAGCTTCTCTTGCAATTTGCGTCGTGCTCCCATTTTAATTTCTCCTACAAGGCATATGAGTTTCCGCTGATAGCTTTTCATGGCAGAAGTACACTCGGAGTGCTTGCCAAACATTGCCGATGGGCGACCCCGCTTTGAAAAATTTTCGTCCAATTGAAAAATTTTATTTCTAAAATTTTTTGATGTTGCTTTGCCCGGGACGTGAGCCCGGGATCTTCGGTGTGGTAGGCGGAGCACGCTACCATCACACCACGGTGGCCGCCCAATTTCATTACGATCCGTTTATTTTTCTTCGAGTTATGGCTCCCGAAACACAGAAAATTGCTTACATAGTCATAAAAGGGGCGGTGCCACACTCATTTTCAAAAATTTTAATGTTTTCCAATTTAATGTTATAATTCAATTCAGAAAGTAAAATTCTATTGATACAAAGCTCTTTTTCGCTAAGATATAGCTTATTATTTTCGTCTAGGACCCTTTTAAAAATCTTTTATATAGAAGTGGGCGGGGTCTTTAACCGATCTCGTCCATTTTTTTTAGAAATATTTCCTGCTATAGGGAAAATTTGTGTACCCAATTTTATTACGATCCGTTAATTTTTCTCCGAGTTATGGCTCCCGAAACATAGAAAATTGCTTAGTCATAAAAGGGGCGGTGCCGCGCCCATTTTTTAAATTTGAACATTTTCCCATTTATTGTTATAAATCCACTTGGGAAATGAAATACCATTGATATAATGCTATTTTTTGCAAAGATATAGCTTATTTTCTCGTCCACGACCTTTTAAAAATCTTTTACATAAAAGTGGGCGTGGTCCTTAACCGATTTCGTAAATTTTTCTTCAAAGCATTCCTTATAGTAAAGGCAACCCCTCTGCCGAATGTTGTTACGATAGGTTTAACGATTTTTGATTTATAATTAATGATATTTGTAAAATTGATTTTATCACAAGTGGGCGGTGCCACGCCCATTTAAAATTTTTTTTCAAATTTTTATCACGAGTCTCAATATCAGTCCACACCTAAAATTTCAATATTCTAGGTGTATTAGTTACTAAATAATCAGGTTTTTTGTGTTTTCCAAAATGTTATATATATAAAAAGTGGGCGTGTTTATAATCCGATTTCGCTCATTTTAAATACCAATCTATTCTGGGTCAAGATAAGCTCGTATACCAAATTTGGTGAAGATATCTCAATATTTACTCAAGTTATCGTGTTAAGGGGCAGACGGACGGACGAACGGACATGGCTCAATCAAATCCTTTTTCGATACTGATGATTTTGGTATATGGAAGTCTATATCTATCTCGATTCCTTGATACCTGTACAACCAATCATTATCCAGTCAAAGTTAATATACTCTGTGTGCAAAACACGCTGAGTATAAAAATAACTAAATGAGCTGATAACCTGAAAGGCACGCTTACGTGAATAGTACAATAAATTTTTTTGGAATTAAAAAAATAAATTTTGTTTTTAAGTTAAATTAATTCATATAACAGGGGTGAAGGAATAACTATTCATAGAACAAAGGAGTGAAACTACAATTAGCTAAAACCAAAGAGAACTTTGTAGATTAAATGATCCCGGAAGGGTCCCAAAATGATACCAAAATAGTCCCGAAATGCCGTCTAATGTTTTCTTAACTTTTTTTATGTTTTCCAAATAACGAAAAAACTATAGTTTTATCCCCCAAATCCAAGGCCAACTTATAGTTCAACTCTTAAGAAATATTTATAATTGGACTGCTAGTCAGATCTGACGGTATTTAACGATTTTACGTAGTCAACAATTTCCATTTTCAGATCTGTCGGCATTTAGTGATTGTATACATCAAACAACTCTTATTTTGAACTAACTAAACTATTGTTATAAAGCCATATGTCAGTGTGTAAACACTTTCTTCATTAACAAAAAAAAAAAAAAATCATAACAGTAAGCAAAATATATTTCCTATTGACTTACGTAGAATCTTTGTTGTTATTCAAAAGTGTTAGTTTAAATTCGCTAAATTTTATTTGATTAGTCAAAAGCCCTTAATTAGTCAAATATACTTGAAGCGCTATAAGTAATAAATATGATTATAGCCTTACCCGCGGCCCCGTCCGCAATAAAATATATGGGCTGTTCACGTTAGCCTGCTTAAAAATTATTTTTATCTAATGTATTTTATTTTTGTAATAGAGTATAAAAAAAATAACTAAATAAGCTGATAACCTGAAAGGTACGCTTACGTGAGTAGTATAATACACTTTTTTCGAATTAAAAAAATACATTTTGTTTTTAAGTTAAATTAATTGATATGACAGGGGTGAAGGAATCACTATTCATAGAACAAAGGAGTGAAACTACAATCAGCTAAAACCAAAGAGAACTTTTTAGATGAAAATAGTGTTGCATTTACCGGTATTTAGTTGGTTAAAATATTACAAAAAGTATAATAATAGTTATAACAGTTCGTTACAGGATTCATTTAAAAAAATCAAATATAGAACGAAAAAGCTGTGCTAGGTAGAGCATACCGAATTTTAATTACGAATAATTAGCAGCGGATTAATGGCCATAAAAGCTCATAATTTAAAAAGTCATGTGTGGCTAACTACCGGTTTCGAAGGGTCCTTAAATGATCCCGGAAGGGTCCCAAAATGATACCAAAATAGTCCCAAAAAAGTCCCGTAATGATCCCGACGGGATCCCGGACGCATCCCGAGAAGCATCCAGTAATGATCCAGGAAGGGTCCTCTAATGATCCCGAAATAATCCAGGAAAAGTCACAAAATGACCTCGAGTGGATCTCAGATGGATACAGAAATGATTCTGGAAGGGGCCCAAATGATCCCGAAAAAATTCCGAAATGACCCTGACGGGATCCGGAAAACCATCTAGTAGTGATGCCGAAAGGGTTCTTAAATGATCCCGAAAAATACCAGAAATTACCCCGACGGGATGCCCGATGGATTGTAATGTGCGATTTCAGAATTTTCAATTTTTCAAAATTTCCAGCGTATTAACGCAAGATCATCTTAGTTTCAAATTGCAATAGAGTAGAGTTTCGTTCAATTGTATTTCCATATGGCGGAAGTCATATGATATGCCAGAAAACCGAACGAAACCCGGCTTGGCTTAAGTTTTGTAGAATGACAATCCCTCTTTTTGGATTCGTTTTTCACCTAAGTCGAACGTCTTTAAAAAATACATAATACATACATACATATATACATAAGCCTTTGGACCATAATTGATTATAAACTTGGTAATTATCGTATGTTTAGTGGGAGATACACCGATCGGGTACAGTTTTACTCTCTCACCACAATTTACAACGTTTTTCAAAAAGTGGCTGAGGTAATGAAGGAGACCAACAAAGCGGTCAAACGATATAAACCACGCGGACGGAAATATGGCAGCAGAGCACACAAAGTGTTACTGAAAAAATATATTTAGTCCGGAAAATAATAAGACGTTTAGTTAATTAAATAATCTAGAATCGTTGAAGTGAACGAGTAGTGTAGCCATCATTCAGAACAAGGCTAACTATAAAAAAAAATATAATAAAATAAACAGAAATTTGGAAGGAAATTTTGTATAAAAAAAAAGAAAGTTTTAAAAGTATTTAGTGACTCAATTAAATTGTTCCTAGTGTAGAAACAAAAATAGAAAGTTCGCAAATAAATATATGTCTCGCTGATTCAATACAAAAAAAAAAATATATATATATATGAGAAAAAAAAAATGAAAATTAGGTGAAGTCGTAAAGTATGTAAATACGTGCAAAGTTGGCAACAACATACATTATGACGCAAATATAAAAAATATAAAAGGAAATAAGAGAAACAGACTAAATTTGCACATAAATGATTGTATGCAATGCGAATATACCAAAGGTACTGGTTTTTTAGAGTAAATTAAAAAATTATATACATATATACAATAACACAAAATTCATTGTAAAGAAATCAGGAAATATTAGTTTATGTACTAGAAGAACGGTCTCTTGATGCAAAAATAAGTGTAGTAATATTTGAAGCTGAAAATAGTAAGTGCTATTAAATGTTGTTTTATATAATAAATAGGCGACACGAAACCAAAGAAAAAGGTTTAAAAAGGTGCGGTTAATTCACTATACAAAAAAAAAATACACATATTTACGAAGGATTAATTATCATATCGGTGTAAAACAAAAAAAAAAAAAAAAGGAATTTAATAAAAATTTAGTTGGGGCAAAATTTCAGACACCCTAATATTACTTACGCGGTTTCTTACCACTCATCATACTTATATACATACATACATGGTTTCTCAAAAATAAATGCAGATCAACACACATACATGGAAGCCCTTTCATCGTGGGCTGTAGCAGTAAGTAATTCAAAATGTAAGTCAACCTTTAGTAAATTAAATTTTTCTCTTTGATTGTGTTTGGTATTTCATTACTCAGAGAGTGCGTTATGTTAGCATTGTTGTAGAATTTGATCAAAAAGTTTCATATGAACTCTTTGGTTAGACATTTAAAAAGAGTTAAGGGCTCATTACTGATACTTAGCATAGACTTGACTTGACTTGGCGTAAACTTGGCAACTTAGCCAGCGCATACAATCTGGCATCATAATCAATATTTGTCAATTTGTATGACAAAATGTCAAAATGAAATGGAAACAAACAAATGGCATCTCAAAATGTAAACGTCACTTAGAACTTACATAGAAAATCAAAATTCAACAGACTTCTAAGTCAAGTTAAGTGTTGCTAACGGCGGCTGTCACTGTTTACTTTGTAAGCCCTCGACATATTTGACGTATTGAGTTTGTTATATTGGTGAAGGTCAGTAAACGTAAAGATATAAGGGGTAAAATTTATTAAAAAGTAATTGTTCGAAGGGTCGTGGAACCCCCTGTCCCTTTCCATTTTCAAAAAAAATGTCGCTAGTAGACAGACTATTGTCCATGTGTGTCCCAAATTTCATCAAAATTCGTGTAGCCCTTCTACACGATATATAATAGGACGTATGTAAATAGGTATGTGGGTATTATTAATTCATGTCTTTATTTCGGCTTCGCATGCATATTTATCAGTTTCGCCAGGTTGATGCGACTAAATCGAATATCACAATGAAAATTACTTTACCTGCGTCCACGTTTCCGCCCATATATCGAGACCCTAGTCACCCACGGGTACGAAAAATACCCCGTATCAAAGTGCTCATGCACAGCTTCCATTTGATACTACAAACATATCCCAAGATAACCCAGGTCCACGTTTTGATCTCAAGACCCTATCCAGAATGTGCTAAAAAGTATCCTATGTCTGTCTCCTGGTCCTAAGCTACCCCTCCACCCATTTTCAGCCAAATATGTTCATCCGTTCTTGAGTTATATATAGTGTAACTAACACCACTTTCTTTTATATATATACATCACATTAGAAACTTCAAAAATAACAGTATTTCTCCACTATTTAATGGAAAAATGTGCATCAAAATCCTTTACGTAGTTTTAAAGGTTTAAGCATTCAAAGGGGCATAGAGACAGGAAAAGCGACTTTGTTTTATACTATGTAGTGATGTACATCCATACATACCCATAAACATACGCCCGAAGTTAAATAACTCAGCGAATGCTATGTATGTACGTATGTGTCTCATCATGCCTCACTCAAAAACAATTTGCGCGCACATTTGACACCGAACAACCACACACGCATTTTTTGCTAAAAATGTTACTTTTGTTAAACAATTTGGCTGATATAAGAAAGGAATCAAGTATTTTTTTTTGATGTAGAACGAAGGTAAATATTTCAAAGTTTTACTGAAAAGTAGAATTTTTTAAATCCATCCATCTGTTTATGAGTTCTAGCTGTGTAAACAAAAATTTTATTTTTTTACTACATTTTGGCAATTTGCCACGCCCCTATAATATATACCTTCAAATTATATTGACAGTATCCATCTCATGTAGCTAAGCCGTCAAATGCTTTTAAAATCGGAGTATTCTGTGTGAAGTCATGTGCGTACATGACATTTAGCGACTTTATTTGATAAGATTTATAGAAGATGTATATTAGATTAGACTAGCAGGTACCTGGCCTACTTCGTTACGCCGCAAAACGTAAATCTATTGAGTTTTTGCTGTTTGGGTATAGTTTAAAAGAAGAGATACACATACATATGTCATGTATTTTTTCTGCTACGAAGGTAAGTGTAATACCCTCTGTTGTATGAAATTCAAACACTTTTAATTTCGTTAGCGTTATAAACGATTTATTAATGAACAACTTTGAAAGAAAACAAAACGCAAAAAGATAACAATTCAAATAATATTAGGTACTAATGTAAGTAAATCGACTGCTGAGTCTAATATCACTCTATTTCAAAACGCTTTTCAAAAACGCCTCACCTCAAAACTCTTTTCAACACCCTAAATCAGATTTTTCGAAAACGCTCCATCTCAGAATTTATAAATAAATAATTAAAAACTTTCGGGAATATAACATTCTTTGTTTTATTATAATTTCCAGTAATGAGAAAACTTTGGTTCTGCGGGGAACCAGTTCTTGAAATAGCGACATACAGTTGACCGTGAGAAAACACTTTACTATGAAGGTATATACCAACATAACTAAATGTTTGTTCTTGCGACTTATTAATTGCAATTGAATTACATACTTACTTACTTACTTAATTGGCGGTTAAATGGTTAAGGCCGTCCAACAAGGCGCGCCAGTCGCTCCTTCGCTCCGCCAACCGGCGCCAATTGGTCACACCAAGGGAGTTTAAATCGTTTTCCACCTTGGCCTTCCCACAGAGTGGGGGCCGCCCTCTACCTCTGCTTCCATAGGCGCGTTCCGATAGAAACACTTTCTTGGCCGGATCATCATCTTTCATTCGCATAACATGCCTAGCCAGCGCAGCCGCTGCGTTTTAATTCGCTGGACTATGTTTATGTCTGCGTATAGCTCCTACAGCTTATCATAAAATCTTTTTCGGTACTCGCCATCGCCAACGCGAGAGGTTTATAAATCTTTCGAAGAACTTTTCTCTCGAACACTCCCAAAGCCGCTTCATCTGCTATTGTCATGGTCCATGCTTCTGCCCCATATAGCAGGACGGGTACGATAAGTGACTTTTAGATAATGATTTTCGTTCGCCGAGAGAGGACTTTACTTTTCAATTGCCTACCTAGTCCAAAGTAGCATTTATTGGCAAGATTGATTCTTCGCTGGATTTCAGTGCTGATGTTGTTGCTAGTGTTGATGCTGGTTCCCAAATAAACGAAGTCTTTTACTATTTCGAAATTATGGCTGCCAACAGTAGCGTGGTTACCAAGGCGTGTATGCGCTGACTCTTTGCTGGATCTTCATTTTGTCCTCATTCACCATCAAACCCATCTTTCATCCAGTTTGGAGTAAGCAGAACTAACAGCGCGGGTGTTTAGGCCGATGATATCAATGTCATCAGCATATGCCAGTAATTGCACGCTTTTATAGTATATTGTTCCAGTGCGGTTAAGTTCTGCAGCTAGTATAATTTTCTCCAGCATCAAATTAAAGAAATCGCACGACAGGGGGTCACACTGTCTGAAACCTCGTTTAGTTTCGAACGGCCCGGAGAGGTCCTTCCCAATTCTGACTGAGCTGATTGTGTTGCTCAACGTCATTTTGCACAGCCGTATAAGTTTTGCGGGGAAACCAAATTCAGACATAGCGGCATATAGGCAGCTTCTTTTCGTGCTGTCGAAGACGGCTTTAAAGTCGGCGAAGAGGTGATGTGTGTCGATTCCCTTTTCACCGGTTTTTTCCAAGATTTGGCGCATTGTGAAAATCTTGTCGATGGTAGATTTACCAGGTCTGAAGCCGAACTGATAAGGTCCAATCAGCCGGTTCACGGTGGGCTTCAATCTTTCGCACAATACACTTGACCTTATATGCGATATTAAGAAGGCTGCCACCACGATAGTTGGTGCATTTTGCAGTATCCCCCTTCTTGTGGACTGGGCAAAGAACACTTGGATTCCAACCGTCGGACATGCACTCGTCCGCCCATATTTCGCTAAGAAGCTGCTGCATGCGCCTTACCAACTCCTCGCCGCCGTGCCTGAATAGCTCCGCAGACAATCCATCAACGCCCCCGGCCTTGTTGTTTTTCAATCTGGTTATTGCTATTCTAACTTCGTCATAATCGGACGGGAGGACATATATTCCATCATCATCGGTTGCGGGATCGGGTTCTTCCTCTTTGCGCGGTGAATTGCTGCCTCCATTTAGAAGAGCAGAGAAGTGTTCCCTCCATAATGTAAGCACTCTCTGGACATCAGTTACATGGTCGCTGTTTTCGTTCCTACAGGAGTATGCCGCGGTCTTAAAACCTTCCGTCTGTCGCCGTATTTTTTTTGTTTTTTTGTTTTTTTGCAATTGTATTAGTTCAAGTGTAATAGGCGGGTACTCTCCGAAGTAAAGTAAAGCAAAGTCTTTGCAAAATCGTCAACTGAACAAAGGGGGAAAAAATGCTGTCAAAGTGGTTTTTAGTGGTTCCTGCAGTAACGTAAACCTTCCATTCAAAAAATTTTGCACTTCATCCTTATTATCTTGAACGGAAAATTTCGCTACCTTTGTTGACATACTTACAAATATATTTTATTGCTTGCACTGAATGACAGTACTCTACATTTATGTGAGCGGAGAAACATCTGGAAAGAAAGGGGCAATATGGAACGATCCATCGGTTGTCGACGTTGTCCCATTAGAAAGTACATGGGTACAGCCACCGTCCGCTGAAGGCCTTCGTTTATATTTTGGATATCCATCTTCACTGGTCCGCATATGATGTTGGAACTCGCGTGGGTATCGTTTTGAGCATCCTCCATTCAACATGCAAGTCGATGATAAATTATCAACCCCACATGGGCCGTGGATCATATTTTTAGTAATTATATCATACAACATGAAATCTTCGTCTTTATTTGGAATTTCCGCTGATATAATGCGATCCATGTCATCGGGAAGAATTTTATCTATTAGCCAAATTAAAAGACATATGCGCGTCAGGTAAACCTCGCTTTTGCCATTCAACAGTAAACATGTGGCATCCAACTTTTCAAAAATATCTTGTTTTGTAATTAAACTCATGAGTTGGTGTAGTTTGATACGGAATACTGTTGACACAATGTCATGGCGCTCATTTGGTCGTTGATTAGGAAACAATTCGTTTTTGATTCACTCCACTCTGGATTGCATGTGAATGTTATAAATAAGTCAGGCCTTCCATAATGACGGACATATAAGAGGTCGTCTTGTGTACGTTCGTGCAAATATGGAGGCGATCCAGTAAATGAAGACGGCAAAATTTCTAACTGACCAATATTTTCAAGATTGCAATCCTCGTTACCAGCATCACTTATATGTATATAACTATTTGCACGCAACGTCCTTTAGTGTGCTCTTATAAAATTCAATCTTTTGGTCATCAGTTTAGCAGCCATGGCTATACAGTAACGGTTAAAGAGATATCCATATCTATGAAGCGCATTAAAGCTGTTTTCTCTAATCATAATTTTATATGCATGGAATTGCACACATGAAACTGTTTTTTTGTGGTTTAGGTGCCCCACTGCTTGGAGCAGTTTGCGGTATATTTATGCTGTAACCGTCCTCACCATTTAAAAATATGATAGGGTATTGCAAGGGGTCATATTAAGGATGAATTTCTGACACACGATGGATAGTGTTATCGTGGGATAGCACAATATGACGGGGACCAGCATTTTCATCAACTATCAATACTGCAACCTCGCCTGTAGTCGGGGCATTATATCGACCACGATGTTCATTAAGAGGGTGTTTGTCGGCATGGGTTACAATCCCATATTTATTCGAATTAGATGAGATACGCTCCATAGAAATCATAAAACTTCGAACATACACATTATTTTCAAGCGGAATTTCTTGAATTAATTTCAAAATATCTATTTGAAGAGTTGGTGCAACATTTTGGCGCAACGAAAGCTGCTTCTCTTGGGAAGAAAAATATATTTGTAAAAATTTGGAACCATGTTGACGGTGGTAATAAACTTCCAAAAATATGGTACACTTGTCCATGTATTTTGAATGTTGGCATGAAATTACCTTCCCTAATTTCATTACCGCCAAACGATGTAATAGCGAAACAACCATTGTATTTTCTTATATTTTGTTTAAAAATACTGGACGACGTATGCTCTCCTGTAAGCAGCGCTTTGATTGCTGGCCAAGGCTCACCGATATCACTTAATTTGACATGACTCTTACTACAGCACATAACTGGTGTTTCATTTGGCCACTTCCTAGCCTTGCAAAAACCCCAAATTTCACTTATGTGGCCAATGAAGAGTGGAGAATTTTCCATATAATTCAGATGTGGTCTGTAGTTAAATGCTGACTTCAGGCCAATCGCCCTTTGCCTGTTGTTCAATGCTTGCAGCCTTTCATTTTAACTCTCCCCTTTGTTACAAAAAGCATCGTACTTCGCTAATAAATATCAGAATTGAAAAAAGGTAAAGGGAGGAAGAGACAGAAATTACTGTCTTAAGCTACATACATATTTATGTGTTGCTTTGTTTGTAGCAGGCATGCTTAACGAACGAAACGATATCATTTCGTTACGATTATCAACGTTAATAAACGAAACGAAGTCACTTCGTTTCGTTTATTAACGTTAAGATCGTCAAATTAACGTTAATGGCGTTCTGACTTCGTTTCGTTTATTAACGTTGATTATCGTAACGAAATGATATCGTTTCGTTCGTTAAGCATGCCTGGTTTGTAGCGAAGCAATATCAAAGCAAAACACACTTTGTATTTGCATATTACATATGTGTGTTTCTAATCAACTTTACTACATACATAAGTACATATGTGTTGCTTAGTACGGAATTGACTGTTTATATTTTCAGTGGTTGTCGCAAAACAATAACAAAGCAAACAAGTAAGGAAGGTTAAGTTCGGGTGTAACCGAATGTTGAGAGCTATGGTGACAACATAAGGGAAATGACCATGTAGGAAAATGAACCGAGGGTAGGATAGGATAGGATAGGTTAGGTGGTAGCTGCCCTGATAAAGATAGCTCACTTGGACAACACGAAGGTCCGTTGTGATACCACATACACCAAAAAAAAACGGTGACTTAGATCTAGCTACTTAGAGAATCGTTGGGTAGCAACGATAAAGCTCCGAATGATACCGATCTCAACTTTGGATATATCCTCGGGAGATCCAAGTGAGTCGCGACCGAAGTACTTTCGCCTAGTTCTGGCAAAAGCTGGGCAATCAAGGATAAAGTGATTTGGTGATTCCACCTCATCATCCTCTATACAGCTGCAGCAGGATGGAGTTTCCAGTATATTGAGACGTACCGCATGGATACCCATGGGACGGTGCCCCGTCAAAACCCCAATGACCATTGATAGGTGAGCCTTAGTGAACCCAATTATTTCAGCAGACCTCCTGCCATCCACTTTTGGCCAGAAAGATCTTGCTACCCTGCAAGACGTGGTATCCGCCCAACGTTTGCTGAGCTGATTCGAGGCCCAGCTATGGAGGAGCAATCCACAGGTGGCCAGCGGGATCCCGAAATCCCTACAGCCATCTTCATCCGGTTCAGTTGTACCGATGCGGGCTAAGAGATCCGCTTGACAGTTACCCGCGATATCACTATGGCCCGGGACCCAGATAATCTTAATTGTAAAATAATTCAATGCAATCGCAAGCGAGGTCAGGCACTCCCAGACCACCCTCGATCGCACTGTAGTTGAGCTCAAGGCCTTGATAGCCGCTTGGCTATCAGAGTAGATGTTAAATTCCCTAACCGTGGTAGCACTGGATAGCATTCCATCCACCGCATCCTTAATCGCAGCAATTTCCGCTTGGAATACACTGCAGTGATCAGCCAACTTAAACTTGCGGCTTAAATTTAGCTTTTGACAAAAAACCCCCCCACCAACCTTTCCATCCAGCTTTGACCCATCCGTGAACAAGTTAACCGGTCCCATGCCCCAAATAATTCCACTTCCCCAATCCTCTCTCTCTGGAATAACTGGGGTGAAGGTTGTATAGGGAGCAGTTATCGGTATACAGTAGTCCGTTCTGTCCGGGATGAAGTCGAAACTGGTAAGAAGGCTAGAGTGTCCGCGGTCAGAAAGTCTATATCCCATATCACGAAGCCTGACCAACGACCTTGCCGCGGCCGCCTTTCCCGCAATATCTACTGGGTATATGTTCAGCATGACGTTCAGTGCCAAGGTAGGTGTTGTTCTGAGATCGCCACTGATACCGATCATCGCCGTCCGTTGCACTGACACTAACATTTTGGAGGTGCTCGCCGTGTCCAGTGCTTTCCACCAGACCAGCACCCCATATAGCAGAATCGGTTTGACCACCATCTCATAAATCCAGTGTACTATTCTTGGCGAGAGTCCCCATCTCTTTCCGATAGCTCCTCTGCAGCAGTACAAGGCAATGGTGGCCTTCCTGGCCCGATCTTCCACATTGGGTCTCCAGGACAGTTTCTTGTCCAAACCAATCCCCAAATATTTAACCCTATCAGAAAGTACCAACGGTACCCCTCCAATCGAGGGCATTCTGAAATCGGGCATCTTATATCTCCTTGTGAAAAGGACCAATTCCGTTTTTCCCGGGTTGACCGCCAACCCACAAGACTTAGCCCACCTAGCCACAGTATCCAGGTAGCCCTGCAGAACATCGCGCAGTGTGCCCAGAAATTTGCCTCTGACTAGGATAGCGAGGTCATCTGCATAGGCAACCACCCGACAACCATTGGCTTCCAGCTCCACAAGAAGCTCGTTGACTACCACAACCCAGAGGAGAGGAGATAGGACACCCCCCTGTGGCATGCCCCTGCACACCTTCCTCTTAATTATGGCCCCACCCCACTCCGCTGCAACAATTCTGCCGCATAGAAGTTTGCTAATAAATTCAACCAGAGCCGCCTCGACTCCTAAACCCACCAGAGCTCTTTCGATTGCCCCGGTAAGACATTGTTAAAAGCTCCCTCGATGTCTAAAAAGGCACCCAGAGCATACTCTTTGTGTTCTAGGGACCCCTCTATTTGCTTTACAATCGAATGGAGAGCCGTTTCCGTCGATCTGCCCTTGCAGTACGCATACTGTGAAGCCGACAGTAACCCCCGAGGTATCCTTTCCCGTAGGTACAGGTCAATCAACCGCTCAAACGTCTTAAGAAGAAACGACGAGAGACTGATTGGCCTGAAATCCTTAGGTGATACATGAGAGCTTCTGCCGGCCTTCGGAATGAAAATAACCCTAACCGTGTGCCAAGACTTCGGGATATAGTTAAGCCTGAGGCAGTTAGTATATATGATGGCCAACCAGTGGCAGGAAATCCCCAAAGACCTTTGAAGCTGCGCAGGAATGATTCCATCCGGGCCCGGAGACTTATAGGGCTTGAACGACCTAATAGCCCAGGTTATTTGACTTTCCCGTATTGGAATGACAGGCACTTCTGCATGGCCAACGACCGCCGACCATGCAGGCGAAGATCCCTGCGCAACTAGGACATCGGGAAAATGATTGTCCAGTAAAAGCCTTATGGACTCCTCGCTACTCATCGACCAGTCCCCACCATCATCTCTCAGATACCCCATAGGAGCGGGGTTCCTAGAGAGTATTTTTCTAAATCTCGCGGATTCATTGCAGCCTTCTACGTTTTCGCAGAAGCTTCGCCATGCATCTCGCTTGGCTATCCTTATCTCATATTTATAAATCCCCAGACTCACCTTATAGAGCTCCCAGTCCGAGGGTAATTTACTCCTCCTGGCTCTGTTGAAGAGCCGCTGACTGGACGCTCTTAGGTCGTCAAGAGAATCCGACCACCAGGGCGGCTTGCCCTTCCCCCTGTAAGTTTTCAATGGGCAGGCCAGCTGAAAGGCGCTATTGCCGAGGGTAACCCTGGAATGTGTTTGTACGACATGTGTATCAAATGAAAGGTATTAAAGAATATTTTATGAGGGAGTGGGCCATAGTTCTATAGCTGGACGCCATTTAGGGATATCGCCATAAAGGCGGACCAGGGCTGACTCTATAATTTGTTTGTACGATATGAGTATCAAATGAAAGGTAATGAGAATTTTAAAAGGGCGTGGGCTTAGTTCTATAGGTGGAGGCCTTTTCCAGATATCGCCATAAAGGTGGACGAGGGGTGACCCTAGAATTAGTTTGTACGATATGGGTATCAAATGAAAGGGGTTAATGAGTATTTTAAAAGGTAGTGGGCCTTAGTTCTATAGGTGGACGCCTTTTCGAGATATCGCCATAAAGGTGGACCAGGGCTGACTATAGAATTTGTTTGTACGATATGGGTATCATATGAAAGGTGTTAATGAGTATTTTAAAAGGGCGTGGGCTTAGTTCTATAGGTGGACGCTTTTTCGAGATATCACCATAAAGGGGGACCAGGGCTGACTATAGAATGTGTTTGTACGATATGGGTATCAAATTAAAGGTATTAATGAGGGTTTTAAAAGGGAGTGGTGGTAGTTGTATATGAGAAGGCGTTTTCCAGATATCGACCAAAATGTGGACCATGGTGAGCCAGAACATCATCTGTCGGATACCGCTAATTTATTTATATATGTATTACCACGAACAGTATTCCTGCCAAGGTTTCAAGAGTTTTTTATAATATAAATAATATAATATAAAAAACTCTTGAAACCTTGGCAGGAATACTGTTCGTGGTAATACATATATAAATAAATTAGCGGTATCCGACAGATGGAAAGTTTTTTTCTAAAGTTATATTTTGCGTCAATAAACCAATCCAATTACCATGTTTCATCCCTTTTTTCGTATTTGGTATAGAATTATGATATTTTTTTTTCATTTTTCGTAATTTTCGACACCGAAAAAGTGGGCGTGTTCATAGTCGGATTTCGGCCATTTTTTATACCAATACAAAGTGAGTTCAGGTAAGTACGCGAACTGAGTTTAGTAAAGATATATCGATTTTTGCTTAAGTTATCGTGTTAAGGGCCGAGCGGAAGGACAGACGGCCGACTGTGTATATAAACTGGGCATGGCTTTAACCGATTTCGCCCTTTTTCACAGAAATAAGTTATCGTCCTATAATCTAAGCCCCTACCAAATTTCACATGGATTGGTAAATTTTTGTTGGACTTATGGCATTAAAATTATCGTAGACAAATTAAATGAAAAAGGGCGGAGCCACGCCCATTTTGAAAATTTCTTTTATTTTTGTATTTTGTTGCACCATATCATTACTGGAGTTGAATCTTGACATAATTTACTTATATACTGTAAAGATATTAAATTTTTTGTTAAAATTTTACTTTAAAAAAAAAATTTTTTTAAAAATGGGCGTGGTCCTTCTCCGATTTTGCTAATTTTTATTAAGCGTACATATAGTAATAAGAGTAACGTTCCTGCCAAATTTCATAATGATATTTTCAACGAATGCCAAATTACAATTTGCAAAATTTTAAATTACCTTATTTTAAAAGTGGGCGGTGCCAGGCCCTTTGTCCAAAATTTTACTAATTTTCTATTCTGCGTCATAAGTTCAACTCACCTACCAAGCTTCATCGCTTTATCCGTCTTTGGTAATGAATTATCGCACTTTTTCGGTTTTCCGAAATTTTCGATAGCGAAAAAGTGGGCGTGGTTATAGTCCGATATCGTTCATTTTAAATAGCGATCTGAGATGAGTGCTCAGGAACCTACTTACCAAATTTCATCAAGATACCTCAAAATTTACTCAAGTTATCGTGTTAACGGACGGACGGACGGACAGACATGGCTGAATCAATTTTTTTTCGATCCTGATGATTTTGATATATGGAAGTCTATATCTATCTCGATTCCTTTATACCTGTACTACCAACCGTTATCCAATCAAAGTTAATATACTCTGTGAGCTCTGCTCAACTGAGTATAAAAACTGGTGCATTTGCCAAATGCGAATGGCGCACTCTCTTTGGCTGTGAGTATATTTATCTCTTCACAAACACAAAGTTGTTTTTGTTGGCCCGCTGTAGCTAGGGTTTGGCCATCGAAAAGTCTTATGCGTGCATTATTTGGGAGTTTTCATCAACTTTATTCCCAAAAATAAAGGGCTTTGTGAAAATGGAAAAAATAAAAAGCGCAGTGTTTATTTGCGCCAATACTTTCTTTTAAAAAGAAAATTCTTAAAAATCGGTTTGCTACTTCTTGAGATTAGCCGTTCCAAACATTGCCCATATAAGAATTTTTATATCTTAAAATATAAAAAACACGTGTCACCAAATTTTTGGCCGTGATGGACTCCTAAACTACTGAACCGATTTTGAATTTGTTTTGCACCCCGTGTGGAGTTTGATCTAACTTGAAATATAGGATAGGCTATATATCAGTTTATAGTCGCAATATTATTTTATTGCAATTTTTTCTCATATTTCCAGGTGGTGCGGATATACTTCGGTGTAATTGCTTGGTGTTTAATTAAAAAACCTGCTTATCAAAAAAAAAAATATTATAGCGAAATATATCAAGTATAGCACATCAACAGGCCCGCCGAGAGGGTGGGGTTTCTGAGGGGCCCGCCATTTAGAGTTACTATGACTTTTTTTTTAATTCAGGAGAGTCTTCAGTTGTTCAAAATATTTAAAACTTCTTTTGAGTTGGAAAACGGTGTTTTTTTTTTTCAAAATGCTATAACTTTTTCAAAAACTTACCGTTTGGGATCATTTTTTTTTTTAAATATGTTTTTAAATGTACTTTTCGGAAAAAATACATAAAAAAATTTTAAGTTTTTTTTTTAATTAAATTAAAAAAAAAATTCTCCGCCCAATCCGGGATTAGTGGGGATGATTGCAGAATTGATTGGAGTGTTTTATGAGAAAAAAAGGGCGAAATTCGAAAAATCTCGAAAAACTGAAAAATTACAAAAAAAAAAAACTTTAAAATTTTTTTTGAATTTTTTCCGAAAAGTAATTAAACAAATTTAAAAAAAAAACAAGTAAGGAAGGTTAAGTTTGGGTGTAACCGAACATTACATACTCAGTTGAGAGCTATGGTGACAACATAAGGGAAAATAACCAAATGAAAGGCATTAAAGAGTATTTTATGAGGGAGTGGGCCATAGTTCTATAGGTGGACGCCATTTAGGGATATAGCCATAAAGGTGGATCAGGGTTGACTCTAGAATGCGTTTGTACGATATGGGTATCAAATGAAAGGTATTAATGAGTATTTTAAAAGGGCGTGGACCTAAGTTCTATAGATGGACGCCTTTTCGAGATATCGCCGTAAAGATGGACCAGGGGTGACTCTAGAATGCGTTTGTACGATATGGGTATCAAATGAAAAGTGTTAATGAGCATTTTAAAAGGGAGTAATCCTTAGTTCCATAGGTGGACGCCGTTTCGAGATATCGCCATAAAGGTGGACCAGGGGTGACCCTAGAATTTGTTTGCACAATATGGGCATCGAACGAAAGGTGTTAATGAGTATTTTAAAAGGGAGTGGGCCTTAGTTCTATAGGTGGACGCCGTTTCGAGATATCGCCATAAAGGTGGGCCAGGGGTGACTCTAGAATTCGTTTGTGCAATATGGGTATCAAACGAAAGGAGTTAATGAGTATTTTAAGAGGGAGTGGGCCTTATTTCTATAGGTGGACGCATTTTCGATAAAGGTGGACCAGGGGTGTCTCTAGACTTTGTTGGTACGATATGGGTATCAAATGAAAGGTGTTAATGAGTATTTTTAAAAGGGAGTGGGCCTTCGTTTTATAGGTGTTCGCCTTTTCGAGATATCGCTATAAAGGTGGACCAGGGGTGACTTTAGAATTTGTTTGTATGATATGGGTATCAAATGAAAGGTGTTAATGATTATTTTAAAAGGGCGTCGGGCTTAGTTCTATAGGTGGACCCCTTTTCGAGATATCGCCATAAAGGTGGACCAGGGGAGACTCTAGAATTCGTTTGTGCAATATGGGTATCAAACGAAAGGAGTTAATGAGTATTTTAAGAGGGAGTGGGCCCTACTTCTATAGGTGGACGCCTTTTCGAGATATCGCCATAAAGATGGACCAGGTGTGACTCTAGAATGCGTTTGTACGATATGGGTATCAAATGAAAGGTGTTAATGAGTATTTTAAAAGGGAGTAATCCTTAGTTCCATAGGTGGACGCCGTTTCGAGATATCGCCATAAAGGTGGGCCAGGGGTGACTCTAGAATTCGTTTGTGCAATATGGGTATCAAACGAAAGGAGTTAATGAGTATTTTAAGAGGGAGTGGGCCTTAGTTCTATAGGTGGACGCATTTTCGATAAAGGTGGACCAGGGGTGACTCTAGACTTTGTTTGTACGATATGGGTATCAAATGAAAGTTGTTAATGAGTATTTTTAAAAGGGAGTGGGCCTTCGTTCTATAGGTGTTCGCCGTTTCGAAATATCGCCATAAAGGTGGACCAGGGGTGACTCTAGAATGTGTTTGTACGATATGGGTATCAAATTAAAGGTATTAATGAGAGTTTTAAAAGGGAGTGGTGTTAGTTGTATATGTGAAGGCGTTTTCCAGATATCGACCAAAATGTGGACCAGGGTGACCTAGAACATCATATGTTGGATACCGCTAATTTATTTATATATGTAAAACCTGCCAAGATTTCAAGGGTTTTTTATTTCGCCCTGCAGAACTTTTTCATTTTCTTCTACTTAATATGGTAGGTGTCACAACCATTTTACAAAGTTTTTTTCTACAGTTATATTTCGCGTCAATAAACCAATCCAATTACCATGTTTCATCCCTTTTCGCATTTGGTATAGAATTATGGCATTTTTTTTCATTTTCGTAATTTTCAATATCGAAAAAGTGGGCGTGGTCAAGGTCAGATTTCGTTCATTTTTTATACCAAGATAAAGTGAGCTCAGATAAGTACGTGGGCTAAGTTTAGTAAAGATATATCGGTTTTTGCTCAAGGTATCGTGTTAACGGCCATGCGGAAGGACAGACGGACGACTGTGTATAAAAACTGGGCGTGGCATCAACCGATTTCGCCCATTTTCACAGAAAACAGTTAACGCCATAAAATCTATGCCCCTACCAAATTTCAAAAGAATTGGTTAATTTTTGTTCGACTTATGGCGTTAAAAGTATCCTAGACAAATTAAATGAAAAAGGGCGGATCCACGCCCATTTTTAAATTTTCTTTTATTTTTGTATTTTGTTGCACCATATCATTACTGGAGTTGAATCTTGACATAATTTACTTATATACTGTATCTAAAGATATAAAATTTTTTGTTAAAATTTTACTTAAAAAAATTTTTTTTTTTAAAAGTGGGCGTGGTCCTTCTCCGATTTTGCTAATTTTTATTAAGCGTACATATAGTAATAAGAGTAACGTTCCTGCCAAATTTCATCATGATATCTTCAACGACTGCCAAATTACAGCTTGCCAAAGTTTTAAATTACCTTCTTTTAAAAGTGGGCGGTGCCACGCCCATTGTCCAAAATTTTACTAATTTTCTATTTTGCGTCATAAGTTCATCTCATCTACCAAGTTTCGTCACTTTATCGGTCTTTTGTAATGAATTATCGCACTTTTTCGGTTTTTCGAAATTTTCGATATCGAAAAAGTGGGCGTGGTTATAGTCCGATATCGTTCATTTTAAATAGCGATCTGAGATGAGTGCTCAGGAACCTACATACCAAATTTCATCAAGATACCTCAAGTTATCGTGTTAACGGACGGACGGACGGGCATGGCTCAATCAAATTTTTTTTCGATCCTGATTATTTTGATATATGGAAGTCTATATCTATCTCGATTCCCTTATATATGTACAACCAACCGTTATCCAATCAAACTTAATATACTCTGTGAGCTCTGCTCAACTGAGTATAAAAAGATCCCAAACGGTCAATTTTCGAAAAAGTTATAGCATTTTGAAAACAAAAACGGTGTTTTTTTTAAATTCATAACTTTTTTTGAGTTGGATGAAAAAATTTGAAAAACTTCTGAAAAACATCTTTCGTAAGCTAGAAAAGGGAGAACAAATTTCAGCCAATTCTAAAGGGGTCGGGTTCGAAATGGGATGGAATATCCCATATATATAAAAAGAAAGGCTAAAATGTGTGTTAGTTGGTCGCCGGTGTTTGAAGAAATGCGTCGGTCGATTTTGTTCAAACTTTCACATAAGTTGCGTAAACCTCACGTGGTGGTTATTATATAGGCCTGGTTTCGATCGACGTACAGGGTCTCGAGATATAGGCCGAAACGTGGACCCGAGTACCCCTAGAATGTGTTTATAGAATATGGATAACAAATGAAAGCTGTTGACGAGTGCTTTAGTAGAGGGTAATTTTCATACCACTAGGTGACTAGAGTCTCAAGATATAGGCCAAAACGTGGGCCAGTGAAAGCCTAGACAGTGTTTATACAATATGGATATCAAATGAAAGCTGTTGATTAGTGCTATAGTAAAGAGTAATATATTATTCAGAGACGGACTGGGACTGGGATTAGGACTAGGACTTGAACTGAGACTCGGAGTGGGACTGGGACTGGGACTGGAATAAAATACATACCACCCTCTGGGACAGGCAATAAGGGATGCAGAAGAATGAGAAGGAATTGAGAGAAGAGAAAAGAGAGAAGGAGATTGAGAAAGAGATAGAATGAGACGGAGATGGAGATAGATGAAGTGAAGAAGACGGAGGGAGGAGTGAATAAAAGGATTAGGAAAAAGTGAAGAAGGGGGGAAGGGCAGAGTCAGGCGGAAAAAGCTTATTAAAATGTATGCAGATATGCCAAATTTAGGGCAGAACAACCTCTGCCGGGTCTTCTAGTAATTTGTATAGACTTCAATGTTTAATATTCAAAAAAATTAAAAATTTTAGTTTCAATCTTTTAACAATATGATAATATCTATTATGTATCTGCAATCTTATTATTATTTTCTTGTTAACTCCCTTTCTTGTGAAATTTTTATTTTTTTTAAATTGTTAAAGAATGATTTCTCGTTCACTCATTCGTACACGTAATTAAAAAAATTTAGAAAACCAAAACAATAATAACATAATGAATACAATAGTTGACGATAGATCAAAATATAACACAACACACATCCAACACACAACTTAAACTCAAGACAAAATATAGTTAAATCTATTAAACTACCTTCATACGAATGTACCTAAATTAAAAATTTTTCTTGTCACACTTATGCTGATACAATCACAAAAATTAGTAGGCTGTCTTTTTTCAGTTCAACACCCATTTTTATTTACACAACAAAATTTTGTATAAATATCACCCACAAATTTCAACTTGCTTTACTTCAAACTTAAAAATGCTGACTTCAGGCCAATCGCCCTTTGCCTGTTGTTTAATGAGAATTTTAAAAGGGCGTGGGCTTAGTTCTATAAGTGGAGGCCTTTTCCAGATATCGCCATAAAGTTGGACCAGGGGTGACCCTAGAATTAGTTTGTACGATATGGGTATCAAATGAAAGGGGTTAATGAGTATTTTAAAAGGTAGTGGGCCTTAGTTCTATAGGTGTACGCCTTTTCGAGATATCGCCACAAAGGTGGACCAGGGCTGACTATAGAATTTGTTTGTACGATATGGGTATCATATGAAAGGTGTTAATGAGTATTTTAAAAGGGCGTGGGCTTAGCTCTATAGGTGGGCGCTTTTTCGAGATATCGCCATAAAGGTGGACCAGGGGTGACTCTAGAATGTGTTTGTACGATATGGGTATCAAATTAAAGGTATTAATGAGGGTTTTAAAAGGGAGTGGTGGTAGTTGTATATGAGAAGGCGTTTTCCAGATATCGACCAAAATGTGGACCATGGTGAGCCAGAACATCATCTGTCGGATACCGCTAATTTATTTTTATATGTATTACCACGAACAGTATTCCTGCCAAGGTTTCAAGGGTTTTTTATATCGCCCTGCAGAACTTTTTCATTTTCTTCTACTTAATATGGTAGGTGTCACACCCATTTTGCAAAGTTTTTTTCTAAAGTTATATTTTGTGTCAATAAACCAATCCAATTACCATGTTTCATCCCTTTTTTCGTATTTGGTATATAATTATGATATTTTTTTTTCATTTTTCGTAATTTTCGACACCGAAAAAGTGGGCGTGTTCATAGTCGGATTTCGGCCATTTTTCATACCAATACAAAGTGAGTTCAGGTAAGTACGCGAACTGAGTTTAGTAAAGATATATCGATTTTTGCTCAAGTTATCGTGTTAAGGGCCGAGCGGAAGGACAGACGGCCGACTGTGTATAAAAACTGGGCGTGGCTTTAACCGATTTCGCCCTTTTTCACAGAAATAAGTTATCGTCCTATGATCTAAGCCCCTACCAAATTTCACATGGATTGGTAAATTTTTGTTGGAGTTATGGCATTAAAAGTATCGTAGACAAATTAAATGAAAAAGGGCGGAGCCACGCCCATTTTGAAATTTTCTTTTATTTTTGTATTTTGTTGCACCATATCATTAATGGAGTTGAATGTTCACATATTTTACTTATATACTGTAAAGAAATTAAATTTTTTGTTAAAATTTGACTTTAAAAAAGTTTTTTTTTAAGTGGGCGTGGTCGTTCTCCGATTTTGCTAATTTTTATCAAGCATACATATAGTAATAGGAGTAACGTTCCTGCCAAATTTCATAATAATATTTTCAACGAATGCCAAATTACAGTTTGCAAAAGTTTTAAATTACCTTCTTTTAAAAGTGGGTGGTGCCACGCCCTTTGTCCAAAATTTTACTAATTTTCTATTCTGCGTCATAAGTTCAACTCGCCTACCAAGCTTCATCGCTTTATCCGTCTTTGGTAATGAATTATCGCACTTTTTCGGTTTTTCGAAATTTTCGATAGCGAAAAAGTGGGCGTGGTTATAGTCCGATATCGTTCATTTTAAATAGCGATCTGAAATGAGTGCTCAGGAACCTACATACCAAATTTCATCAAGATACCTCAAAATTTACTCAAGTTATCGTGTTAACGGACGGACGGACGGACAGACATGGCTGAATCAATTTTTTTTCGATCCTGATGATTTTGATATATGGAAGTCTATATCTATCTCGATTCCTTTATACCTGTACTACCAACCGTTATCCAATCAAAGTTAATATACTATGTGAGCTCTGGTCAACTGAGTATAAAAACTGGTGCATTTGCCAAAAGCGAATGGCGCACTCTCTTTGGCTGTGAGTATATTTATCTCTTCACAAACACAAAGTTGTTTTTGTTGGCCCGCTGTAGCTAGGGTTTGGCCATCGAAAAGTCTTATGCGTGCATTATTTGGGAGTTTTCATCAACTTTATTCCCAAAAATAAAGGGCTTTGTGAAAATGGAAAAAATAAAAAGCGCAGTGTTTATTTGCGTCAATACTTTCTTTTAAAAAGGAAATTCTTAAAAATCGGTTTGCTACTTCTTGAGATTAGCCGTTCTAAACATTGCCCATATAAGCATTTTTATATCCTAAAACATAAAAAACACGTGTCACCAAATTTTTGGCCGTGATGGACTCCTAAACTACTGAACCGATTTTGAATTTGTTTTGCACCCCGTGCGGAGTTTGATCTAACTTGAAATATAGGATAGGCTATATATCAGTTTATAGTCGCAATATTATTTTATTGCAATTTTTTTGATTTGTTTATACGTAATAATAAAATGTTACGTATACACAGTGATACTCATATTTTCAGGTGGTGCGGATATACTTCCGTGTAATTGCTTGGTGTTTAATTAAACAACCTGCTTATCAAAAAACAAGTAAGGAAGGTTAAGTTCGGGTGTAACCGAACATTACATACTCAGTTGAGAGCTATGGTGACAACATAAGGGAAAATAACCATGTAGGAAAATGAACCGAGGGAAACCCTGGAATGTGTTTGTATGAAATGTGTATCAAATGAAAGGCATTAAAGAGTATTTTATGAGGGAGTGGGCCATAGTTCTATAGGTGGACGCCATTTAGGGATATAGCCATAAAGGTGGATCAGGGTTGACTTTAGAATGCGTTTGTACGATATGGGTATCAAATGAAAGGTATTAATGAGTATTTTAAAAGGGCGTGGACCTAAGTACTATAGATGGACGCCTTTTCGAGATATCGCCGTAAAGATGGACCAGGGGTGACTCTAGAATGCGTTTGTACGATATGGGTATCAAATGAAAGGTGTTAATGAGTATTTTAAAAGGGAGTGGGCCTTAGTTCTATAGGTGGACGCCGTTTCGAGATATCGCCATAAAGGTGGGCCAGGGGTGACTCTAGAATTCGTTTGTGCAATACGGGCATCAAACGAAAGGAGTTAATGAGTATTTTAAGAGGGAGTGGGCCTTAGTTCTATAGGTGGACGCATTTTCGAGGTATCGCAATAAAGGTGGACCAGGGGTGACTCTAGACTTTGTTTGTTCGATATGGGTATCAAATGAAAGGTGTTAATGAGTATTTTTAAAAGGGAGTGGGCCTTCGTTTTATAGGTGATCGCCTTTTCGAGATATCGCCATAAAGGTGGACCAGGGTGACTCTAGAATTTGTTTGTATGACATGGGTATCAAATGAAAGGTGTTAATGATTATTTTAAAAGAGCGTGGGGCTTAGTTCTATAGGTGGACCCCTTTTCGAGATATCGCCATAAAGGTGGACCAGGGGTGACTCTAGAATTCGTTTGTGCAATATGGGTATCAAACGAAAGGAGTTAATGAGTATTTTAAGAGGGGGTGGGCCTTAGTTCTATAGGTGGACGCCTTTTCGAGATATCGCCATAAAGATGGACCAGGTGTGACTCTAGAATGCGTTTGTACGATATGGGTATCAAATGAAAGGTGTTAATGAGTATTTTAAAAGGGAGTAATCCTTAGTTCCATAGGTGGACGCCGTTTCGAGATATCGCCATAAAGGTGGACCAGGGGTGACCCTAGAATTCGTTTGTGCAATATGGGTATCAAACGAAAGGAGTTATTTTAAGAGGGAGTGGGCCTTTCTGGACCAGGGGTGACTCTAGACTTTGTTTGTACGATATGGGTATCAAATGAAAGGTGTTGATGAGTATTTTTAAAAGGGAGTGCGCCTTCGTTCTATAGGTGTTCGCCTTTTCGAAATATCGCCATAAAGGTGGACCAGGGGTGACTCTAGAATGAGTTTGTACGATATGGGTATCAAATTAAAGGTATTAATGAGAGTTTTAAAAGGGAGTGGTGGTAGTTGTATATGTATACCTGCCAAGATTTTAAAGGTTTTTTATTTCGCCCTGCAGAACTTTTTCATTTTCTTCTACTTAATATGGTAGGTGTCACAATCATTTTATAAAGTTTTTT
Organism: Eurosta solidaginis; assembly: GCF_040869045.1. Classification (NCBI taxonomy): domain Eukaryota; kingdom Metazoa; phylum Arthropoda; class Insecta; order Diptera; family Tephritidae; genus Eurosta; species Eurosta solidaginis. The sequence continues at coordinate 62,230,021 of NC_090319.1, read as the reverse complement.
CTAAAGTTATATTTCGCGTCAATAAAACAATCCAATTACCATGTTTCATCCCTTTTTTCGTATTTGGTATAGAATTATGGCATTTTTTTCATTTTTCGTAATTTTCGATATGGAAAAAGTGGGCGTGGTCATAGTCGGATTTCGTTCATTTTTCATACCAAGATAAAACGAGTTCAGATAAGTACGTGAACTGAGTTTAGTAAAGATATATCGATTTTTGCTCAAGTTATCGCGTTAACGGCCATGCGGAAGGACAGACGGACGACTGTGTATAAAAACTGGGCGTGGCATCAACCGATTTCGCCCATTTTCACAGAAAACAGTTAACGCCATAAAATCTATGCCCCTACCAAATTTCAAAAGGATTGGTTAATTTTTGTTCGACTTATGGCGTTAAAAGTATCCTAGACAAATTAAATGAAAAAGGGCGGAGCCACGCCCATTTTTAAATTTTCTTTTATTTTTGTATTTTGTTGCACCATATCATTACTGGAGTTGAATCTTGACATAATTTACTTATATACTGTAAAGATATTAAATTTTTTGTTAAAAAAATTTTTTTTTAAAAGTGGGCGTGGTCCTTCTCCGATTTTGCTAATTTTTATTAAGCGTACATATAGTAGTAAGAGTAACGTTCCTGCCAAATTTCATCATGATATCTTCAACGACTGCCAAATTACAGCTTGCAAAATTTTTAAATTACCTTCTTTTAAAAGTGGGCGGTGCCACGCCCATTGTCCAAAATTTTACTAATTTTCTATTTTGCGTCATAAGTTCAACTCATCTACCAAGTTTCGTCGCTTTATCGGTCTTTTGTAATGAATTATCGCACTTTTTCGTTTTTTCGAAATTTTCGATATCGAAAAAGTGGGCGTGGTTATAGTCCGATATCGTTCATTTTAAATAGCGATCTGAGATGAGTGCTCAGAAACCTACATACCAAATTTCATCAAGATACCTCAAAATTTACTAAAGTTATCGTGTTAACGGACGGACGGACGGACGGACATGGCTCAATCAAATTTTTTTTCGATCCTGATTATTTTGATATATGGAAGTCTATATCTATCTCGATTCCTTTATATATGTACAACCAACCGTTATCCAATCAAACTTAATATACTCTGTGAGCTCTGCTCAACTGAGTATAAAAATATTATAGCGAATTATATCAAGTATAGCACATCAACAGGCCCGCCGAGAGGGTGGGGTTTCTGAGGGGCCCGCCATTTAGAGTTACTATGACTTTTTTTTTAATTCAGGAGAGTCTTCAGTTGTTCAAAATATTTAAAACTTATTTTGAGTTGGAAAACGGTGTTTTTTTTCAAAATGCTATAACTTTTTCAAAAATTTACCGTTTGGAATCATTTTTTTTTTTTTTAAATATGTTTTTAAATGTACTTTTCGGAAAAAATACATAAAAAAATTTAAAGTTTTTTTTCAATTAAATAAAAAAAAAAAAAAATTCTCGGCCCATTCCGGGATTAGTGGGGATGATTGCAGAATTGATTGGAGTGTTTTATGAGAAAAAAAAGGGCGAAATTCGAAAAATCTCGAAAAACTGAAAAATTACAAAAAAAAAAACTTTAAAAATTTTTTTGAATTTTTTCCGAAAAGTACATTTAAAAACAAATTTAAAAAAAAAAGATCCCAAACGTTCAATTTTTGAAAAAGTTATAGCATTTTGAAAACAAAAACGGTGTGTTTTTAAAAATTCATAACTTTTTTGAGTTGCATGAAAAAATTTGAAAAACTTCTGAAAAACGTCTTTCGTAAGCTAGAAAAAGAAGAACAAATTTCAGCCAATCAGTCAATTTTTTCAATTAAATAAAAAAAAAAAAAAAATTCTCGGCCCAATCCGGGATTAGTGGGGATGATTGCAGAATTGATTGGAGTGTTTTATGAGAAAAAAAAGGGCGAAATTCGAAAAATCTCGAAAAACTGAAAAATTACAAAAAAAAAAACTTTAAAAATTTTTTTGAATTTTTTCCGAAAAGTACATTTAAAAACAAATTTAAAAAAAAAAAGATCCCAAACGGTCAATTTTTGAAAAAGTTATAGCATTTTGAAAACAAAAACGGTGTGTTTTTAAAAATTCATAACTTTTTTGAGTTGCATGAAAAAATTTGAAAAACTTCTGAAAAACGTCTTTCGTAAGCTAGAAAAAGAAGAACAAATTTCAGCCAATTCTAAAGGGGTCGGGTTCGAAATGGGATGGAATACCCCATATATATAAAAAGAAAGGCTAAAATGTGTGTTAGTTGGTCGCCGGTGTTTGAAGAGATGCGTCGGTCGATTTTGTTCAAACTTTCAGATAAGTTGCGTAAACCTCACGTGGTGGTTACTATATAGGCTTGGTTTCGATCGACGTACAGGGTCTCGAGATATAGGCCGAAACGTTGACCCGAGTACCCCTAGAATGTGTTTATAGAATATGGATAACAAATGAAAGCTGTTAACGAGTGCTTTAGTAGAGGGTAATTTTCATACCACTAGGTGACTAGGGTCTCAAGATATAGGCCAAAACGTGGGCTAGTGAAAGCCTAGACAGTGTTTATACAATATGGATATCAAATTAAAGCTGTTGAGTGCTATAGTAAAGAGTAATATATTATTCAGAGACGGACTGGGACTATGATTAGGACTAGGACTGGAACTGAGACTCGGAGTGGGACTGGGACTGTGACTGAAATAAAATACATACCACCCTCTGGGACAGGCAATGAGGGATGCAGAAGAATGAAAAGGAATTGAGAGAAGAGAAAAGAGAGAAGGAGATTGAGAAAGAGATAGAATGAGACGAAGATGGAGATAGATGAAGTGAAAAAGACGGAGGGAGGAGTGAATAAAAGGATTAGGAAAAAGTGAAGAGGGGCGGAGGGCAGAGTCAGACGGAAAAAGCTTATTAAAATGTATGCAGATATGCCAAATTTAGGGCAGAACAACGTCTGCCGGGTCTTCTAGTAATTTGCATAGACTTCAATGTTTAATATTCAACAAAATTAAAAATATTAGTTTCCATCTTTTAACAATTTGATATTATCTATTATGTATCTGCAATCTTACTATTATTTTCTTGTTAACTCCCTTTCTTGTGAAATTTTTATTTTTTTTTATTTTGTTAAAGAATAATTTCTCGTTCACTCATTCGTACACGTAATTAAACAAATTTAGAAAACCAAAACAATAATAACATAATGAATACAATAGTTGACGATAGATCAAAATATAACACAACACACATCCAACAACAAGAGTAGAAGACAACTTAAACTCAAGACAAAATATAGTTAAATCTATTAAACTACCTTCATACGAATGTACCTAAATTAAAAATTTTTCTTGTCACACTTATGCTGATACAATCACAAAAATTAGTAGGCTGTCTTTTTTCAGTTCAAAACCCATTTTTATTTACACAACAAAATTTTGTATAAATATCACCCACAAATTTCAACTTGCTTTACTTAACTTAAAAATGGTGACTTCAGGCCAATCGCCCTTTGCCTGTTGTTTAATGAGAATTTTAAAAGGGCGTGGGCTTAGTTCTATAAGTGGAGGCCTTTTCCAGATATCGTCATAAAGTTGGACCAGGGGTGACCCTAGAATTAGTTTGTACGATATGGGTATCAAATGAAAGGTGTTAATGAGTATTTTAAAAGGGCGTGGGCTTAGCTCTATAGGTGGGCGCTTTTTCGAGATATCGCCATAAAGGTGGACCAGGGGTGACTCTAGAATGTGTTTGTACGATATGGGTATCAAATTAAAGGTATTAATGAGGGTTTTAAAAGGGAGTGGTGGTAGTTGTATATGAGAAGGCGTTTTCCAGATATCGACCAAAATGTGGACCATGGTGAGCCAGAACATCATCTGTCGGATACCGCTAATTTATTTATATATGTATTACCACGAACAGTATTCCTGCGAAGGTTTCAAGGGTTTTTTATATCGCCCTGCAGAACTTTTTCATTTTCTTCTACTTAATATGGTAGGTGTCACACCCATTTTGCAAAGTTTTTTTCTAAAGTTATATTTTGCGTCAATAAACCAATCCAATTACCATGTTTCATCCCTTTTTTCGTATTTGGTATAGAATTATGATATTTTTTTTTCATTTTTCGTAATTTTCGACACCGAAAAAGTGGGCGTGTTCATAGTCGGATTTCGGCCATTTTTTATACCAATACAAGGTGAGTTCAGGTAAGTACGCGAACTGAGTTTAGTAAAGATATATCGATTTTTGCTTAAGTTATCGTGTTAAGGGCCGAGCGGAAGGACAGACGGCCGACTGTGTATAAAAACTGGGCGTGGCTTTAACCGATTTCGCCCTTTTTCACAGAAATAAGTTATCGTCCTATAGTCTAAGCCCCTACCAAATTTCACATGGATTGGTAAATTTTTGTTGGACTTATGGCATTAAAAGTATCGTAGACAAATTAAATGAAAAAGGGCGGAGCCACGCCCATTTTGAAATTTTCTTTTATTTTTGTATTTTGTTGCACCATGTCATTAATGGAGTTGAATGTTCACATAATTTACTTATATACTGTAAACATATTAAATTTTTTGTTAAAATTTGACTTTAAAAAAGTTTTTTTTTTTAAGTGGGCGTGGTCGTTCTCCGATTTTGCTAATTTTTATTAAGCATACATATAGTAATAGGAGTAACGTTCCTGCCAAATTTCATAATGATATTTTCAAGGAATGGCAAATTACAGTTTGCAAAAGTTTTAAATTACCTTCTTTTAAAAGTGGGCGGTGCCACGCCCTTTGTCCAAAATTTTACTAATTTTATATTCTGCGTCATAAGTTCAACTCACCTACCAAGCTTCATCGCTTTATCCGTCTTTGGTAATGAATTATCGCACTTTTTCGGTTTTTCGAAATTTTCGATAGCGAAAAAGTGGGCGTGGTTATAGTCCGATATCGTTCATTTTAAATAGCGATCTGAGATGAGTGCTAAGGAACCTACATACCAAATTTCATCAAGATACCTCAAAATGTACTCAATTTATCGTGTTAACGGACGGACGGACGGACAGACATGGCTGAATCAATTTTTTTTTCGATCCTGATGATTTTGATATATGGAAGTCTATATCTATCTCGATTCCTTTATACCTGTACTACCAACCGTTATCCAATCAAAGTTAATATACTCTGTGAGCTCTGCTCAACTGAGTATAAAAACTGGTGCATTTGCCAAATGCGAATGGCGCACTCTCTTTGGCTGTGAGTATATTTATCTCTTCACAAACACAAAGTTGTTTTTGTTGGCCCGCTGTAGCTAGGGTTTGGCCATCGAAAAGTCTTATGCGTGCATTATTTGGGAGTTTTCATCAACTTTATTCCCAAAAATAAACGGCTTTGTGAAAATGGAAAAAATAAAAAGCGTAGTGTTTATTTGCGCCAATACTTTCTTTTAAAAAGGAAATTCTTAAAAATCGGTTTGCTACTTCTTGAGATTAGCCCTTCTAAACATTGCCCATATAAGCATTTTTATATCCTAAAACATAAAAAACACGTGTCACCAAATTTTTGGCCGTGATGGACTCCTAAACTACTGAACCGATTTTGAATTTGTTTTGCACCCCGTATGGAGTCTGATCTAACTTGAAATATAGGATAGGCTATATATCACTTTATAGTCGCAATTATATTTTATTGCAATTTTTTTGATTTGTTTATACGTAATAATAAAATGTTACGTATACACAGTGGTACTCATATTTTCAGGTGGTGCGGATATACTTCGGTGTAATTGCTTGGTGTTTAATTAAACAACCTGCTTATCAAAAAAAAATATTATAGCGAATTATATCAAGTATAGCACATCAACAGGCCCGCCGAGAGGGTGGGGTTTCTGAGGGGCCCGCCATTTAGAGTTACTATGACTTTTTTTTTAATTCAGGAGAGTCTTCAGTTGTTCAAAATATTTAAAACTTCTTTTGAGTTGGAAAACGGTGTTTTTTTTTTTTCAAAATGCTATAACTTTTTCAAAAATTTACCGTTTGGGATAATTTTTTTTTTTTTTAAATATGTTTTTAAATGTACTTTTCGGAAAAAATACATAAAAAAATTTAAAGTTTTTTTTTTTCAATTAAATAAAATTTTTTTTTAAATTCATAACTTTTTTTGAGTTGGATGAAAAAATTTGAAAAACTTGTGAAAAACGTCTTTCGTAAGCTAGAAAAAGAAGAACAAATTTCAAAATTGGTCGAAATGGGATGGAATACCCCATATATATAAAAAGAAAGGCTAAAATGTGTGTTAGTTGGTCGCCGGTGTTTGAAGAAATGCGTCGGTCGATTTTGTTCAAACTTTCACATAAGTTGCGTAAACCTCACGTGGTGGTTATTATATAGGCCTGGTTTCGATCGACGTACAGGGTCTCCAGATATAGGCCGAAACGTGGACCCGAGTACCCCTAGAATGTGTTTATAGAATATGGATAACAAATGAAAGCTGTTGACGAGTGCTTTAGTAGAGGGTAATTTTCATACCACTAGGTGACTAGAGTCTCAAGATATAGGCCAAAACGTGGGCCAGTGAAAGCCTAGACAGTGTTTATACAATATGGATATCAAATGAAAGCTGTTGATGAGTGCTATAGTAAAGAGTAATATATTATTCAGAGACGGACTGGGACTGGGATTAGGACTAGGACTGGAACTGAGACTCGGAGTGGGACTGGGACTGGGACTGGAATAAAATACATACCACCCTCTGGGACAGGCAATAAGGAATGCAGAAGAATGAGAAGGAATTGAGAGAAGAGAAAAGAGAGAAGGAGATTGAGAAAGAGATAGAATGAGACGAAGATGGAGATAGATGAAGTGAAAAAGACGGAGGGAGGAGTGAATAAAAGGATTAGGAAAAAGTGAAGAGGGGGGAGGGCAGAGTCAGACGGAAAAAGCTTATTAAAATGTATGCAGATATGCCAAATTTAGGGCAGAACAACGTCTGCCGGGTCTTCTAGTAATTTGTATAGACTTCAATGTTTAATATTCAAAAAAATTAAAAATATTAGTTTCCATCTTTTAACAATATGATATTATCTATTATGTATCTGCAATCTTACTATTATTTTCTTGTTAACTCCCTTTCTTGTGAAATTTTTATTTTTTTTATTTTGTTAAAGAATGATTTCTCGTTCACTCATTCGTACACGTAATTAAACAAATTTAGAAAACCAAAACAATAATAACATAATAAATACAATAGTTGACGATAGATCAAAATATAACACAACACACATCCAACAACAAGAGTAGAAGACAACTTAAACTCAAGACAAAATATAGTTAAATCTATTAAACTACCTTCATACGAATGAACCTAAATAAAATTTTTTTTCTTGTCACACTTATGCTGATACAATCACAAAAATTAGTAGGCTGTCTTTTTTCAGTTCAAAACCCATTTTTATTTACACAACAAAATTTTGTATAAATATCACCCACAAATTTCAACTTGCTTTACTTCAAACTTAAAAATCGAAGGAAAATATTAAACTAAAATGCATTTACGCAATTGTTTCGCGATACTATTTGTCTTCCTTATCTGTATTGTGACTAATGCAAATTCGCAAAATCGCATTAGAGGTGGCACTAATTCGGATATAGGGAATAGGCCGTATTTGGTGTCAATACGGCATGAAGGGATCCATCATTGCGGTGGTACTTTACTCACTCAGAGCAGGGTGCTTACTTCTGCAGTTTGCTTGGCAAATTTCATCCAGTCTCTCATCACTGTTGCAGCTGTTGTAGCCGATATAAGTACTGCATTATTAGTTCGCTCTGTGGTGCGTATAATTCGTCCAACTGATTATAATAAGGATATGACAGAAATGAAACAAATGGACTTAGTTGTGCTTGTTTTGAGTGACCGCTTAATATCATACAAACCAATACCACTTTGCAATGTTCAATTAAACGATGGCGTAAAATTGGAAGTTAGTGGATGGGGTTCGACAACTGCAGGAAGTAAGAAAGCTTCGCCTATACTCCAATCTGCTGAATTTAAAGTAGTCCCAATCATTCTATGTGCGGATCGTTATGGGACTGATTATGCGGCGGAAGGAAAAAATTTCCCAACAACGGTGATTTGTTTAAGAGCTCAGACAAGTGATACCTGTTGGGGAGATGCTGGTGCACCGGCCGTTGTGAATGGACGACTTTGTGCTGTGGTGGCAGGTGGGATGGAATCTTTGACACGCAATAAGCCGACTATATTTACAGATATAAATAATGAATTTGTTCGAATATTTATTACATATGCACAGAACTGTAAATTTCAATAGACGGCTGAATACACTTAACTCGGCTGAAAGCCAATTTCAGAACTTCTCTCATACACATCCTATAGCTCACGTCAAAACAAATATTTTATACTAAGAGCGTTACCTGAACGGCAGCAGACATATGGTGATATTTCAATAAGCAGCCCAAATGGCAATATTTCTTTTTGTGTTATTTACAAATAAATAATAAAAAATGTGATTGAGATTTAACAAAAAACCTTTGGTTGTATGCAATTAAAATGTGACGCATGCAAATGCCTTACGTTGTGAGATCAAACTTTAAACATAGGTTTAAATTTCCCTCGTTTTTGAATAGAACATAAGACAAAAAGAAAATATCGAAATAAGCGAGGCAAACTTGACCGATCCATATCGGTATAAAACAGCTGATCCAACCAACGCACTATGGTCTGGCGACCGGGGTTTGCTGGCCAAAAGTCATTTTCTAAAGTATCAGATATCAATTTTTTTTTATACCCTCACAAAAATAATACTTCAGACTAAGAAAGTGCATACTTAGTTTTTTCTTTAAATATTTGAGAGTAAAGATTTCAGCTGTCAAATTTCGCATTTCGAAAAAAAAACAAAAATTTTAATAGTTCCTTTTCAGCTTCTTCGTACGTAAAAGTTTAATAATTCCTCGGATAGTGCATATATTTCAAAAAAAAGTGAATGGAGGTCAATAAGGAAGGTAAGTATTTCTGATTAAAGGAAAAAAAACAATTACTATTGATTACTTACTTACTTAATTGGCGCTTAACCGTCTAAACTGTTATGGCCGTCCAACAAGGCGCGCCAGTCGCTCCTTCGCTCAGCCAACCGGCGCCAATTGGTCACACCAAGGGAGTTCAAATCGTTTTCCATCTGCTCCTTCCAACGGAGTGGGGGCCGCCCTCCACCTCTGCTTCCATAGGCGGGTTCCGGAGCATCATCTTTCATTCGCATAACATGGCCTAGCCAGCGCAGCCGCTGCGTTTTAATTCGCTGGACTATGTTTATGTCTGCGTATAGCTCGTACAGCTCATCATTAAATCTTCTTCGGTTCTCGCCATTGCCAACGCTTCTTTTTCCAGTTTGGAGTAAGCAGAGCTAACAGCGCGGGTGTTTAGGCCGATGATATCAATGTCATCAGCATATGCCAGTAATTGCACGCTTTTATAGTATATTGTTCCAGTGCGGTTAAGTTCTGCAGCTAGTATAATTTTCTCCAGCATCAAATTAAAGAAATCGCACGTATAAGTTTTGCGGGGAAACCAAATTCAGACATAGCGGCATATAGGCAGCTCCTTTTCGTGCTATCGAAGGCGGCTTTAAAGTTGACGAAGAGGTGATGTTTGTCGATTCTTTTTTCACGGGCTTTTTCCAAGATTTGGCGCATTGTGAAAATCTGGGCGATGGTAGATTTACCAGGTCTGAAGCCGCACTGATAAGGTCCAATCAGCCGGTTCACGGTGGGCTTCAATGTTTCGCACAATACACTTGAAAGGACCTTAAATGCGATATTGAGAAGGCTGATTCCACGATAGTTAGTGCATTTTGCAGTATCCCCCTTCTTGTGGACTGGGCAAAGAACACTTAGATTCCAACCGTCGGGCATGCACTCTTCCGCCCATATTTTGCTAAGAAGCTGCTGCATGCACCTTACCAACTCCTCGCCGCCGTACTTGAATAGCTCCGCAGGCAATCCATCAGCGCCCACGACCTTGTTGTTTTTCAATCTGGCTATTGCTATTCTAACTTCGGCATAATCGGGCGGGGGGACATATATTCCAGCATCATCGATTGCGGGATCGGGTTCTTCATCTCTGCACGCTGAATTGCTGCCTCCTTTTAGGAGAACAGAGAAGTGTTCCCTCCATAATCTTAGCAATCTCTGGACATCAGTTACAAGGTCGCCGTTTTCGTTCCTACAGGAGTTTGCCCCGGTCTTAAAACCTTCCGTCTGTCGCCGTATTTTTTGGTAAAATTTTCGGGCGTTATTCCTGGGAGCTAGCAGCTCAAGCTCCTCGCACTCATGCCTTTCTGCTTCTGTTTTTTTCTTCCTGAAAAGGCGTTTCGCTTCCTTTTTCAACTCACGATAGCGTTCACACACTCCTCTTGTCGCGCTCGCTTTTAACGTAGCACTGTTGGCAGCGTCTTTCCTTTCAGTTGCAACGCGGCATTCTTCATCGTACCAGTTGTTTTATCGTGGTCGCCGGTAACCAATTTTTTCTTCGGTGGCAGTATGAAGTGCTTTGGAAATATTCTCCCACTGCTCCTGTATTCCTTCAGGATGAGTTGTGCTCTCAGAGAGCAGTTGTGAGAGTCGAGTTGCGAAATCATTGGCAGTCTGTTGTGATTGAAGCTTTTCGATGTCTAGCTTCCCTTGTGTTTTTCGTTCCTTGGTTTTAGCCGCGTTGAGGCGGGTGCGTATTTTGGCTGCGACGAGATAATGGTCCGAGTTGATGTTAGGTCCTCGGATCGTGCGCACAACTAAAACACTGGAGGCATGCCGTCCGTCTATCACGACGTGATCGATCTGATTGCGAGTATTTCGATCAGGAAACAGCCGTGTAGCTTGATGTATCTTTTTATGCATGAAGCTCCTGCTGGATATGACCATGTTTCGAGCACCGGCAAAGTTAATCAACCTCAGTCCGTTAGGCGAAGTTTAATTGTGTAGGCTGAACTTTCCGACTGTAGGGCCAAAAACACCTTCTTTGTCCACCCTGGCGTTAAAGTCGCCAAGCACGACTTTTATATCATGACGGGGCCAGCGCTCGTATGTGCGTTCTAATTGTTCATAAAAAGTGTCTTTCACATCATCGTCTTTCTCCTCTGTCGGCGCATGGACGCAGATGAATGATATATTACAAAATGTTGCTTTTATTCGGATAGCGGCCAGACGCTCGTCCACAGGCGTGAACGCCAACACTTGGCGACAAAGTCTCTCTCCCGACGCCGAAACTGCGCTTATTCGTATGGCCACTCCAATAGATGTCACAATTTTTGATCTTCTTTATTCCTTTCTTCGTCCAACGCATTTCTTGGATGGCGGTGATGTCAGATTTTGCTTTGACGAGGACATCAACCAGCCGGGCATCTGCACCAAACCCGCTCAGCGGGGGTGAAAATATTACTTGCACGTTTATATAGCGAACCGCTTGCTCCAAGACAGACGCCCGATTGCAGCCGCACCTAGAGGTGTACAGACGCTGCTGATGAGATCTTCCCCCGTCTAGCCCTTAAACCGATTATGTCAGAGTGGCCTAGCTAGGTTGTGGCCTTCTCACATTAGCTCACCGCTAAACGGATGTTTAGCGGCTCCCCAGAGGATACTTTGCCGCAAGCGATCGGCAGTTGTGAGCTGCTTGAACCGCATGGAAAAGAATCGCTCTGGCCATACCCAGGTGAATGGCGGTCAGAAGCTTTCCCCACTTTCGTGGACTACTACATACGGCTCCACACTCCTTTCCTAGGCGGAGCGTCATCTTCCATTCACATAACATGGCCTAGCCAGCGTAGACGTTGCGTTTTAAAGCGCTGGATTATGTTGATGTTTGCATTATCGACCGATATCGATAACTTTAAAGGCAAATCGATAACCTTTTTGATAGCAAATCATTATTTTTTATAACATATCCATACAATTTCGATAACAAATCTTACTTTTCGATAACTAATCAGTAATATCTTTACATTCAGATAGGCCAGCTAAACTGGTATAAGTTGTATCTTTTGGCTTGTACTTTTAACTACCTTTGAAGTTTAATTCAAATAAAAATGTATTCTTTGAAAAATTTTGAGTAAATTATAAATTTTTACTCTTTTAATTTATAGGTATTCTGCGGACATCATGTGAGACGGCGACGTTCATAGAAGGTGTGGCTGCAGTTAAACTTGTTTTTTTGTTATAATGGAGAAAACATTTGTTATGGAATCGCATTTTCGGTGGAAGCAGTAAGGAAGGCGGTCGGAATGATGTTGTGGTGCACAGTGGCTATTCATTGTCGGTTGGGGCGGGTCCTTGCCAACCTTACTGTTCCTGCGTCATAAACAGAAAAAAATGTCATATCATGCCTTAAAAAAAACTCAGCTGTCAAATTCAAAACAAACCGACAGAAGCGCAGAGACCGACTCAAAACGCTTATCAATACAAATTAAAACGACATCCGGTCGAACCGGATGCCACGGACAGACCGTTAACATTCAAAAATTTAAAAATTCAAAATCCAAAAAAAACTGACGCAAAAATAATTACCGAACCGGACATGGCCGCTTACAAACGCTAAAATCAAAAATCAAAAAGAAAACGGCTGAAAAATAAAAATACAAATGAAAGGGCCGAATATATATAGGGGGCGCCACGGGTGGTGTTGCGACGCCCGGTGCTTTAACCCACCCTCAAAATCCATGGCCACCGACGCACCTATTTTTAGGTGACCCCTTACTCATTTTCCCCTTAAAGTGCATTGTTATAATAATCACTTATTATTTACTTTGTTTTTTATACTCAGTTGAGCAGAGCTCACAGAGTATATTAAGTTTGATTGGATAACGGTTGGTTGTACATATATAAAGGAATCGAGATAGATATAGACTTCCATATATCAAAATAATCAGGATCGAAAAAAAATTTGATTGAGCCATGTCCGTCCGTCCGTTCGTCCGTCCGTCCGTTAACACGATAACTTGAGTAAATTTTGAGGTATCTTGATGAAATTTGGTATGTAGGTTCCTGAGCACTCATCTCAGATCGCTATTTAAAATGAACGATATCGGACTATAACCACGCCCACTTTTTCGATATCGAAAATTTCGAAAAACCGAAAAAGTGCGATAATTCATTACAAAAGACAGATGAAGCGACGAAACTTGGTAGATGAGTTGAACTTGTGACGCAGAATAGAAAATTAGTAAAATTTTGGACAATGGGCGTGGCACCGCCCACTTTTAAAAGAATGTAATTTAAAAGTTTTGCAAGCTGTAATTTGGCAGTCATTGAAGATATCGTGATGAAATTTGGCAGGAACGTTACTCTTATTACTATATGTACGCTTAATAAAAATTAGTGAAATCGGAGAGGGACCACGCCCACTTTAAAAAAAAATTTTTTTCTAAAGTAAAATTTTAATAAAAAATTTAATATCTTTACAGTATATAAGTAAATTATGTCAACATTCGACTCCAGTAATGATATGGTGCAACAAAATACAAAAATAAAAGAAAATTTAAAAATGGGCGTGGCTCCGCCCTTTTTCATTTAATTTGTCTAGGATACTTTTAACGCCATAAGTCGAACAAAAATTAACCAATCCTTTTGAAATTTGGTAGGGGCATAGATTTTATGGCGTTAACTGTTTTCTGTGAAAATGGGTTGATGCCACGCCCAGTTTTTATACACAGTCGTCCGTCTGTCCTTCCGCATGGCCGTTAACACGATAACTTGAGCAAAAATCGATATATCTTTACTAAACTCAGTTCACGTACTTATCTGAACTCGTTTTATCTTGGTATGAAAAATGAACGAAATCCGACTATGACCACGCCCACTTTTTCAATATGGAAAATTACGAAAAATGAAAAAAATGCCATAATTCTATACCAAATACGAATAAAGGGATGAAACATGGTAAGGTAATTGGATTGTTTTATTGACGCGAAATATAACTTTAGAAAAAACTTTATAAAATGGTTGTGACACCTACCATATTAAGTAGAAGAAAATGAAAAAGTTCTGCAGGGCGAAATAAAAAACCCTTAAAATCTTAGCAGGTATTACATATATAAATAAATTAGCGGTATCCAACAGATGATGTTCTGGGTCACCCTGGTCCACATTTTGGCCGATATCTGGAAAACGCCTTCACACCACTCCCTTTTAAAACTCTCATTAATACCTTTAATTTGATACCCATATCGTACAAACTCATTCTAGAGTCACCCCTGGTCCACCTTTATGGCGATATCTCGAAAAGGCGTCCACCTATAGAACTAAGCCCCACGCCCTTTTAAAACACTCATTAACACCTTTCATTTGATACCCATATCGTACAAACATATTCTAAAGTCACCCCTGGTCCACCTTTATGGCGATATCTCGAAAAGGCGAACACCTATAGAACGAAGGCCCACTCCCTTTTAAAAATACTCATTAGCACCTTTCATTTGATACCCATATCGTACAAACTCATTCTAGAGTCACCCCTGGTCCACCTTTATGGCGATATATCGAAAAAGGCGTCCACCTATAGAACTAAGCCCCACGCCCTTTTAAAACACTCATTAACACCTTTCATTTGATACCCATATCGTACAAACATATTCTAAAGTCACCCCTGGTCCACCTTTATGGCGATATCTCGAAAAGGCGAACACCTATAGAACTAAGGCTCACTCCCTTTTAAAATACTCATTAACTCCTTTCGTTTGATACCCATATTGCACAAACAAATTCTAGGGTCACCCCTGGTCCACCTTTATGGCGATATCTCGAAACGGCGTCCACCTATGGAACTAAGGATTACTCCCTTTTAAAATACTCATTAACACCTTTCTTTTGATACCCATATTGTACAAACAAATTCTAGGGTCACCCCTGGTCCACCTTTATGGCGATATCTCGAAAATGCGACCACCTATACAACAACCACCACTCCCTTTTAAAACCCTCATTAATACCTTTAATTTGATACCCATATCGTACAAACACATTCTAGAGTCACCCCTGGCCCACCTTTATGGCGATATTTCGAAACGGCGTCCACCTATAGAACTAAGGCCCACTCCCTTTTAAAATACTCATTAACACCTTTCGTTTGATGCCCATATTGTACAAACAAATTCTAAGGTCACCCCTGGTCCACTTTTATGGCGATATTTCGAAACGGCGAACACCTATAGAACTAAGGCTGACTCCTTTTTAAAATACTCATTAACACCTTTCTTTTGATACCCATATTGTACAAACAAATTCTAGGGTCACCCCTGGTCCACCTTTATGGCGATATCTCGAAAATGCGACCACCTATACAACAACCACCACTCCATTTTAAAACCCTCATTAATACCTTTAATTTGATACCCATATCGTACAAACACATTCTAGAGTCACCCCTGGTCCACCTTTATGGCGATATTTCGAAACGGCGTCCACCTATAGAACTAAGGCCCACTCCCTTTTAAAATACTCATTAACACCTTTCGTTTGATGCCCATATTGTACAAACAAATTCTAAGGTCACCCCTGGTCCACTTTTATGGCGATATCTCGAAACGGCGTGCACCTATGGAACTAAGGATTACTCACTTTTAAAATACTCATTAACACCTTTCTTTTGATACCCATATTGTACAAACAAATTCTAGGGTCACCCCTGGTCCACCTTTATGGCGATATCTCGAAAATGCGACCACCTATACAACAACCACCACTCCCTTTTAAAACCCTCATTAATACCTTTAATTTGATACCCATATCGTACAAACACATTCTAGAGTCACCCCTGGTCCACCTTTATGGCGATATTTCGAAACGGCGTCCACCTATAGAACTAAGGCCCACTCCCTTTTAAAATACTCATTAACACCTTTCGTTTGATGCCCATATTGTACAAACAAATTCTAAAGTCACCCCTGGTCCACCCTTATGGCGATATCTCGAAACGGCGAACACCTATAGAACTAAGGCTCACTCCCTTTTAAAATACTCATTAACACCTTTCTTTTGATACCCATATTGTACAAACAAATTCTAGGGTCACCCCTGGTCCACCTTTATGGCGATATCTCGAAAATGCGACCACCTATACAAAAACCACCACTCCCTTTTAAAAGCCCCATTAATACCTTTAATTTGATACCCATATCGTACAAACACATTCTAGAGTCACCCCTGGTCCACCTCTATGGCGATATTTCGAAACGGCGTCCACCTATAGAACTAAGGCCCACTCCCTTTTAAAATACTCATTAACACCTTTCGTTTGATGCCCATATTGTACAAACAAATTCTAAGGTCACCCCTGGTCCACTTTTATGGCGATATTTCGAAACGGCGTCCACCTATAGAACTAAGGCCCACTCCCTTTTAAAATACTCATTAACACCTTTCGTTTGATGCCCATATTGTACAAACAAATTCTAAGGTCACCCCTGGTCCACTTTTATGGCGATATCTCGAAACGGCGTGCACCTATGGAACTAAGGATTACTCACTTTTAAAATACTCATTAACACCTTTCTTTTGATACCCATATTGTACAAACAAATTCTAGGGTCACCCCTGGTCCACCTTTATGGCGATATCTCGAAAATGCGACCACCTATACAACAACCACCACTCCCTTTTAAAACCCTCATTAATACCTTTAATTTGATACCCATATGGTACAAACACATTCTAGAGTCACCCCTGGTCCACCTACATGGCGATATTTCGAAACGGCGTCCACCTATAGAACTAAGGCCCACTCCCTTTTAAAATACTCATTAACACCTTTAGTTTGATGCCCATATTGTACAAACAAATTCTAAGGTCACCCCTGGTCCACTTTTATGGCGATATCTCGAAACGGCGTGCACCTATGGAACTAAGGATTACTCACTTTTAAAATACTCATTAACACCTTTCTTTTGATACCCATATTGTACAAACAAATTATTGGGTCACCCCTGGTCCACCTTTATGGCGATATCTCGAAACGGCGTCCACCTATGGAACTAAGGTTTACTCCCTTTTAAAATACTCATTAACACCTTTCATTTGATACCCATATCGTACAAACGCATTCTAGAGTAACCCCTGGCGCACCTTTATGGCGATATCTCGAAAAGGCGACCACCTATACAACAACCACCACTCCCTTTTAAAACCCTCATTAATACCTTTAATTTGATACCCATATCGTACAAACACATTCTAGAGTCACCACTGGTCCACCTTTATGGCGATATTTCGAAACGGCGTCCACCTATAGAACTTAAGCCCACTTCGTTTTAAAATACTCATTAACACCATTCGTTCGATGCCCATATTGTACAAACAAATTCTAGGGTCACCCCTGGTCCACCTTTGTGGCGATATCTCGAAACGGCGTCCACCTATGGAACTAAGGATTACTCCCGTTTAAAATACTCATTAACACCTTTCATTTGATACCCATATCGTACAAACGCATTCTAGAGTCAACCCTGATCCACCTTTATGGCTATATCCCTAAATGGCGTCCACCTATAGAACTATGGCCCACTCCCTCATAAAATACTCTTTAATGCCTTTCATTTGATACACATGTCATACAAACACATTCCAGGGTTTCCCTCGGTTCATTTTCCTACATGGTTATTTTCCCTTATGTTGTCACCATAGCTCTCAACTGAGTATGTAATGTTCGGTTACACCCGAACTTAACCTTCCTTACTTGTTTTTTTCTCTTTTCTTTTTGCACTTACAAAATTATTATGTTGTTGTAGTAGAGCTTATTGTTGAGTGTAACAAAATGCCCAATTGGTATAATGCGCATAGTATAATGATAATGATGTGTAATATGTACTAAGAAAATTTGTTACAAAAGCAATAAAGATGAAATTGCGATAGCAATATGTATTACATGAACGTATATTATTTACTTCTTGTCGTTCGAAAGATATTGCAAGCAATAGTGATTCATATGTATATATATATATATATATCTAATCTAATCTAATATCTAATATATGGCAAAGTTTGGATGTTAAGATGTTTGGATGTTTGGATGTTTGGATGTTTGTCCAGACGTTTGTCTTTGTGACTCAATCACGCAAGAACGGCTGGACCGATTTGGATGAAATTTTGCACACACATAGCCAATAGTCTAGAAGGATCTACTAGCTATATATTTTTCAAAAGGGGCGTGGTCCCCGCCCCCTAGGAACAGTTATAATTTAATTATTATATTTTTTCGTCTTTGCGACAGAATCACGCCAGAATGGCTACACGGATTTTGATGAAATTTTGGACACAGACAGTAGTCTACTAGCGAAATTATTTTCGAACATGGAAAGAGGGGTGGGGGTCCCACGACCCCTTCGAGAAATTATTTTTCAATAATTTTTACACATTATAACTTTACGTATACTGGCCTTCACCAATATCACAGACAAAAGGGGTCAAATAAGTCGAGGGCTTACAAAGTAAGCAGTGACACCCTCCGCCCGCCCCCCTTTATCACCACCTCTGGTCTAAAATCTATAAATTGTTATAACTCAATATAAATTTTCTCCTAAATCAATAGTTTTTGGTATCTGGTACTTACAGAACGAGATCTAGACAATTTTGGAGGAACGATCAGTGGTCCTCTCCCCTACTCCCGCCATCCGCCCTCCATCAATTGTTTTTATTAGCACGCTTTTATTAGCTTTACCTGTATGTTTCTATGTAACTTTTTATTCGCTCCAATGCGCCTGCTGCCTTATTAACATGGTTTTATCATTAGCTTCACCTTATTTGTAATCCCGTAAGGGTCATATCGAGACCCTTCCGGGATCATTTCTGGATGGTTTTCGGGATCGGTCCGGGACTACGCCGGGGTAATTTCGGGACTTTTTCGGGACTATTTCGGGATCATTTTGGGACCCTTCCGGGATCATTTCTGTATAGTTTTCGGGATCCGTCCGGGATCCCGTCGGGGTTATTTTGGGACATTTTCGGGACTATTCCGGAATCATTTCGGGACTATTTCGCGATCATTTGGGGACCCTTCCGGCATCATTTCTGGATGGTTTTCGGGATCCGTCCGGGATCCCGTCGGGGTACTTTCGGGATCATTTGCGTACATTCGAGAGATAAATTCTTGATGGTTTCCGGGATCATTACGGGACTTTTTCGGGGTTATTTTGGGTCCCTTTATGCATCATTTCTGGATGGTCCTCGGGATTCGTCCGGCATCCCGTCGGGGTCATTTCGGGACTTTTTCGCGACTAATACGGGATCATTCGGCATCATTTCTGGATGGTTTTCGAGATCTGTCCGGGATCTCGTCGGGGTCATTTGGGGACTTTTTCGGGATCATTTGGAGGCTCTTCCGGCATCATTTCTGGATGGTTTTCGGGATTCGTCCGGGATCTCATCGGGGTCATTTGGGGACTTTTTCGGGATCATTTGGGGGCTCTTCCGGCATCATTTCTGGATGGTTTTCGGGATCCGTCCGGGATCCCGTCGGGGTCATTTCGGGACTTTTTCGCGACTAATACCGGATCATTTGGGAACCCTTTCGGTATCATTTCTGGATGGTTTTCGGGATCCGTCCGGGATCCCATCAGGGTAATTTCGGGACTATTAGGGGATCATTTGGGAACCTTTCCGGCATCATTTCTGGAAAATTTTCGGGATCCGTCCGGGATGCCGACGAGGTCATTTCGGGACTATTTCGGGATCATTTGGGATACCTACCGCCATCATTTATGGATGGTTTTTGGGTTTCGTCCGGGATCCCGTCGTGGTCATTTCGGGACTTTTTCTCAACTAATACGGGATCATTTGCGGACCCTTTCGGCATAATTTCTGGATAGTTGTCGGGATCCCGTCACGGTCATTTCGGGAATATTAGGGGATCATTTGAGGACCTTTCCGGCATCATTTCTGAATTGTTTTCGGAATCCTTTCGGGATCCCGTCAGGGTCATTTTGGGACTTTTTCGGGGCTAATACGGGATCATTTGGGGATCCTCTAGGGGTCGTTTCGTGACTTTTTCTGTTTTATTTCGGGATCATTTGGGGACCCTTCCGGCATAATTTCTTGATGGTTTGCCGGATCCATCAGGGTCATTTCGGGATCATTTTGGGATCATTTGGGGACCCTTCCGAGATCATTTC
Organism: Eurosta solidaginis; assembly: GCF_040869045.1. Classification (NCBI taxonomy): domain Eukaryota; kingdom Metazoa; phylum Arthropoda; class Insecta; order Diptera; family Tephritidae; genus Eurosta; species Eurosta solidaginis. Next base: position 62,209,887 of record NC_090319.1, on the reverse strand, counting down.
TGGATCCGTCCGGTCGGGATTTTTTTTTACTTTTCCGGGATAGTTTTTGGATCCTTCCGGGATCATTTCTGGATCTTTGCGGGATCCCATCTGGGTCATTTCCGGACTATTTCGGGATCATTTTGAGATGCTTCCGGAATCATTTCTGTATCGTTTTCGCGATCTGTCGTTGATTCCCTCGGAGCCATTTCGGAACTTTTTCTGGAGTATGTCGGGGTCATTTGGGTACTTTTTCGGGATCATTTGGGGGCTCTTCCGGCATCATTTCTGTGTGGCTTTCGGGATCCGTCCGGGATCCCATCGGGGTAATTTCGGGACTTTTTCTCGACTAATACGGGATCATTTGGGGACCCTTTCGACATCATTTCTGGATAGTTTTGGGGATCCGTCCGGGATGCCGTCGGGGTCATTTCGGGACTATTTCGGGAACATTTGGGGTACCTACCGGCATCATTTCTGGATGGTTTTCGGTATCCGTCCGGGATTTCGTCGGGGTTATTTGGGGACCTTTTCGGGATCATTTGGGGCTCTTCTGGCATCATTTCTGGATGGTTTTCGGGATCCGTCCGGGATGCCGTCGGGGTCATTTCGGAACTTTTTCGCGTCTAATACGGGGTCATTTGGGAACCCTTTCGGCATCATTTCTGGATGGTTTTCGGGATCCGTCCGGGATCCCCTCAGGGTAATTTCGGGACTATTAGGGGATCCTTTGTGGACATTTCCGGCATCATTTCTGGATAATTTTCGGTATCCGTCCGGGATACCGACGAGGTGATTTCGGGATTATTTCGGGATCATTTGGGATACCTACCGGCATCTTTTCTGGATGGTTTTTGGGATTCGTCCGGGATCCCGTCGGGGTTATTTCGGGACATTTTCGGGACTATTCCGGAATCATTTCGGGATTATTTCGCGATCATTTGGGGACCCTTCCGGCATCATTTCTGGATGGATTTTGGGATCTGTCCGGGATGCCGTCAGGATCATTTTGGGACTATTAGGTGATCATTTGAGGACCTTTCCGGCATCACTTCTACATGGTTTTCGGTATCCGTTCAGGATCCCGTCGGAATAATTGCGGGACTTTTTCGGGATCATTTGGGGTCCCTTCCGGCATCATTTCTGGATGGTTTTTGGGATTCATCCGGCATCCCGTCAGGGTCATTTCGGGACTTTTTCTCGACTAATACAGGATCATTTGCGGGCCCTTTCGGCATCATTTCTAGATAGTTATCGGGATCCGTTCGGGATTCCGTCAGTGTCTTTTCGGAACTATTAGGAGATCATTCGAGGACCTTTCCGACATCATTTCTGGATAGTTTTCGGGATCCTTTCGGGGTCCCGTCAGGGTCATTTCGGGACTTTTTCGGGATCATTTAAGGATGGCTTTCAGGATTAGTCCGGGAACCCGTCAGGGTAATTTCTGGACTTTTCCGAGACTATTTCGGGACCTTCCTAAGATCATTTCTGGGTGGATTTCGGGATCAGTCCGGGATGCCGTCAGGGTCATTTTGGGACTATTTGGTGATCATTTGAGGACCTTTCCGGCATCACTTCTGGATGGTTTTCGGTATCTGTTCAGGATCCCGTCGGATTCATTGCGGGACTTTTTCGGATCATTTGGGGTCCCTCCCAAGATCATTTCTGGATGGATTTTGGGATCTGTTGGGGATCCCGTCAGGGTCTTTTAGGGATGCGTTCTAGATCCGTCAGGGTCTTTTCGGGCCTTCTTCGGGACTATATCGGGATCGTTTCTGGATGCTTTACGGGATCCGTAAAGGACCCCTTAAGGCTAATTTCGGGACTATCAGGTGATCATTTGAGAACCTTTCCGGCATCACTTCTGGATGATTTTCGGTATCCGTTCGGGATCCCGTCGGAATCAATGCGGGACTTTGTCGGAATAATTTGGGATCCCTTCCGGCATTATTTCTGGATGGTTTTCGGGATTTGCTCGGGATCCCGTCGGGGTTATTACGGGACCTTTTCGGGGCTAATACGGGATCATTTGGGGATCCTCTAGGGGTCGTTTCGTGACTTTTTCTGTATTATTTCGGGATCATTTGGGGACCCTTCCGGCATAATTTCTTGATGGTTTGCCGGATCTATCAGGGTCGTTTCGGGACCATTTTGGGATCATTTGGGGACCCTTCCGAGATCATTTCTGGATCAGTCCGCGATGCCGTAGGGGCCATTTCGGGATTTTTTGTTACTTTTCCGGGATAGTTTTTGGACCCTTCCGGGATCATTTCTGGATCTGTGCGGGATCCCATTTGGGTCATTTCCGGACTATTTCGGGATCAATTTGGGACCCTTCCGGGTTCATTTCTGTATGGTTTTCGCGATCCGTCGTGGATCCCCTCGGAGCCATTTCGGAACTTTTTCTGGAGTATGTCGGGATAATTTAGGGACCCTTCCTGGATATTTTCTGGATAGTTTTTGAGATCCGCCCGGGAGCCCGTCATGGTCATTTCGGAACCTTTTCGGGATCATTTTGGAACACCTTCAGGGATCATTTCTGTGTGGTTCTCTGGATACGTCTAGAATCGTGTGGTTGTCATTTCTGGTTTTTTTGGGACTATTCCGGGAACTTTTGGATACCCTTCCGGGGCATTTCTGGATGGCTTTCGGGATCCGTCCGCGATAGCGTGGGGGTCATTTCGTAGCTTTTTCTGGATAATTTCGGGATCATTTGGGATGCTATCATTTAGTTCTTTTTTTTACTCAATTACAAAAATAAAATGCATTAGACAAAAAAAAAATTGTTAAACAGATAACTTGATAAGTAGGCTAACGCGAATAGCCCATATATTTAAATTTCTCCTTGCGGACGGGGCCGCGGGTAAAGGCTAGTATATATATATGTCGGAGTTACCTCGACGTTTTCATTTGATTCCGTTTCGCTGACACGATTATGTTTTGAAAGCATCATTTTATGAAGCGTAATGAGTCTCCGAACGATGTGTCGATATTGCTGCCAATATAAAAACTAAACTCTTCAAAAATCTCAATCATGTATTTCAACTAACTCCACATATCTGAATCATATATTTTCATCATATAGTCTTTGCAATTTTAACAAGTGCTTTTCATCATAAAACTCACTTTGACACATCACTCAGGGCCACATTCGATAGAGCAATATTACTCTACCTTGCTTCTAGCAAAATAAAACCTCAGTAAAAACAAGTAAGGAAGGCTAAGTTCGAGTGTAACCGAACATTACACACTCAGTTGAGAGCTATGGAGACAAAATAAGGAAAATCACCATGTAGGAAAATGAACCTAGGGTAACCCTGGAATGTGGTTGTATGGCATGTGTATCAAATGGAAGGTATTAAAGAGAATTTTAAGAGAGAGTAGGCCATAGTTCTATGGATGGACGCCATTTAGGGATATCGCCATAAAGGTGGACCAGGGCTGACTCTAGAATGTGTTTGTACGATATGGGTATCAAATTAAAGGTGATAATGAGTATTTTAAAAGGGAGTAATCCTTAGTTCTATAGGTGAACGCCTTTTCGAGAAATCGCCATAAAGGTGGACCAGGGGTGACTCTAGAATATGTTTGTACGATATGGGTATCAAATGAAAGCTGTTAATGAGTATTTTGAAAAGGAGTGATCCTTAGTTCTATAGGTGGACGCCTTTTCGAGATATCGCCATAAAGGTGGACCAAGGGTGACTCTAGAATATTTGTACGATATGGGTATCAAACGAAAGGTGTTACTGAGAATTTTAAGAGGGAGTGGACATTAGGTATATAGGTGGACGCCTTTCCGAGATATCGCCATTAGGGAGGGCCAGGGGTCACTGTAGAATGTTTGTACGATATGGGTATCAAACGAAAGGTGTTACTGAGCATTTTAAGAGGGAGTGGGCATTAGGTCTATAGGTGGACGCCTTTTCGAGATATCGCCATTAGGGTGGGCCAGGGTGACTCTAGAATGTGTTTGTACGATATGTATATCAAATTAAAAGTATTAATGAGGGTTTTAAAAGCGAGTGGCCCTTAGATGTATATGTGAAGGCGTTCTCGCGATATCGACCAAAATGTGGACCAGGTGATCCAGAAAATCATCTGTCGGGTACTGCTAATTTATCTATATATGCAATACCACTAACAGTATTCCTGCCAAGATTCCAAGGGCTGTTGATTTCGCCTTGTAGAACTTTTTCATTTTCTTCTACTTAATATGGTAGGTGTCACACCCATTTTACAAAGTTTTTTCCAAAGTTATATTTTGCCTCAATAAACCAATCCAGTTACCATGTTTCATCCCTTTTTTCGTAGTTGGTATAGAATTATGGCATTTTTTTTCATTTTTCGTAATTTTCGATATCGATAAAGTGGGCGTGGTTATGGTCGGATTTCGGCCATTTTTTATACCAAGATAAAGTGAGTTCAGATAAGTACGTGGGCTAAATTTAGTAAAGATATATCGGTTTTTGCTCAAGTTATTGTGTTAACGGCCGAGCGGAAGGACAGACGGTGGACTGTGTATAAAAACTGGGCGTGGCTTCCACCGATTTCGCCCATTTTCACAGAGAACAGTTACCGTCACAGAATCTAGGCTCCTATTAAATTTGAGAAGGATTGGTAAATTTTTGTTCGACTTATGGCATTAAAAGTATTCTAGACAAACTAAATGAAAATAGGCGGAGCCACGCCCATTTTGAAATTTTCTTTTATTTTTGTATTTTGTTGCATCATATCATTACTGGAGTTGAATTTCGACTTAATTTACTTATATATAGTAAAGATATTAAATTTTTTGTTAAAATTTGAATTTAAAAAAATTTTTTTTTTTTAAAGTGGGCGTGTTCTTCATCCAATTTTGCTAATTTTTATTTAGCACATAGTAGTAACGTTCCTGCCAAATTTCATCATGATATCTTCAACGACTGCCAAATTACAGCTTGCAAAACTTCAAAATTACCTTCTTTTAAAAGTGGGCGGTGCCACGCCCATTGTCCAAAATTTTACTTATTTTCTATTCTTCGTCATAAGTTCAACCCACCTACCAAGTTTCATCGCTTTATCCGTATTTGGTAATGAATTATCGCACTTTTTCAATTTTTCGAAATTTTCGATATCGAAAAAGTGGACGTGGTTATAGTCCGATATCGTTCATTTTAAATAGCGATCTGAGACAAGTGTCCAGGAACCTACATACCAAATTTCGTCAAGATACCTCAAAATTTACTCAAGTTATCGTGTTAACGGGCGGACGGACGGACGGACATGGCTCAATCAAATTTTTTTTCGATACGGATGATTTTGATATATGGAAGTCTATATCTATCTCGATTCCTTTATACCTGTACAACCAACCGTTATCCAATCAAAGTTAATATATTCTGTGAGCTCTGCTCAACTGAGTATAAACAAGTAAGGAAGGTTAAGTTCGGGTGTAACCGAACATTACATACTCAGTTGAGAGCTATGGTGACAACATAAGGGAAAATAACCATGTAGGAAAATGAACCTAGGGTAACCCTGGAATGTGTTTGTATGACATGTGTATCAAATGAAAGGTATTAAAGAGTATTTTATGAGGGAGTGGGCCATAGTTCTATAGGTGGACGCCATTTAGGGATATAGCCATAAAGGTGGATCAGGGTTGACTCTAGAATGCGTTTGTACGATATGGGTATCAAATGAAAGGTGTTAATGAGTATTTTAAAAGGGAGTAATCCTTAGTTCCATAGGTGGACGCCGTTTCGAGATATCGCCATAAAGGTGGACCAGGGGTGACCCTAGAATTTGTTTGTACAATATGGGCATCAAACGAATGGTGTTAATGAGTATTTTAAAAGGGAGTGGGCCTTAGTTCTATAGGTGGATGCCGTTTCGAAATATCGCCATAAAAGTGGACCAGGGGTAACTCTAGAATGTGTTTGTACGATATGGGTATCAAATTAAAGGTATTAATGAGGGTTTTAAAAGGGAGTGGTGGTTGTTGTATAAGTGGTCGCATTTTCGAGATATCGCCATAAAGGTGGACCAGGGGTGACCCTAGAATTTGTTTGTACAATATGGGTATCAAAAGAAAGGTGTTAATGAGTATTTTAAAAGGGAGTAATCCTTAGTTCCATAGGTGGACGCCGTTTCGAGATGTCGCCATAAAGGTGGAGCAGGGGTGACCCTAGAATTTGTACAATATGGGTATCAAAAGAAAGGTGTTAATGAGTTTTTTAAAAGGGAGTAATCCTTAGTTCCATAGGTGGACGCCGTTTCGAGATATCGGCATAAAGGTGGGCCAGGGGTGACCCTAGAATATGTTTGTACGATATGGGTATCAAATGAAAGGTGTTAATGAGTATTTTAAAAGGGCGTGGGGCTTAGTTCTATAGGTGGACGCCTTTTCGAGATATCGCCATAAAGGTGGACCAGGGGTGACTCTAGAATGAGTTTGTACGATATGGGTATCAAATTAAAGGCATTAATGAGAGTTTTAAAAGGGAGTGGTGGTAGTTGTATATGTGAAGACGTTTTCCAGATATCGACCAAAATGTGGACCAGGGTGACCCAGAACATCATCTGTTGGATACCGCTAATTTATTTATATATGTAATACCTGCCAAGATTTTAAGGGTTTTTTATTTCGCACTGCAGAACTTTTTCATTTTCTTCTACTTAATATGGTAGGTGTCACAACCATTTTATAAAGTTTTTTCTAAAGTTATATTTCGCGTCAATAAAACAATCCAATTACCTTACCATGTTTCATCCCTTTTTTCGTATTTGGTATAGAATTATGGCATTTTTTTCATTTTTCGTAATTTTCGATATCGAAAAAGTGGGCATGGTCATAGTCGGATTTCGTTCATTTTTCATACCAAGATAAAGTGAGTTCAAGTAAGCACGTGAACTAAGCTCATAAAAGATATATCGATTTTTGCTCAAGTTATCGTGTTAACGGCCATGCGGAAGGACAGACGGACGACTGTGTATAAAAACTGGGCGTGGCATCAACCGATTCCGCCCATTTTCACAGAAAAAAGTTAATGTCATAAAATCTATGCCCCTACCAAATTTCAAAAGGATTGGTTAATTTTTGTTCGACTTATGGCGTTAAAAGTATCCTAGGCAAATTAAATGAAAAAGGGCGAAGCCACGCCCATTTTGAAATTTTCTTTTATTTTTGTATTTTGTTGCACCACGTCATTACTGGAGTTGAATGTTCACAAAATTTACTTATATACTGTAAAGATATACAATTTTTTGTTAAAATTTTACTTAAAAAATTTTTTTTTTAAAAGTGGGCGTGGTCCTTCTCCGATTTTGCTAATTTTTATTAAGCGTGCATATAGTAATAGGAGTAACGTTTCTGCCAAATTTCATCATGATATCTTCAACGACTGCCAAATTACAGCTTGCAAAATTTTAAATTACCTTCTTTTAAAAGTGGGCGGTGCCACGCCCATTGTCCAAAATTTTACTAATTTTCTATTCTGCGTCATAAGTTCAACTCATCTACCAAGTTTCGTCGCTTTATCTGTCTTTTGTAATGAATTATCGCACTTTTTCGGTTTTTCGAATTTTTCGATATCGAAAAAGTGGGCGTGGTTATAGTCCGATATCGTTCATTTTAAATAGCGATCTGAGATGAGTGCTCAGGAACCTACATACCAAATTTCATCAAGATACCTCAAAATTTACTCAAGTTATCGTGTTAACGGACGGACGGACATGGCTCAATCAAATTTTTTTTCGATCCTGATTATTTTGATATATGGAAGTCTATATCTATCTCGATTCCTTTATATATGTACAACCAACCGTTATCCAATCAAACTTAATATACTCTGTGAGCTCTGCTCAACTGAGTATAAAAAGTCTGAGGTTGACTGATCTAAAATTTCCTTGAGCATAAATGCATTCAATTTTGAGTTTGAGAGCTGACTTACGTTGCGCTTTTTTGCGTTTTTTGAATAAAAGCACCTTTTCTTTGAAAACTTCTACGTGCGTGTTTCCATGCTTTTCGATGCTTGGAAAGAAGCATTGAAATATGATAGGAAAAAACCGCTGTTTTCAACTTTCTGTTAAAAAATATATTTAAAGAAAGTACAACTGAAGAATATGACAGATACCTGAAGGAAAAATGAAGACTAATATGCCTGCAAATTAGTGAAAGATGGGAGAAATATTATAGAATGCCCGAACATTTTTTGAGGAAAAACGCTGAATGGCTTCAAACGGAAGCTATAATAAAAAACCGAAATCATTTCCCATATAAAAAATAGGCCGCAAACCACTTGTTTTCAATGAAAAACCATACCGATCCCAAAGAAGACAGGCTGCGAAGCTAGAAGAAAGTCAAGAAAACCACCTAGGCTTAATGCTTCGTGTTACTTCTACGGCTGCGGCAAAAAGGGGTAATGTTGATTAGGCTGCTACTTTCATTTTAGACAATAACAACACGATGGAGCAGTATATGAATACGCGCTTAGAAAATAATAGGCGAAATTCTTACATTTACCCACCATATGAAAAGATTTTAAACAAAAAACGCGAGTGCCGAATGGCGATTATCACTGTAACAGAAAATTATGCAAAAGTTTCGTGACACCTGTTAATAAGGCATACAACCGAAAGAATTGTTGAGTTACAAAAGGACGTAATCCTTTCAACCATGGAGACCAAAAAAGAAGAATTTTTAGCTGCTGATTTAACTATCAGTTACGGGTTTGATAGTAGCACGGGTCATTCTCTTTTTAAACAGAACTTTCCGCCCTCATCAATATCATCGCAATTGAACACTTCGCTCCTTGCTACCACGTTTACACCTTTATGTTTAAAAGATGCAGCTGGAAACATTTTATGGTGCAAACGAACACCACAATCCACTAGATTCTGCCGACCACTAAAACTAGAATATATAAAAGAAACAAGAGAGGTTATCTTGAATGAAGATACAAATATTAAAAAAGAAATCGAAGAAATGGAATCTATTTTAATTACAATAGATGCTCAGAAAAAACTCCAAATAAATTGCAAGTTTTATTTGACAGCAATTGATGGAAAAGTTTTAAATATATTAACTGAAACCAAGTTAACTCAAACGTGTCCGATATGCAGTGCAACTCCAAAAGGCGTTTTAAAAATAACAGACCCCTCGTCAGATAAGTTCAAACCAAATCCCAGCATTTTACGATATGTAATAAGTCCTTTACATTGCTGGATAAGGTTTTTTGAATTCGTTGTTCATATTAGTTATAACAAATTCGCAATGAAGCAGATAAGCGCATAGTTGAAGAAAACAAAAAGAAAATTCAAGACTTGTTTTGGTAAAAACTTGGACTGCATGTTGATAAACCAAGAGTTGGAGGTTTTGGAAATACAAACGAGGGGAACACATCACGACGGGTTTTTTTGAATAATGAAATATTTGCAGAAATCACTGGTGTAGACAAAGAGCTTATATATAATTTACGCATAATACTGACATGCTTCTCGTGCCAACTTCCACTAGACTTAAACAATTTTGAGGTTTTCTGTTTCCGAAGAGCAGAAATCTTGTATTAAAAATATCCTTGGTGCCCGATGACAGCTACCGTACACAAAGTTCTTATTCACTCGAAACAAATTATTAAGAGCATGATACTTCCAGTTGGACACAAACTTTATAAATTCGATAAGCTGCACCATGCTCGCAAAAACAGCAGAGTTAATAACCTTGGGGACATATTTTGCAGAGCCTTGGATACTTCAGACCCACTGATTTTGAGCGTAAGTCTTTCCAGGCGGATCAAAAAAAAGGCACGTATGCAACTTCCAGCAGAAGTAAGATCCTTGCTGAGCAGTACGGATTGCTATTTTCCAAGTAATGAAGACGAGCAAGACGAAGAGGGGCGCGATCTAGAGAATTTCGATATCGATCCAAGCTTCGATGCACTTTTATATAGCTAAGAGTTAGAAAAGGAGATATAGAAACTCATTTATAAAGTTAGAGCATTATTTTTGTTACTATAACTACTATTTTTCTGTTGTAATATGTTTGTAGTTTTGAATAAATTAAAACAATATTGTGCAAATATAGTCCAAATACAAATAATCTCGAAATTTATGTCTAACCAAACAAATTTTATTTGAAGCACATCTGATAATATTTGATTTTTTCATAATTTTCGCAATCTTTTTCAATAAAAGTAGTATGATCTCAAAACTGAGTATTTGAACCTTTCAAAACTGTATAAGACATCGTTATTATTGTTGCTAGGAAACTAATGGCTGTACTTAAATTACTTAAGTTAATGGTTAACAGAAAACATGGAAAACATCATGTTGGTTTCTTTTATCGTTCTGTGTTCTTTGAAAATAACTTGTAAATTTAAAAAAAAAATTCGAATCACCCTATTGTAGTTGGGTGAAATATGAAATTCTGACATCATATTCGTGATCAGAGACTTCGAAAACCCTGGCTTTATACAAAATTTTTAATAAAACGATATATTAATAAAATTGGTCGCCATATTGGATCCGCCATTTTGAATTTTAAAATTCTGACACCAGATTCGAAATTAAAAACATCGAAACCCCATGTAAACCAATTTTCAAAACAGTCGGATAACTCCTCGAGTTTTGGCCAGCAAACCCCGGTCGCCAGACCATAGTGCAACGTTATGGAAATCAATGTACATATTTGTTATTGATATTGTAGCAAACCGCCTTTGTCATAACCTTACCATAGCCAATTAATTAGTTTTTGATTTTCAGCCATTCAGCCAAAATTAAATTTTTTTCTTGTCGCACTTATGCTGCTACAATCACAAAATTTTTATAGGCTGTGTTGTTTTGATTTCGAAATCAAAACCACATTGCGAGCATTTTCTATTAGCAATATAGGAGTATTACATATATGAAAAATTTAATATCTTTACAGTATAAAAGTAAATTATGTCAACATTCGACTCCAGTAATGATATGGTGCAACAAAATACAAAGATAAAAGAAAATTTCAAAATGGGTGTAACTCCGCCCTTTTTCATTTAATTCGTCTAGAATACTTTTAATGCCATAAGTCGAACAAAAATTTACCAATCCTTGTGAAATTTGGAAGGGACATAGATTCTATGACGATAACTGTTTTCTGTGAAAATGGACGAAATCGGTTGAAGCCAAGTCCAATTTTTATACACAGTCGACCGTCTGTCCTTCCGCTCGGCCGTTAACACGATAACTTGCGAAAAAATTATATATCTTAACTAAACTTAGTTCACGTACTTATCTGAAGTCACTTTATCTTGGTATAAAATATGGCCGAAATCCGACTATGACCACGCCCACTTTTCCGATATCGAAAATTACGAAAAATGAAAAAAATTCCATATTTCTGTACCAAATATGAAAAAAGGGATGAAACATGGTAATTGGATTGGTTTATTGACGCAAAATATAACTTTAGAAAAAACTTTGTAAAATGGGTGTGACACCTACCATATTAAGTAGAAGAAAATGAAAAAGTTCTGCAGGGCGAAATGAAAAGCCCTTGGAATCTTGGCAGGAATACTGTTCGTGGTATGACATATATAAATAAATTAGCGGTACCCGACAGAAGATGTTCTGGGTCACCCTGGTCCACATTTTGGTCGATATCTCGAAAACGCCTTCACATAAACAACTAAGGGCTACTCCCTTTTAAAACCCTCATTAATACTTTTAATTTGATACCCATATCGTACAAACACATTCTAGAGTCACCCCTGGTCCACCCTTATTGAGATATCTCGAAAAGGTGTCCACCTATAGAACTAAGGCCCACTACGTTTTAAATAATCATTAACACCTTTCATTTGATACACATGTCATACAAACACATACCAGGATTACCCTAGGTTCATTTTGCTAAATGGTGATTTACTTCATTTTGTCTCCAAAGCTCTCAGCTGAGTATGTAATGTTCGGTTACACCCGAACTTAGCCTTCCTTACTTGTTGTATGTTGAAATGTTTTAGCTAAGTACGAAGTTATTGATTGTGTAGCTTGTGATAAGTTTTTTTGCATTTTCTATTTTTGATAAGCTATTACATCTTTGAAGTTATACTTTTTTATGCGCGTTACGAAAAATTGTTGAGATTTAAAAGAAGTCATACAAAAGTGAGGTGGTGTGCATGTTCGCTGTGAATTGTTGGTCCCCATTAAAAAAAAAGTGTGAAGTCAGCCCCTAAATTTGAAGCTTATGTTTTGAAATTTTCGGAAAAATGTTTTTTAATTTATTTAATACAGCCGAAATTGTTTTTTTGCTTCGATATTTGACATTCGATTTTTTAATTGATACGTCATTATTGTGGTATTGGAAATCTGAATTTTTGTTTATAATGTCATTTCGAGCTATGAAGTCGTTTTCACTTGATTAGGTCCCTGAATTTTATTCAATCCTCCCTAAAGTACCTATTTGTTTTACCAGCCAAAGTATTTTCAAATTCATGACATTGTTGCTAAGGGCTTGGTGTCCTCGAAAGCGGCGCCAAAAAAGCGGTTGTCAAAAATGTTGCAATGTAAAAGCAATTAGTGGAAACCAAGAAGACGGTCAAATTCACCGTTCAACTCGTTCTTCACCATTTTTCTCACTGTCATACTGAAAGCGGTGAACAATTTGTCAATTTTTAAGTTATTTTAATAAATAAATAAAAACAAAACTATTTCTAATTTACCTTTTTTGACAAAACTTATAGAAATATAAAAAAAAACAACACAAAAAAAAAACAAAACAAGTAAGGAAGGTTAAGTTCGGGTGTAACCGAACATTTACATACTCAGTTGAGAGCTATGGTGACAACATAAGGGAAAATAACCATGTAGGAAAATAAACCGAGGGTAACCCTGGAATGTGTTTGTATGACATGTGTATCAAATGAAAGGCATTAAAGAGTATTTTATGAAGGAGTGGGCCATAGTTCTATAGGTGGACGCCATTTAGGGATATCGCCATAAAGTGGATCAGGGTTGACTCTAGAATGCGTTTGTACGATATGGGTATCAAATGAAAGGTGTTAATGAGTATTTTAAAAGGGAGTAATCCTTAGTTCCATAATGGACGCCGTTTCGAGATATCGCCATAAAGGTGGACCAGGGGTGACCCTAGAATTCGTTTGTACAATATGGGTATCAAAAGAAAGGTGTTAATGAGTATTTTAAAAGGGAGTGATGCTTAGTTCCACAGGTGGACGCTGTTTCGAGATATCGCCATAAAGGTGGACCAGGGCTGATTCTAGAATTTGTTTGTACAATATGGGTATCAAAAGAAAGGTGTTAATGAGTATTTTAAAAGGGAGTGATGCTTAGTTCCACAGGTGGACGCCGTTTCGAGATATCGCCATAAAGGTGGACCAGGTGTGACCCTAGAATTTGTTTGTACAATATGGGTATCAAAAGAAAGGTGTTAATGAGTATTTTAAAAGGGAGTGATGCTTAGTTCCACAGGTGGACGCCGTTTCGAGATATCGCCATAAACGTGGACCAGGTGTGACCCTAGAATTTGTTTGTACAATATGGGTATCAAAAGAAAGGTGTTAATGAGTATTTTAAAAGGGAGTGATGCTTAGTTCCACAGGTGGACGTCGTTTCGAGATAACGCCATAAAGGTGGACCAGGGCTGACTCTAGAATTTGGTTGTACAATATGGGTATCAAAAGAAAGGTGTTAATGAGTATTTTAAAAGGGAGTAATCCTTAGTTCCATAGGTGGACGCCGTTTCGAGATATCGCCATAAAGGTGGACCAGGGGTGACCCTAGAATTTGTTTGTACAATATGGGTATCAAAAGAAAGGTGTTAATGAGTATTTTAAAAGGGAGTGATGCTTAGTTCCACAGGTGGACGCCGTTTCGAGATGTCGCCATAAAGGTGGACCAGGTGTGACCCTAGAATTTGTTTGTACAATATGGGTATCAAAAGAAAGTTAATGAGTATTTTAAAAGGGAGTGATGCTTAGTTCCACAGGTGGACGCCGTTTCGAGATATCGCCATAAAGGGGGACCAGGTGTGACCCTAGAATTTGTTTGTACAATATGAGTATCAAAAGAAAAGTGTTAATGAGTATTTTAAAAGGGAGTGATGCTTAGTTCCACAGGTGGACGCCGTTTCGAGATATCGCCATAAAGGTGGACCAGGTGTGACCCTAGAATTTGTTTGTACAATATGGGTATCAAAAGAAAGGTGTTAATGAGTATTTTAAAAGGGAGTAATCCTTAGTTCCATAGGTGGACGCCGTTTCGAGATATCGCCACAAAGGTGGACCAGGGGTGACCCTAGAATTTGTTTGTACAATATGGGTATCAAAAGAAAGGTGTTAATGAGTATTTTAAAAGGGAGTGATGCTTAGTTCCACAGGTGGAAGCCGTTTCGAGATATCGCCATAAAGGGGGGCCAGGTGTGACCCTAGAATTTGTTTGTACAATATGGGTATCAAAAGAAAAGTGTTAATGAGTATTTTAAAAGGGAGTAATCCTTAGTTCCATAGGTGGACGCCGTTTCGAGATATCGCCACAAAGGTGGACCAGGGGTGACCCTAGAATTTGTTTGTACAATATGGGTATCAAAAAAAAGGTGTTAATGAGTATTTTAAAAGGGAGTGATGCTTAGTTCCACAGGTGGACGCCGTTTCGAGATATCGCCATAAAGGTGGACCAGGTGTGACCCTAGAATTTGTTTGTACAATATGGGTATCAAAAGAAAGGTGTTAATGAGTATTTTAAAAGGGAGTGATGCTTAGTTCCACAGGTGGACGCCGTTTCGAGATATCGCCATAAAGGTGGACCAGGTGTGACCCTAGAATTTATTTCTACAATATGGGTATCAAAAGAAAGGTGTTAATGAGTATTTTAAAAGGGAGTAATCCTTAGTTCCACAGGTGGACGCCGGTTCGAGATATCGCCATAAAGGTGGACCAGGTGTGACCCTAGAATTTGTTTGTACAATATGGGTATCAAAAGAAAGGTGTTAATAAGTATTTTAAAAGGGAGTGATGCTTAGTTCCACAGGTGGACGCCGTTTCGAGATATCGCCATAAACGTGGGCCAAGTGTGACCCTAGAATTTGTTTGTACAATATGGGTATCAAAATAAAGGTGTTAATGAGTATTTTAAAAGGGAGTAATCCTTAGTTCCATAGGTGGATGCCGTTTCGAGATATCGCCATAAAGGTGGACCAGGGGTGACCCTAGAATTTGGTTGTACAATATGGGTATCAAAAGAAAGGTGTTAATGAGTATTTTAAAAGGGAGTGATGCTTAGTTCCACAGGTGGACGCCGTTTCGAGATATCGCCATAAAGGTGGACCAGGTGTGACCCTAGAATTTGTTTGTACAATATGGGTATCAAAAGAAAGGTGTTAATGAGTATTTTAAAAGGGAGTGATGCTTAGTTCCACAGGTGGATGCCGTTTCGAGATATCGCCACAAAGGTGGACCAGGTGTGACCCTAGAATTTGTTTGTACAATATGGGTATCAAAAGAAAGGTGTTAATGAGTATTTTAAAAGGGAGTGATGCTTAGTTCCACAGGTGGACGCCGTTTCGAGATATCGCCATAAAGGTGGACCAGGTGTGACCCTAAAATTTGTTTGTACAATATGGGTATCAAAATAAAGGTGTTAATGAGTATTTTAAAAGGTAGTGATGCTTAGTTCCACAGGTGGACGCCGTTTCGAGATATCGCCATAAAGGTGGACCAGGTGTGACCCTAGAATTTGTTTGTACAATATGGGTATCAAAAGAAAGGTGTTAATGAGTGTTTTAAAAGGGAGTAATCCTTAGTTCCACAGGTGGACGCCGTTTCGAGATATCGCCATAAAGGTGGACCAGGTGTGACCCTAGAATTTGTTTGTACAATATGGGTATCAAAAGAAGGGTGTTAATGAGTGTTTTAAAAGGGAGTAATCCTTAGTTCCACAGGTGGACGCCGTTTCGAGATATCGCCATAAAGGTGGACCAGGTGTGACCCTAGAATTTGTTTGTACAATATGGGTATCAAAAGAAAGGTGTTAATGAGTATTTTAAAAGGGAGTGATGCTTAGTTCCACAGGTGGACGCCGTTTCGAGATATCGCCATAAAGGTGGACCAGGTGTGACCCTAGAATTTGTTTGTACAATATGGGTATCAAAATAAAGGTGTTAATGAGTATTTTAAAAGGGAGTGATGCTTAGTTCCACAGGTGGACGCCGTTTCGAGATATCGCCATAAAGGTGGACCAGGTGTGACCCTAGAATTTGTTTGTACAATATGGGTATCAAAAGAAAGGTGTTAATGAGTATTTTAAAAGGGAGTGATGCTTAGTTCCACAGGTGGACGCCGTTTCGAGATATCGCCATAAAGGTGGACCAGGTGTGACCCTAGAATTTGTTTGTACAATATGGGTATCAAAAGAAAGGTGTTAATGAGTATTTTAAAAGGGAGTGATGCTTAGTTCCACAGGTGGACGCCGTTTCGAGATATCGCCATAAAGGTGGACCAGGTGTGACCCTAGAATTTGTTTGTACAATATGGGTATCAAAAGAAAGGTGTTAATGAGTATTTTAAAAGGGAGTAATCCTTAGTTCCATAGGTGGACGCCGTTTCGAGATATCGCCATAAAGTTGGACCAGGGGTGACCCTAGAATTTGTTTGTACAATATGGGTATCAAAAGAAAGGTGTTAATGAGTATTTTAAAAGGGAGTGATGCTTAGTTCCACAGGTGGACGCCGTTTCGAGATATCGCCATAAAGGTGGACCAGGTGTGACCCTAGAATTTGTTTGTACAATATGGGTATCAAAAGAAAGGTGTTAATGACAATTTTAAAAGGGAGTAATCCTTAGTTCCATAGGTGGACGCCGTTTCGAGATATCGCCACAAAGGTGGACCAGGGGTGACCCTAGAATTTGTTTGTACAATATGGGTATCAAAAGAAAGGTGTTAATGAGTATTTTAAAAGGGAGTGATGCTTAGTTCCACAGGTGGACGCCGTTTCGAGATATCGCCATAAAGGGGGACCAGGTGTGACCCTAGAATTTGTTTGTACAATATGGGTATCAAAAGAAAAGTGTTAATGAGTATTTTAAAAGGGAGTGATGCTTAGTTCCACAGGTGGACGCCGTTTCGAGATATCGCCATAAAGGTGGAACAGGTGTGACCCTAGAATTTGTTTGTACAATATGGGTATCAAAAGAAAGGTGTTAATGAGTATTTTAAAAGGGAGTAATCCTTAGTTCCATAGGTGGACGCCGTTTCGAGATATCGCCATAAAGGTGGACCAGGGGTAACCCTAGAATTTGTTTGTACAATATGGGTATCAAAAGAAAGGTGTTAATGAGTATTTTAAAAGGAAGTGATGCTTAGTTCCACAGGTGGACGCCGTTTCGAGATATCGCCATAAAGGTGGACCAGGGGTGACCCTCGAATTTGTTTGTACAATATGGGTATCAAAAGAAAGGTGTTAATGAGTATTTTAAAAGGGAGAGATGCTTAGTTCCACAGGTGGACGCCGTTTCGAGATATCGCCTTAAAGGTGGACCAGGTGTGACCCTAGAATTTGTTTGTACAATATGGGTATCAAAAGAAAGGTGTTAATGAGTATTTTAAAAGGGAGTAATCCTTAGTTCCATAGGTGGACGCCGTTTCGAGATATCGCCATAAAGGTGGACCAGGGGTGACCCTAGCATTTGTTTGTACAATATGGGTATCAAAAGAAAGGTGTTAATGAGTATTTTAAAAGGGAGAGATGCTTAGTTCCACAGGTGGACGCCGTTTCGAGATATCGCCATAAAGGTGGACCAGGGGTGACCCTAGAATTTGTTTGTACAATATGGGTATCAAAAGAAAGGTGTTAATGAGTATTTTAAAAGGGAGAGATGCTTAGTTCCACAGGTGGACGCCGTTTCGAGATATCGCCATAAAGGTGGACCAGGGGTGACCCTAGAATTTGTTTGTACAATATGGGTATCAAAAGAAAGGTGTTAATGAGTATTTTAAAAGGGAGTGATGCTTAGTTCCACAGGTGGACGCCGTTTCGAGATATCGCCATAAAGGTGGACCAGGTGTGACCCTAGAATTTGTTTGTACAATATGGGTATCAAAAGAAATGTGTTAATGAGTATTTTAAAAGGGAGTAATCCTTAGTTCCATAGGTGGACGCCGTTTCGAGATATCGCCACAAAGGTGGACGAGGGGTGACCCTAGAATTTGTTTGTACAATATGGGTATCAAAAGAAAGGTGCTAATGAGTATTTTAAAAGGGAGTGATGCTTAGTTCCACAGGTGGACGCCGTTTCGAGATATCGCCATAAAGGTGGACCAGGTGTGACCCTAGAATTTGTTTGTACAATATGGGTATCAAAAGAAATGTGTTAATGAGTATTTTAAAAGGGAGTAATCCTTAGTTCCATAGGTGGACGCCGTTTCGAGATATCGCCACAAAGGTGGACGAGGGGTGACCCTAGAATTTGTTTGTACAATATGGGTATCAAAAGAAAGGTGTTAATGAGTATTTTAAAAGGGAGTGATGCTTAGTTCCACAGGTGGACGCCGTTTCGAGATATCGCCATAAAGGTGGACCAGGTGTGACCCTAGAATTTGTTTGTACAATATGGGTATCAAAAGAAATGTGTTAATGAGTATTTTAAAAGGGAGTAATCCTTAGTTCCATAGGTGGACGCCGTTTCGAGATATCGCCACAAAGGTGGACGAGGGGTGACCCTAGAATTTGTTTGTACAATATGGGTATCAAAAGAAAGGTGTTAATGAGTATTTTAAAAGGGAGAGATGCTTAGTTCCACAGGTGGACGCCGTTTCGAGATATCGCCTTAAAGGTGGACCAGGTGTGACCCTAGAATTTGTTTGTACAATATGGGTATCAAAAGAAAGGTGTTAATGAGTATTTTAAAAGGGAGTAATCCTTAGTTCCATAGGTGGACGCCGTTTCGAGATATCGCCATAAAGGTGGACCAGGTGTGACCCTAGAATTTGTTTGTACAATATGGGTATCAAAAGAAATGTGTTAATGAGTATTTTAAAAGGGAGTAATCCTTAGTTCCATAGGTGGACGCCGTTTCGAGATATCGCCACAAAGGTGGACGAGGGGTGACCCTAGAATTTGTTTGTACAATATGGGTATCAAAAGAAAGGTGTTAATGAGTATTTTAAAAGGGAGTAATCCTTAGTTCCATAGGTGGACGCCGTTTCGAGATATCGCCATAAAGGTGGACCAGGTGTGACCCTAGAATTTGTTTGTACAATATGGGTATCAAAAGAAAGGTGTTAATGAGTATTTTAAAAGGGAGTAATCCTTAGTTCCATAGGTGGACGCCGTTTCGAGATATCGCCATAAAGGTGGACCAGGTGTGACCCTAGAATTTGTTTGTACAATATGGGTATCAAAAGAAAGGTGTTAATGAGTATTTTAAAAGGGAGTAATCCTTAGTTCCACAGGTGGACGCCGTTTCGAGATATCGCCATAAAGGTGGACCAGGTGTGACCCTAGAATTTGTTTGTACAATATGGGTATCAAAAGAAATGTGTTAATGAGTATTTTAAAAGGGAGTAATCCTTAGTTCCATAGGTGGACGCCGTTTCGAGATATCGCCACAAAGGTGGACGAGGGGTGACCCTAGAATTTGTTTGTACAATATGGGTATCAAAAGAAAGGTGTTAATGAGTATTTTAAAAGGGAGTGATGCTTAGTTCCACAGGTGGACGCCGTTTCGAGATATCGCCATAAAGGTGGACCAGGTGTGACCCTAGAATTTGTTTGTACAATATGGGTATCAAAAGAAATGTGTTAATGAGTATTTTAAAAGGGAGTAATCCTTAGTTCCATAGGTGGACGCCGTTTCGAGATATCGCCACAAAGGTGGACGAGGGGTGACCCTAGAATTTGTTTGTACAATATGGGTATCAAAAGAAAGGTGTTAATGAGTATTTTAAAAGGGAGAGATGCTTAGTTCCACAGGTGGACGCCGTTTCGAGATATCGCCTTAAAGGTGGACCAGGTGTGACCCTAGAATTTGTTTGTACAATATGGGTATCAAAAGAAAGGTGTTAATGAGTATTTTAAAAGGGAGTAATCCTTAGTTCCATAGGTGGACGCCGTTTCGAGATATCGCCATAAAGGTGGACCAGGGGTGACCCTCGAATTTGTTTGTACAATATGGGTATCAAAAGAAAGGTGTTAATGAGTATTTTAAAAGGGAGAGATGCTTAGTTCCACAGGTGGACGCCGTTTCGAGATATCGCCATAAAGGTGGACCAGGGGTGACCCTAGAATTTGTTTGTACAATATGGGTATCAAAAGAAAGGTGTTAATGAGTATTTTAAAAGGGAGTGATGCTTAGTTCCACAGGTGGACGCCGTTTCGAGATATCGCCATAAAGGTGGACCAGGTGTGACCCTAGAATTTGTTTGTACAATATGGGTATCAAAAGAAATGTGTTAATGAGTATTTTAAAAGGGAGTAATCCTTAGTTCCATAGGTGGACGCCGTTTCGAGATATCGCCACAAAGGTGGACGAGGGGTGACCCTAGAATTTGTTTGTACAATATGGGTATCAAAAGAAAGGTGCTAATGAGTATTTTAAAAGGGAGTGATGCTTAGTTCCACAGGTGGACGCCGTTTCGAGATATCGCCATAAAGGTGGACCAGGGGTGACCCTAGAATTTGTTTGTACAATATGGGCATCAAACGAAAGGTGTTAATGAGTATTTTAAAAGGGAGTGGGCCTTAGTTCTATAGGTGGACGCGGTTCCGTAATATCGCCATAAAGGTGGACCAGGGGTGACTCTAGAATGTGTTTGTACGATATGGGTATCAAATGAAAGGTGTTAATGAGTATTTTAAAAGCAAGTAATCCTTAGTTCCATAGGTGGACGCCGTTTCGAGATATCGCCATAAAGGTGGACCAGGGGTGACCCTAGAATTTGTTTGTACAATATGGGTATCAAATGAAAGGTGTTAATGAGTATTTTAAAAGCAAGTAATCCTTAGTTCCATAGGTGGACGCCGTTTCGAGATATCGCCATAAAGGTGGACCAGGGGTGACCCTAGAATTTGTTTGTACAATATGGGCATCAAACGAAAGGTGTTAATGAGTATTTTAAAAGGGAGTGGGCCTTAGTTCTATAGGTGGACGCGGTTCCGAAATATCGCCATAAAGGTGGACCAGGGGTGACTCTAGAATGGGTTTGTACGATATTGGTATCAGATTAATGGTACTAATGAGAGTTTTAAAATGGAGTGGTGGTAGTTGTATATGTGAAGGCGTTTT
The DNA here is from genome assembly GCF_040869045.1 of Eurosta solidaginis. Taxonomy (NCBI): domain Eukaryota; kingdom Metazoa; phylum Arthropoda; class Insecta; order Diptera; family Tephritidae; genus Eurosta; species Eurosta solidaginis. The sequence goes on along the minus strand of NC_090319.1, from coordinate 62,188,650 downwards.
CCAGATATCGACCAAAATGTGGACCAGGGTGACCCAGAACATCATCTGTTGGATACCGCTAATTTATTTATATATGTTATACCTGCCAAGATTTTAAGGGTTTTTTATTTCGCCCTGCAGAACTTTTTCATTTTCTTCTACTTAATATGGTAGGTGTCACAACCATTTTATAAAGTTTTTTCTAAAGTTATATTTCGCGTCAATAAACCAATCCAATTACCTCACCATGTTTCATCCCTTTTTTCGTATTTGGTATAGAATTATGGCAATTTTTTAATTTTTCGTAATTTTCGATATCGAAAAAGTGGGCGTGGTCATTGTCGGATTTCGTTCATTTTTCATACCAAGATAAAGTGAGTTCAAGTAAGTACGTGAACTAAGTTCATTAAAGATATGTGGATTTTTGCTCAAGTTATCGTGTTAACGGCCATGCGGAAGGACAGACGAACGACTGTGTATAAAAACTAGGCGTGACATCAACCGATTTCGCCCGTTTTCACAGAAAACAGTTAACATCATAAAATCTATGCCGCTACCAAATTTCAAAGGGATTGGTTAATTTTTGTTCGACTTATGGCGTTAAAAGTATCCTAAACTAATTAAATGAAAAAGGGCGGGGCCACGCCCATTTTGAAATTTTCTTTTATTTTTGTATTTTGTTGCACTATATCATTACTGGAGTTGAATGTTGACATAAATTACTTATATACTGTAAAGATATTAAATTTTTTGTTAAAATTTTACTTTAAAAAAAATTTTTTTTTAAAAGTGGGCGTGGTCCTTCTCCGATTTTGCTAATTTTTATTAGGCGTACATATAGTAATAGAAGTAACGTCCCTGCCAAATTTCATCATGATATCTTCAACGACTGACAAATTACAGCTTGCAAAATTTTAAATTACCTTCTTTTAAAAGTGGGCGGTGCCACGCCCATTGTCCAAAATTTTGCTAATTTTCTATTCTGCGGCATAAATTCAAATCATCTACCAAGTTTCGTCGCTTTATCTGTCTTTGGTAATGAATTATCGCACTTTTTCGGTTTTTCGAAATCTTCGATATCGAAAAAGTGGGCGTGGTTATAGTCCGATATCGTTCATTTTAAATAACGATCTGAGATGAGTGCTCAGGAACCTACATACCAAATTTCGTCAAGATACCTCAAAATTTACTCAAGTTATCGTGTTAACGGACGGGCGGACGGACGGACATGGCTCAATCAAATTTTTTTTCGATCCTGATTATTTTGATATATGGAAGTCTATATCTATCTCGATTCCTTTATATATGTACAACCAACCGTTATCCAATCAAACTTAATATACTCTGTGAGCTCTGCTCAACTGAGTATAAAAAAAAATATGTGAAAAATGGTGAAACCAAATTGGTATGCATTGGCGGTGCCGCTGATGAGGGACGACAAAAAATTTGTCCTAATGGAAAAAATTTTTTAAAAAATTTTGATGCCCTTGATTTAAACTCAAGATCATCGGTGTGGTACGCGGAGCGCGCTTCCACCACACCACGGCATCAAGATTTATCCCAACAATTTTATGTTGAAGATCGCTAACTAGTGTCATTAAGTATTTATTTGGCCTTCATAGACTTCATAGCTCGAAAGAACACTAAAGCAAATATGCAGATTTCCAAGACCAAAATAATGGCGGATTAAATTCAAGAATCCGACTGAAACACTCAAGTAACAATAAAAAAGCAATTCGGCTGTATTTCGAAGGATCAAAAAATTTTTAAAATTGTTTCTTTCTCCTTCTCAACTCAAGTTTAAAATTAGGGGCGGGTTGCTACAATTTCTTTTTGCGATCCGCTCTAATGTACATATCGCTCATTTGTGGCAACGTCGCAATAACTCAAAAAACACAATTTTCCAGGAGAGCCATTCAAAGATTTAACTGCCATATGTTGCGCATATGAAGGCATATTTTCATTTTTATACCACGTGCTAAATTTTTAACTGATCACGAAGATTTTTTATACAACATAGATCATGATATTGGGTACGTTTATTTGTTATTAACTCAAAAGTCGTGTTTTGTGAGTTATGACACTATTGAAGTAAATGAGCGATATGTATATGGATGTACGTCTATATTCGAAAAAAAAGCTACCAACGAAATAGAAATAGCGTCTCTATTTTTGGATGTTTGTATGTTTGCACATATGTATATACTAATGTTTGTACACTAAGGAGATCTAATTGATCTTATACATACATATTTAATAATTCTTCTGCACGTGTGTTTGTCACTGGACTCCTCATAAACAACTGGCCGATGTTGATAAAAAAAATTGTGTGTTCAAGGGGGTTTGAGGATGCTTTAGATTCACAATTTGGTTCAGGAGTGTACCAACGCCGATCTATTCTATGTACATAAAAAGTTTATAGTGCGATTTGCTTGATATTTGGTATAGGGGTACTTCCTTTCTTTTCTGAAAGTTTACCATGGTCTGATCTATTGTAATAATTCGCATTTATTGTGAGAACCCTGAGAGTGTTCCTGTGAATTTTCTTTCTGGGAAGTGGACCAGTGGACCGAACAAATTCAATTCACTGTTCGATTTGCCGGAACTTTGAGTTGTAGATAGCCGTTTGCCTAGATATGTACTAACGATATTTTTTCCGGGAATTGGGCCAGGACCGGTGTATTCCAACAAATTCTATTATATTTATCTTAAAAATCGTTTAGATATGTTCAAATTTCACCAAATGCTTACGTGTATAGCATATATTGTTGTCTGCAAAAATTATAGAGACCGGTGGTATATATAGTATATATCTCATACAACCGATTGTTCAGATAAGAAATTTTGCGCAATTTCTTCCCAATTTTAACAGCTAAAAGCTTCAAATTTCACCAAATGCTTACTAGTATAGCATACATGTTGTCTGAAAAAAATCATTGAGATCGGTGGTATATATAGTATATATCTCATACAACCGATTGTTCAGATAAGAAACTTTGCGCAGTTTCTGCCCCATTTTAACAGCTAGTAGCTTCAAATTTCACCAAATGCTTACGTATATAGCATATATTGTTGTCTGAAAAAATCATACAGATCGGTTGTGTATATATTATATACCCCATATAAACTGTTAATTTTGCCCCTTTTTTACGGCAAAAGCTTAAAAATTCATCAAATTTCATCAAATATTTACGTTTACGTCATATATTGTTGAAATACGTGATTCGTAGTTATATTTTTTGCACGCAGACCACAAAAAACCTGAAACTTTGCATCCTCACACAAAGTACCTACCTGTTTTTTTTATTTTATATTTATCTTAAAAATCGTTTAGGTATGTAGATCTGTTCACTATATATTTCTTATCTTATACATCCGATTATTCGGAGATTACGAACGGGATAAGATTATTGTTCAGCCCCATTCATGAAAGGTATGAAGTCTTCGGCACAGCCGAAGACAGTCACGTTCTTACTTGTTTCTGTTTTGTTTGTTGATAATTTATTTTATTGTTCTGTAAATTGAATTGACCTATGTACGAATATTTGGTGAAATTTTCGTTTAAAACATTTTATTATTGTATGTTATTGTAATGTATGTGGGTACGCAATATTTTTTGTTTTTTCGTTCGGTGCAAAGATAAACAAATTTTTTGGCGTTCCAACTCTAGAGTAAGCAACATACAGCTGGCCATGGGAAAAGCACGGACTCTCTAAATTTAATCCTGCAACAGTAAGCGATTGTCCTTGTGCTTTGTTGCATGTAATTGCAAAATCAAGGCGTACAGGAAATTTTAAGAGAAATTGAACGGCAAATCTATAGGAATCATTGGGATCCGTGGTATGAGCACATCTTCACCTTTGCTTTTACCGCTGATTATTGTTGTTTCGATTACTTACTTACTTACTTACATTCGGCATTAATTTCTTAACGTAAAGTCTGGTTCCATTGCACAATTTTGGTGGGTCTAAATTCCGAAGAAGCATGATTGGTGAGCCAATTTTCAAAGTTAATATATGTGCAGGCATTCCAGGTGGTTCTAAAGGGTTTAGAAATTCATTTGGATAATTCACAATTCGATCTTCATCTGTAACTGTGTCGATCGATTTATATTTCGTCAATTCACCAGGAATTTGGTTTTGAATGCGATCATTGATTTTGTATACACGATCAAGTTTGGGAGCTAAGATTGCTCGTTCCCATAGCCAAACAAAAAATTTGAATTTAAAATTCTTAATTCTGAAATATGAAAAACCTTCGTCTTGACCGAAGGAACCCATATCAAAAATTTGGTGATGATTGAAGTGTGGGAAACACGTTTCAATAGGCAACACACACACAGAATTTGATTTTTATAGAAGATGTAGATAGACTGAAGCTAACAAATTTTTTTAACGGCCGCAGATAACTAAACGCCCAAAAGGAATAACAGTCAAACTCAACGATGCAGTCAAATTTTAGGTGTCAAAATAACCTAAGTTTGTACGGCAGCCATAGTTCTGCAAAATCCCATTTGTAGGGAAGGTGTTAGGACTTAACGTCATATAGCTCCATACCAATTTTCATTATCCTACTATTACTACATCCAGAGATATGCAGTATGATATATTCCCTTTTTCACAATTCCACATTTTCTTGGTGGTGTTAGGGATTGACCTAATATAACTCCTTACTGAATTTGAATGTTCTGGCATATATACCTTCAAAGTTATGCAGTACCAAAGATTCCATTTGTATGGGAGGTGCCACACCCCTTTCATATCTCGAAATTATTTTTAGCCCAAAAACCTTCCCGTTGATCGAAGGAACCTATAACCAAAATTGAGTGATGATTGAAGTGTGGGAAATACGTTTCCATAGCGAACATACTGTAACGAATTTACTTGCAAATCCTCTTATTTGCCCTTTTGCTGAGTTCGAATCACTAAACTGTTCAAAAAATAACTCCAATATTGAATAATGGAAAAATGACCTTTATTAAAGTACTTCACAATAACACTTATACTTTGCAATTAGCTTGATTAACAACCAAACTGATTGATAGCTCAAATGAAATTCGACTATTGCCCGACAGATTGCATGCTTAATCAATAACTGCTTGATAGTTCAAATCAAACTGAATTCCAGCGCCTCTACATTTGCTGCCTTTTATACTCTCTGATTTCAACGTTCGCATTTTCTAGGCGCTTCCATTTCCAGAATCTACTAGTTGCCATCAGCTCTCAAATTTCTCAGCTGTAACTACAATTGCACGATTTTATAGCTTCTCTAATTGCATACTTTCAGGTGTATCTCAGGTATATGAATGTGTTTGTGCATTGATTCTCCGCTGCTCGTATACGTACATGGTACATATGTGTAGACGCAATTATTGTTTCGTTTATGTAGATAATGATTGATCTTTGGATGTGCATGATATCACTGTTTAGCATCGGCTTAGAGATAGCAGCACGCCTTAATTTTGCTAATATTCGTAACAATACACACAGAATTTGATTTTTATATATATACATAGATAGAAGAAGATGTAGATAGACTGAAGCTAACACATTTTTTTAACGGCAGCAGATTACTAAATGTCCAAAAGGCATAACAGCCAAACACAACAATGCAGTCAAACTTTATGTGTTAAAACTTCCCGTTGATCGAAGGAATCTATTAGCAAAATTTGGTGATGATTCAAGTGTGGGAAATACTTTTCCATAGCGTACATACACACAGAATTTGATTTTTTTTGAGATAGATAGATACTCTCTTTAGCTCATTAAATTTAACGAATATGTTAAAGATGAACAGACGTTTAAATCGAATAAAATTAACATCCCATTAACACTTCATACAAGAACTTGATAATGTCAACCCACTTAGTTTCGAGCAGTGTCGTTGATCGAAATTTAGTGCACTGCCCCCAACTAGGGTTATGTGGTAAGAGAATACAATAGAACTAATTAGCAGTTTGAAAACAGATAAAACTAATTAAGTATACCCTATATAAAATACAGTCATCGTACACATATCACATTATCACTTAATCGTTCTCAAATTAATACATACATATATCAATTCAATTGTGCAAATACTCACAGTGATGGAAAAAAGAATAGGGGCAATTTACTGCAAAATACTAAATCAATTATATCAGCATATATTGTAAGTATCTTTTCTAAACAGGTGAATAAAAGTTTCTGCAGGGGCAAGTTTAATTTTCTTCACAAAACCAAAAAATGGGTTTGGAAAGTAAAAATGAAATTCTCGAAGCTGCTGGACCAGACTCAAGTCTTCACACTTTCATTTTCGAAGAAAGAGAATTTTTGCTTTAAATGGCCAGCAAAGCTGATAGGTGACCAAACAGAATCACTCCTTACCGTAAAAACACAACAACTAATTTGGGAATCACTAACAGATTCCTATCGTATCCCTTTCCCCAATGCACAAGGTGTCTACGGGTTCTATTTTTGGTATGTTTGTATGAATGTATGTACATATGTATATGCTGGTGTTTGTGCACTAATGCCTGGGTTTTCAGTACGAGTTTAAACTTTAGTTGAACTTGACTAGAGTTGAACCTTGCCACTTTGCTCGATAACATACAATTTTGCTGCTCATTTCAGCTTAAGCGGCCGAAGTTTCAAGGCTAAACTCTAGTCAACTGTAACTGGAATTTAAAGCCGTATTGAAAAACCGGGTATAAGAAGATTTAATTTACCTTATATGTATATATATTTCTTCTGTGCATGTGTTTGTTACTGAACTCCTCCTCAATGGTTGGATCGATTTTAATAAAATTTGTGGGTGTGTTCAAGGGGGTTTGAGAATTCATTATATTCACAATTTGGTCCGTAAAGTGGGCCAAGGTCGACCTATTGAAAATAATCTTATGAAATTCATAATCTTGACATTCGGTACAGGGGTGCTTCTTTGACAAAGATAATATTTGAGAAACTTTTCATTCCGGGAAGTGGACCAACGGGAAACAGTTTATGCCCCTATTACGGTTTACAACTCAACTTAGTTGGGTTGTAATTTAAACAACTCAACTTTAAGACAACTTAACTCTTGTTTGGTATTACGAATTACAACTTATTTCAGTTGAGTTGAATTGATGTTGCCAACCTAAAAAAGTTATGATAGATGAACAGCTGATCAATTTGTGGTCGAAATTCAAGCATTTGCAAAAGTAGTTTTTTATTAATAGCAAAATGGATATCAATTAAATAATATTAAATTTATTTTATAACGACGAAAATTTTGGTGACAAAATTGACATGTCGCGAAAACGGAAAAATTCGCATGATCACTTCCATCCCCTGGAACTACCAAGCACCAAGTAAGAAAACGTTTAAGTGACAAATGATGAGCTTCTAATGAAGTTATTTTGCAGATTTGTAAGTTATTTTCGGTTAAGAAAGGAAGAATATTGCTCGAGGGACGGCTGTACCCCTATTTTAAAACTACACACCTTGCCGACGGCAGCTATCAAATATGCTGGGGAAATGATTTTAGTGTTGGACTGGACAACATCTATAGTTAATAAAGAGGTTTTAGATATTGGGGAGCATATTTGTGCGAAGTGGATTGAAGCCCATATGACTCCAGAGCAAAGCGCTACAAAAACCGCATTTTACTCTAAAACAGAATTCCCAGGAGTAGTGGGTAGTATCGAGACGTTCACATAATTTCACCTATTTTGGCTGCATCCGAACTGCATCAAAAAGTTGTAAACTTGTTTTTTCTACAAACGTGTACAAAATCTTCGGCCGCGATTAGAAAAAATAACCCTGGGTGGCTCCATCACCTTTCGGCATTGATGTGTACACAAAAGTTGGCAAAATACAACAATCATATGAAAATTTTATCCGCAATGATAGGACATAAATGAAATTTTTAATTTTTGCTTTCGGATTCCAAAAAACCGAGGTCGAAACGTGTCTTTTGATACCAATTTTGAAAATATTTGTTGAAAATTAGGTGGTGAACCGTCTGGTAAAACGTTACCTTTTGTCAAAACAACTGCAAAATTGTATGGAACAACTGTTAGTAATCAGTTGTAAGATTTTGACTGCTTTGACAACTACACCAACACAAAGTTGTAAACGGTAATGCCACAAAATGTTGTAAGACTAGACAACTTCAACCGACATTATTTTTGATAGGTTGAGTTGTAATCGATAATACCAAATTGCAAAATTTCAACTGAAACATAGTTTAGTTGTAACCGGTAATAGGGACATCATAGTGCTAAAAAATTTTGTATAGGGAAACTTCCTTTCTTTCCGGGAACTGGACCAGGGACCAGTCTATACCAATAAACAATATTTATTGTATGAGTTAAGCGGGGATTGCCCGTATGGCTTTAAATGTATAAAAACATTTATTTGAAGCAATTTTTAATTTTATGATTCCCAAATTATTAATAAGTTATACAATATTTATTGTTTGATTTGATATATATGTAGGTACCTAGCCCTTTTTATCATGAGCTACTGATAACTGAAGTTCGGATTCAGTCATTACTGGAAGATGCTACGACAGTAGACATAATTTAAAAATAATAACATTCGATTCACCTACTCTTAATGTAAGCAAATAAATATTTATTTTATTTAATATGTAGTGCCATAGTAAATTGCATTCAAATAAATTGTAGATGGCAACCCTCTTTAGAAATGTGCAAGATGCAACCATACATCAGATGCACTTAGCATCACTAAAATTGTTAGAGTCGAGCAACTTGGAGAGTTTCTGATTGGTTGAAACTGCCGTTGTTCGACGCCATGTTTAATTTCGACGCCATCATTAATTTCGTTGCTAAGCAACCTATGCAACAAGTCCTTAGTGACAAGGTTGCAACGGAAGAAGTTTGCAGTCAGAGTCAAGTATTGAAATGAACCGGCAACGATTAACACGCGCACTTTAAACTCGGGAAACCTAAAAAAGCTGTAAAAGAAAAAGAGTAAAAAGTACAGTGTTAAAATCTTAGTTATACTAATAAGGAACTAAAAGTGTCGAGAACGAAAAGTTTCAATAAAGAAAAGCAATATACACTGAAACCAAACGAATTTTAATTATTTTCAAAAATACAAAGACAGAAAGATAAATTAAAGTTAAAGTAAGTGCGTGTGTAGTGTGCGAGCGTGTTAGAACGCTAGTTTTCCCCGGATCCCAAATGGATCCTCCACATGGCGACCGTGACAGGACGAAGCCCTGTAAATGCGGCGAGTGGCCGGAAGGAGGCAAGCCTCCCAACAGGCGTGGGAATTGAAAAAAAACCCTCTTAAAATTTAAAATTTGAAATTTAAAAAAAAAAAAAAAAATTTTTTTATAATTAACAAAAAACCCATACATACAAAATTACAAAATCAAAAAAATTTACCAAAAAAGTTTAAAACCAAAAAAATTTACAAAAAAAGTATAAAACATTAAAAACTATTACAAAAAAATACAAAACATTTAAAAAATTCTTACAAAAAAAATAAAAAAAAATTAAATACCATTACAAAAAATTTTTAAAAATTTGGAAAAAGATACAAAAAAAATACAAAATATACAAAAACCCTACAAAAAAATTGAAAAACATCAAAAATCTACAAAAAAAAAACTACAAAAATTTAAAAGCCATTTACAAAAAATACAAGTTTGAATATTCTACAAAGATATAAAATCAAAAACACCACAAAAAGTTCAAAATCAAAAAAATAATCCAAAATTTAAAATCAGAAAATCAACAAAAAAATATTAAAACATTTAAAAATTCGCAAAAAGAAAAAAAAAATGTTTATGAAATCAACAAAAATGGTACATGGCAGTTAAGAAAATTTCGGAATTAATAATAAAACAAAAACTAAACGGAAGCAGAACTAATATAATTCGAAAAGCTAAAAACCAAACCTTTTGAATAAACTGTACTAAATTCAGTATAAAAACTGCACTAGCCACGCCACTTTAATAACGGCACAAGCAAAGAGGATAGATTATAAGAAACACCAGCTGACAATGTCGGGCAGAATTGCAATTTGCCAATGTACCTACTTCTTGGGCTCGGCCATTCTGTCTCTTCCTATTTTTCGTAATTTCTTGTCTCATATTTTTTGTTTCGCCTGACGAAAATTAAGTAGAGAATAAGTCAAAATGAGTGACATTGAGACATTGAGTTATTTTCTGCATTTGAGCTTTTTGAAGTTTTGTTAACTTTTGTACAAATGCGATTTCATGCAAAATTGCATCTTAATATTTTTGTACAAATTACTAGAATATTTATGTACAATTTATGTTCAATATGCATTATGCAATATTGAAAATTTTAATTTAAATAAATAAATTATACCATATTACAATTTAATTAATCAGGGGGAGGTGTTGCGTTTTGCCGACGGCAAATCTTAACAATGGCAACCAAAATTTAAATGGTTTCAAAATGTAATTTCATGCAACATAGCATCCACGATATTTATGCAACAAATATATAATAAATTATATAATTTGTATGCAACAATATACACTTATACATATATCAACTTTCAAATACCTAAATATGTTTATAATTTATGTCAAATATTTTAATATACTTTTCTTTGATATTTAGTTTTGATATATATAAAAATATTGTTAATTGAAAATAGTTGTGATCTATCAAATTATAATACTTAAAATAAAAGAACATTTCAAAAATTTCAATCAATTTCATTAATCAGGCGGAGATCTACAAGATTTGCGTTTTGCCGACGGCAAACCATATTATTGGTCACTTAAATTTACATACATTGCATAAAGTACATATGTATGTATGTACTTATAATAAATAAAAATGTAATTATATGATTTTTCCGGTCAATTTATTTTTGGAGATTTTTGTTGGTAATAGGCTTTTTTGACCAATCGTTTTTTAATTGCAAATAAAGATATTTATTTCAATTTTTCCACCTAACGTTTCGCTAGACTTCCTAGCATCATCAGAGGTGATCTAATTTATTAACAACAATAAAGATAACAAGTAAGGAAAGTTAAGTTCGGGTGTGACCGAACATTACATACTCAGTTGAGAGCTATGGAGACAAAATAAGGAAAATCACCATGTAGGAAAATGAACCTAGGGTAACCCTGGAATGTGGTTGCATGACATATGTATCAAATGGAAGGTATTAAAGAGTATTTTAAGAGAGAGTAGGCCATAGATTTATGGATGGACGCCATTTAGGGATGTCGCCATAAAGGTGGACCAGGGCTGACTCAAGAATTTGTTTGTACGATATGGGTATCAAATGAAAGGTGTTACTGAGCATTTTAAGAGGGAGTGGGCATTAGGTCTATAGGTGGACGCCTTTTCGAGATGTCGCCATTAGGGTGGGACAGGGGTGACTCTAGAATGTTTGTACGATATGGGTATCAAACGAAAGGTGTTACTGAGCATTTTAAAAGGGAGTTGGCATTAGGTCTATAGGTGGACGCCTTTTCGAAATATCGCCATTAGGGTGGGCCAGGGGTGACTCTAGAATGTGTTTGTACGATATGGGTATCAAATGAAAGGTGTTAATGAGTATTTTCAAAGGGAGTGATCCTTAGTACTATAGGTGGAAAGAAGCCTTTTCGAGATATCGCCATAAAGGTGGACCAAGGGTGACTCTAGAATGTGTTTGTACGATATGGGTATCAAATGAAAGGTGTTACTGAGCATTTTAAGAGGGAGTGGGCATTAGGTCTATAGGTGGACGCCTTTTCGAGATGTCGCCATTAGGGTGGGACAGGGGTGACTCTAGAATGTTTGTACGATATGGGTATCAAACGAAGGGTGTTACTGAGCATTTTAAGAGGGAGTGGGCATTAGGTCTATAAGTGGACGCCTTTTCGAGATATCGCCATTAGGGTGGGCCAGGGTGACTCTAGAATGTGTTTGTACGATATGGGTATCAAATGAAAGGTGGTAATGAGTATTTTAAAAGGGAGTGATCCTTAGTTCTATAGGTGGACGCCTTTTCGAGACATCGCCATAAAGGTGGACCAAGGGTGACTCTAGAATCTTTGTACGATATGGGTATCCAACGAAAGGTGTTACTGAGCACTTTAAGAGGGAGTGGGCATTAGGTCTATAGGTGGACGCCTTTTCGAGATATCGCCATTAGGGTGGGCCAGGGGTGACTCTAGAATGTATGTACGATATGGGTATCAAACGAAGGGTGTTACTGAGCATTTTAAGAGGGAGTGGGAATTAGGTCTATAAGTGGACGCCTTTTCGAGATATCGCCATTAGGGTGGGCCAGGGTGACTCTATAATGTGTTTGTACGTTATGGGTATCAAACGAAAGGTGTTACTGAGCACTTTAAGAGGGAGTGGGCATTAGGTCTATAGGTGGACGCCTTTTCGAGATATCGCCATTAGGGTGGGCCAGGGGTGACTCTAGAATGTATGTACGATATGGGTATCAAACGAAGGGTGTTACTGAGCATTTTAAGAGGGAGTGGGCATTAGGTCTATAAGTGGACGCCTTTTCGAGATATCGCCATTAGGGTGGGCCAGGGTGACTCTAGAATGTGTTTGTACGATATGGGTATCAAATGAAAGGCGGTAATGAGTATTTTAAAAGGGAGTAATCCTTAGTTCTATAGGTGGACGCCTTTTCGAGATATCGCCATAAAGGTGGACCAAGGGTGACTCTAGAATCTTTGTACGATATGGGTATCAAACGAAAGGTGTTACTGAGCATTTTAAGAGGGAGTGGGCATTAGGTCTATAGGTGGACAACTTTTCGATATATCGCCATTAGGGTGGGCCAGGGGTGACTCTAGAATGTTTGTACGATATGGGTATCAAACGAAAGGTGTTACTGAGCATTTTAGGAGGGAGAGGGCATTAGGTCTATAGGTGGACGCCTTTTCGAGATATCGCCATTAGGGTGGACCAGGGGTGACTATAGAATGTGTTTGTACGATATGGATATCAAACTAAAGTTATTAATGAGGGTTGTAAAAGCGAGTAGCCCTTAGATGTATATGTGAAGGCGTTTTCGCGATATCGACCAAAATGTGGACCAGGTGATCCAGAAAATCATCTGTCGGGTACTGCTAATTTATTTATATATGCAATACCACTAACAGTATTGCTGCCAAGATTCCAAACGCTGTTGATTTCGCCTTGTAGAACTTTTTCATTTTCTTCTACTTAATATGGTAGGTGTCACACCCATTTTACAAAGTTTTTTCCAAAGTTATATTTTGCGTCAATAAACCAATCCAATTACCATGTTTCATCCCTTTTTTCGTATTTGGTATAGAATTATGGCATTTTTTTCATTTTTCGTAATTTTCGATATCGATAAAGTGGGCGTGGTTATGGTCGTATTTCGGCCATTTTTTATACCAATATAAAGTGAGTTCAGATAAGTGCGTGGACTAAGTTTAGTAAAGATATATCGGTTTTTGCTCAAGTTATTGTGTTAACGGCCGAGAGGAAGGCCAGACGGTGGACTGTGTATAAAAACTGGGCGTGTCTTCCACCGATTTCGCCCATTTTCACAGAAAACAGTTACCGTCATAGAGTCTATGCCTCTACCAAATTTAAGAAGGATTGGTAAATTTTTGTTCGACTTATGGCATTAAAAGTATTCTAGACAAACTAAATGAAAATGGGCGGAGCCACGCCCATTTTGAAATTTTCTTTTATTTTTGTATTTTGTTGCATCATATCATTACTGGAGTTGAATTCTGACTTAATATACTTATATACAGTAAAGATATTAAATTTTTTGTTAAAATTTGAATTAAAAAAAAAATTTTTTTTAAAAAGTGGGCGTGCTCTTCATCCAATTTTGCTAATTTTTATTTAGCACATATATAGTAATAGTAGTAACGTTCCTGCCAAATTTCATCATGATATCTTCAACGACTGCCAAATTACAGCTTGCAAAACTTTTAAATTACCTTCTTGTAAAAGTGGGCGGTGCCACGCCCATTGTCCAAAAGCTTACTAATTTTCTATTCTACGTCATAACATAAACCCACCTACCAAGTTTCATCGCTTTGTCCGCCTTTGGCAATAAATTATCGCATTTTTTCGGTTTTTCGAAATTTTCGATATCGAAAAAATGGGCGTGGTTATAGTCCGATATCGTTCATTTTAAATAGCGATCTGAGATGAGTGCCCAGGAATCTACATACCAAATTTCATCAAGATACCTCAAAATTTACTCAAGTTATCGTGTTAACGGACGGACGGACGGACGGACGGACGGACATGGCTTAATCAAATTTTTTTTCGATTCTGATTATTTTGATATATGGAAGTCTATATCTATCTCGATTCCTTTATATATGTACAACCAACCGTTATCCAATCAAACTTAATATACTCTGTGAGCTCTGCTCAACTGAGTATAAAAATATTTACATTAATTTATGGTATAAAGACTACTTTAATTTATATATATAAATTTACTTTATATATGTAACGAGAACACTAACATTGATTTACATACGTACAAACATAGACAACACTTACGTAATATATTTGTTATTTAAATATTAAAACTAAAAGAATTAGTACCATTTAACATTGGTATCATTGTCATACTGATTCTTAACTATAAACATAAAAGGTAAACAGCTGCTATATTTTGTGTGCCCTCTTTCTTGTTTATCGTATTTGCCCGTTTTTCCAATATTCTCAGACTTTCCAATGTATATCTGGCTCTCCCGTGTTTGTTCCTATCTATTATTTTTGTATTATTATACAAAAAAAAAAAATGTTATTATTTTATTCGCAAACAATACGAATTAAGCATTTTCATTGGGATTGGGGGTGGTTGCATGTCTGCATTTAAATATATGCCATTTAAATATGTGTCAGCTGCCATTGAACGAAAACATATATCTATTTATAAATACAAATTTACGTATACGAATGGCGAATACAATCGAATACGAAGGGCTGGCAAAGTTTGTCGGCTGTCAAAAGTGTTGCGGCTTAAAGCTTGCAGAAAACGGGAGACAAAAAAGGAAATTAAATAATTGCTAGAATTAACTAAATTCTAGCTGTTTTCATCAATAAGGCTATTTAAGTCATCCATACTATTCTGGAAAGACTGTTCGCAACCTTCTTTTGTATATTATATTATAAAATTGGCGCAAATATGCTCTTTAAACGAAAAAAATAGTAACAAATGCAAATTTTGACATCGACGTGTCAGTGCGAATTTGTGCCATAAGAGGGCAAACTAGAAACTCTTCAGCTGCAACAGCAACATTGCCGCATAAAATCATGGCAAGAATAAAATAAGCGTATCCATCTAAAAGCTGAAAAATATGAAGCGGTGAACCCGCGAAATTATGCACTTTAGATAAATATTTAAAAAAATGTATTTAAATTTATTCGCATAATAGGGAGGGGGAATTAATTCATTATTTTTTATACATATTTGCTATGCGATAGCTATGCTTCTTTGTATGATACACTTTTTCCGAAATACTTACTTCCACACAGCCGTATCACCGTATAATCATTATTGATTTGCAAAAATCTTTGATTTTTAAAGATAACTTTGTTTTATATTAAAATACTTTACCTTTTTCTTTCGTTTTACATTTGAAAAGCTTTGTTTAGTAACACCGCACCTAAACCATACATTGCATTCACTTTGTAAAGTTACGATCTCAGCAAAATCTTGCTTGCATATTTCTAAATAAATATCTGAAATAAAGTAACGTAGCTTCATATGCGTGGTTTAGTGAAAGCCCCTAATATGAAGTCAAGTTGAAAATTATAAAAATCACAAAATTGGACTTTTGATGATTTTGTAAGAATGCTGTGTTGCAAAGTTTCATCATGAAGTTTTTGGAAGTAAAGAAGAAGCATTTTTATGAATCAACATTCAAGAGGAAGCATCTTTATGAATGAAATGTTTGGACTTTTGCAAGAAGCTAAGTTGCAACATTTCTTTCTTCCTCACGAATTTATTTCATTTGCAAATAAGTAAAAATGATACAGATTTTAGTGGTTGGTTGAAGGAATGTATGTATGTATGTATGTTGCACGTTAGCAGAGGGGTTAGTGCGGTAGAGGTATGTATATTAAACGACATTTGTACAAATATGTATGTATGTGCGAATGCTCGTTGGTTTTACCTTTGTTAACGATTTTGTAGTTTGGATATTTTTTGATAGGGAATTCAATATGAGGTTAGTTAGGTATACATATGTACATATGTAGGCATATGAATGTATTTGCATTTGTAATTTAGGTGCATTTTGCTAATCTTGAAGAAATTGTATACTTACTACAAAACTTTTAGGTAACCATTGAATTAAAAGATTGTTTTTTATGGTTTGAATTTAATTATTATTTCGATAATAAAAATTTAACTTACATCTTAGCATAACGGATTAGATATGAATTTGTAGCGGAATTACGAAATTGCCACCAAAAAGCGACAACTTCTCACACAAATTAACCTTTAAGAAAGGTATCATGATCATAAGAAAATTCTCAATAAACTTTTTCTTTTCTTCTATATGTATGTGGGATTCATGTTGATCCCTTGGCTTGCTCGTAACTTATAAAAAAAGTTCTCTAACGCGTCCTGCTTGAGCTTGCCAAACATCACGAAATCCAACGCTGGGTATCCTTTGAATAAATCCTCTGATAATTTTAACATCGATGTAATGGTGATGATGAATCCGTCAATACAGCTAACCTTGTGTGCAAATTCAACTGTCTCCAAGTATTTAATATGTTCCAAAAGTCGTTCCTTCTTCTCATCGTTTCCTCGCATTATGGGCTTCCTCAAGGGGTTTTTATCCTTTAAATTTTTACAATCAAGCTCGTCAAACAAATCGTTCATCCGCTTGATGAAGATCTGTGTTGGCTTGACCGACTCTAAAACCTTTGGCTCGTCTCCAAAGAGATTTAGGTCTTCCATCATTTTGAGACCGGCATAGACTGAGTTACTTAACAACTGAGTAGCTCGCGAAACACTCATCTTTTCGAAGTTATTTGGGTGGAGGTGTGCATCGGTCAGCTTTGGACATATCTTAAAGTTCTCGTTTGCTCTGTCCAAATTGTAAAGTTTTTCGACAACCACCTTGTTTACAATGCCATCTCGCGTTGTTACATTGTAATTCTTAACAAAATTGTTCCTCATATTTTTTATTAAGTGGCAGTAGTCGAACATAAAATGAATCATTACCCCATTATGTAAGATGGAAGTGCTCTCCTTGCTAATACCAAATTTATTGTAGGCTGCTTGGTTATTGGGCCCTTGGTCACATACAGCAACTTTTACGGTCAGCCCAATCCTGAGGGCGATGTCGATGTTTCTCCACAGTAATTCTATAATGTCATCCGTCTTTGCTGCATATTTAACTATATAGTAAGACATCACGTATTTCCAGTTGCTGCAGATTCCTTTTACCATGAAGAAGAGGCATTTGTCCGCAACTCGATTTTCACGACAGCCCTCTCCTCTGTCCACAAAACCGTCAATGACATCAACTGTGTTGTTGTATGTCAAGTCCTTTTTAATGGATACCACATCCCACATGATTGAGCATATGCGATGGGTAGCTGGCATTGATTTCACCATTTCCTCCAAGTTCGCTATTACGTGTTCATCAATGCCTGGACGGACAAACCGAATTGGTCGCTCTCTCAATAGGGTACTTTGACTTGGTAAACGGAATCCCAAGTCATCCTTCATATACTTGTAAGCCATGGTAGAGAGGTAGTTAATACTTTGAGCTAAAGTTTTTTCCTGGGGTTTGTAGTGTTTGGCCTTGGTGCCGACTATAGTCCTCGCGAAAGTTTTTGCGTCCTCTGTTGCTCCTCGTTGCGGTATTATTGATGTTTCCTTCATTTTGTGTATCTTCTTTTCCTTTTCGTCAATGGTCTTCGTTAACTTCCCTATTGTATGCATCATCGTCTTTTCCCTTTCCATGTACACCCGTTGTCGTTTAGCGAAGTACTCAGGATCGGGTACAATGTCCTGGTCATCGTCTAGACCCTCATATTTATATCGGATATCTAGACGCCTGCGTTTTAAATGGAGGTCCGAGTAAAGCTCGAATTCCTCCAATGTTATGTCAGTGGGCTCAGTCTATTTGATTGTCGTTGATCTAAGCTGCTGCGCAAACAAAGGACCACTTTCACCTGGCACTTCATCAGCAGCCTTCTGCACAAATGAAGTACCACTTCCAATTGGCAT
The DNA here is from genome assembly GCF_040869045.1 of Eurosta solidaginis. Classification (NCBI taxonomy): domain Eukaryota; kingdom Metazoa; phylum Arthropoda; class Insecta; order Diptera; family Tephritidae; genus Eurosta; species Eurosta solidaginis. The sequence goes on along the minus strand of NC_090319.1, from coordinate 62,170,486 downwards.
TTCATCATCAGTCCCCCCGAAAATTGTTGGAATAGCCCCCTCCTTAAGTTTTCTTCCCATTTTTGTATCCTTTTCGAAGTGCAGGTCGCAAATATACAAATGTTTCGTACTCATGGCAGATATTGGCATATTACATGCCAGAACCCAAGATCTCTTAGCTTCTTCTGCCTTCGGGAAAGCGTGGAGAACGACTCCAACTCGCGAAGTGCAGCCAGCTATGCAGCATACCCTCTTAAATTTTTCCAACTCTACAAATTAGTGTGCAGGTCTACCGTCGTATCCTTAAATTTTTTAGAAGTAATAAAAAAATACAACAAAAAATAAATATAAGTAAAATTTCAAATAAAAAATAATAAATTTAAATAAAAAAACAAAAAATTATATAATGCAACAAAATAAAAAAATAGATGTAAGTAATATAATAAATAAAAAAAATAAAATAATAAACAAAAACTTGAACAAAAAATAAATAAATAAAAATATTAAAATAATATAATAATAAACAAAAATGAAAATGATAAAATAATAAAAAAACTTGAAAAAATATAAAAAAAAATGAAATAATATAATAAATAAAATAAGTACAGCTGGGTATAAAAAGTTTTTGAACAAAAAATAAAAAAATAAATAAATGAAAATTTAAATAAAATATGCAACAAGAAAAAAATATTAAAATAAATGATGAATAAAAAAATCGCAAACAGAAAACCAATAAAAAATTTTGGAAATGAAAATAATTCTATGCAAAAAATTTAAATGAAGCATAAAAAATCTTGAAATGTAGTTCACTTATTACATACCAAATATAACATAGACTGCCAAAGTAATTTCCGTCATACTGAATAAGTAAATATAAAAATACAAATATATAAATATAAAATAATACAGCAAAATATTTTAATTCTTTGTTTAGCCGGAAGCAGATTTTTGAAATCCTTCACCCATCATTAATCTACGCAAGCGATGTGCTTTACCAAAAACATCATTAACCAATTAACTAAAGTATCACAAATTTACATAAAAATTCGAAAATAAAAAAAATTAATACTTACCTAAGTTGGCAGTAGGAACTGCATTCTCCTTCAACCTTTTGTTTGACGATACGGCTTCAGGCCTGAAGTGAAGGGAACATAGAAAGTTCTCCTTCTTCTTCAGGCTTGAAATTTTTAAATTGTTCATCCATTTTCTTAATAGGTTGGGATCGGCCGGAAACGAAAAGAAAGTTAATCCTGGATCTGCCCTTGCATTTCTGCAGCACCCAGGAGCGGAGCACTTTCTTAATGAAGGCATAGTTCAATGTTGTTAAAATTTATTTTATTAATTTTTTTTGATTTTCACAAATTTCACAATTTTTTCACAGTTTAATTTTGTTCAAATGTATGTATGTATTTTTTGTTAATTTTTTTTGATTTGCACTATTTTCACAATTTTTTCACACTTTAATTTTGTTCAAATTTATTTAAAATTTATTTTAAAAATTTTTTTGTAAATTTTTTTTTTGGTTTTCACAATATTTTCACAGATTTTGATTTGCGCAGAAATATAACATTTGCTTCTACTTCGAAGGTTTCTGTATATTAAATTTTCATTGGAATTTTACAAATTTTGGGGCAATTTTCTTCCGATAATTCCATTAAATCAGAGGTTAATAACTTTATTGCTGGAATCCAAATACATATACATTTATATAATATTGTATAGATCTTAAAAACACATATACAATATATATATAATACATATATAAATTTTGGAAAAACTTATACACCTGCATAATTCCTTTTAGTTTCTTTTATCACACACAAATTCTTTTTGAAATTATATACCACGATTTTAAACTTCACTTAACACTTTACAACATTTTTCACAATTTTCTTAACTTTCTTCACAATTTTCCGAAACAATTTTTTCTAAAATGTTTGTATATATTTCCACTTTTTTGCACAATTTTGCGAAAAAAATTTTTCTAAAATTTTTGTTTATATTTCCACTTATTTGCTTTTTGAGCATAAACAACACATACTTTTCACAACACAACACAATCTTTTTTTCACTCATTTAAGCTCAAATGAACAAATTCTTTTTTCAAGAAATCTTATTTTTATGGCAATATTTCACTTCACTTAACTTTTTTATCCTTTTTTACACAATTTAATAAACTTTTTACACAATTTTAATCACCTTTTTACTAATTGGAACAGAATATTTACGTGTTTTTATTTCTTCACTTCTTATCGTGTGTTTTTTTTTTTTACATTTTCATTTACACTGACATTTCACATTCTCACTCAATTTATGCTTTAAGCTCAAACACAATACTTGTTGCACAATTTCTTGATTTTAAGCCAATATTTCACTTCACTTCACTTTTTTATATGTTTTTACACAATTATATTAAATTTTTACACTATTTATTTGCCTTTTTTATTCACTTTTTACACTATTTTAACACAAAACACAATATTTAATTTACACTCACTGAGTTAATTCTTCACTGCATTTTACCAAATCTTCGCGGACAGGCACAAAGAGGAATGGCCGAGCCCATGAATTGGTACATTGGGAAATTTCATACAAAACGCAGTCGGTTTTATGAAATGGCGATATGACGCCTCTTATTATCTATCCTCTTTGGTACAGCAAGCAACCAATCGAGGCCAGCAGCAATTGGTATGGTGTGAGACAATTTTTACTATTCATTTTATTATAAAATAATATTTTTCACTTTTCTTTGTATAACTATTTTTCAATTGTCAAATATTTTTCAAAACTTATACAATACTTAAAAACATATCTTAATTAATTAAATTAAATAAAAAAAAAGACAAATTTTAATTTTCAATTTGGATATCTAATTTTTTTTAATAACATGATTACAATTTTTCGTAAAGCGGTGGTTCCGTGGAAAACCAAATATTTTTTTTTTGAATTTAACGCGGTGCGTCCGTGTATAAACATGACATAAATTTTTAATCCCGGTGCGTCCGAGGACATTTATATTACAATTTTGAAAAGATGCGGTGCGCCCGTATCTATAAAAATAAAACCATACAATTTTGATAAAAGCGGTGCGTCCGTTTCAACCCTTATATAAAATTATTTGCCATTCTCCAATTTTTGCATTTAAATAATAAAAATTCAATTAAAAGTTATAATTTTACCATACATTTCAAATTCGGTATTCCAACTTTCTGCAATAAGTATTCGCTAACCAACTGTACTATAAAATCTAAAAGCTTTCAAAAATACATACTTTCACAAATTCCTTATATTTTCATAAATTTCCTTTAAAAGTACTTTCATAATTTCCTTTTGCGCTCAACATAAATCAGTTCTACAATCAAAATTCAGGTTTTCGTTAAATTATCGGATAATTCTTTCAGTTTTACTCTATCAAAACCCACTTGTCTTGCAATTCTGCATAACTTCTCTAATCAAGCATAATCCATTCTCGAATAATCCTCTCATTCAAATTTAACCTCCTTTAAATTCAATTCCTATTCAATCTTCATAAACAAATTCCACATATCTTGCTTCAATAAAATCATAATATTTCGTCCTTTCGTTTCAATACGTATGGACCTAAGAAACGGGAAGGTAGTTTCTAAAAATTCACATCCAGGTTCAAGTTCCAAAAATTCAGAGCAAGATCTTGATCCCAAAAACTCAGAGCAAGATATAGATTCCAATAACTCAGATTCTGATTCATCTTCGAGTGCATCGTCAACTGATACCTTAACAAGTGAATATAATTATAAATTATCCCTGAGTGCAGACTTTTTAGGGTTCGCTGATCAACCTGTAATTCCAAATTCTAGTTTTTCTACTCTAACTCCGATTCTTATCGTTACAACCATGGCCACAATCGAGGAGAAAAAATCGTTTATTAGTACTTGTGCCTCGATTATGCGAGACAACTACAGTGGAGACCCGTTAGCACTTGGCTCATTTATAAATAAAGTTGAATTAATGGAAGTATTCTCTAACGAAAATTTAACTCCTACTTTTATTGCATTTTTAAAATCCAAGCTCGAAGGCAAAGCTCGCGAAGCCCTACCAACGCATATAGAATCAGTCAACCAAATTAAAGAAGCGCTATGTAGTGAAATTAGGCCAGACAACTCGAAAGTTGTCGCGGGAAAAGTTGCAGCCTTAAGAGTAACCAATAACAATTTTTCAGAATTTTCAAAGCAGGTAGAAGAGCTTTCTGACTCGTTAGAGCGCTGTCTAATCATTGAAGGTATGACGAAGGCAAAAGCCCATGAAATGGCAGTTGAACAAACCATTAGCGTTTGTAGATTAAATAGTAGGTCAGATATGGTGAAATCAATCCTTGCGTCAACAACCTTCAAAGATTCAAAGGACGTAGTAGCGAAAATGATTATAGAGCGAGAACAGGAAGTTAAAGAGCGGCAAGTGTTAGCGTTTCGGTCACATCCGATAAGATATAGTAATTTCCGTGGAAATTCTAGAGGTAAAAATAGTTTCAGATATAACAACAATAGTAATTTTCGATTTAACGGTAATGCAAATAGGCAACACAGTAATAGAAATTTTCGAAATAACAATTATAACAGAGGCAACAATTGCAATTACAATAGAGGCAATAGCAATTCCAACAATAACAATAATAATCGGTTCGGAAATAACAGAAATTCCAATAATCAGGGTTCAAATTCTAGAAACTCAGCCAATGTTCGTTCTTTAAATGCCGAAGCCCCTCAGGCGCGAACACTGAGGGAGCAGGAGTAATTCGACTAAATACTTCCCAGTCAATATATTGTCTAAATTTAAATTTTTCCGATTTCGTCGAAGTTGCTTGTAGCGATTCTCATAAAATATGTTCTCTTCTAGTAGATTCACAGGCAGACATTTCACTAATAAAAATTTCCAGTTTGGCAAACGATGTGGAAGTAGACAATAGTAACGTAATAAATATAACAGGCGTAACAACAGACACGGTAACAACATTAGGAGCAGTTAATACAAGTATAATCGCATCAAATACATTTTTTCCTCTGACTCTTCATGTTGTCAATGACAACTTTAATATTCCTTCGGACGGTATAATAGGGAAAGACTTTCTAAAAACGAACAAATGCATAATCAATTATGCTAATGACACAATTACATTCGGACAAGGGACAGAAAAGGTAAATATTTAAATTTTGCATAGCACTTCAACAAATACTCTCGTAATTCCACCAAGATGCGAAGTTTTTCGTGTTTTTAGTTTGGAAAATTCGACAAGTCCAGTTTTTGTTGATTCTAAGGAACTTTGTAACGGTGTTTTCACAGCAAAATGTATCGTTGATACAAAAAACCCAATAACAAAAGTTATCAACACCACCGACGTCAAGTGCGTAAAAGATTTCAATATTCAAACTGAAGACATTAAAAACTTCAATGTCTATCTCATAAATGATACACCTATCGATTCAAAACGCGTAGAAGAGCTTAAATCAATTTTGGCAAAACAAATGCCTTCTTACGCTAAAAATAAATTACTTGATTTATGTTTGAAATATTCTGATATTTTTGCGTTAAAAACCAACTTAATGACGCTTAATAATTTCTACGAACAAAAACTTAGATTAACTGACAAAACCCCTGTCTATATTAAAAATTACCGTTTGCCATACACACAACGCGAAGAAATCAATAAACAAGTCGAAAACATATTACAGAATGATTTAATCGAACCTAGTTTTCCAAATTATAACAGTCCTTTAATTTTGGTACCGAAAAAAGATCCAACAGGCAAAAAGTCGTATCGTATGTGCGTAGATTTCAGAGCAGTCAATAAAAAGCTTATAGCCGACAAATTTCCACTAGCACGCGTTGACGACATACTCGACAATCTCGGCAGAGCCAAATACTTTTCTACTTTAGATCTTTTTTCTGGTTTTCACCAAATACCCCTTCACCCTAAATCTAGAGATGTAACGTCTTTCAGTACAGATCGAGGAGCTTTTCGTTGGAAAGTTTTACCTTTCGGGTTAAATATAGCACCAAACTCTTTTTCTCGTATGATGTCAATAGCATTTTCAGGCATTTCGCCAAATCAGGCTTTTATGTATATTGACGACGTTATCGTCATTGGTTTTAGTTAGACACACCACCTTAAAAATTTAGAAAAAGTTTTCGAAACCTGTAGAATATTTAATTTAAAGCTAAATCCAAACAAGTGCAATTTCCTTCGTTCCGAAGTAACTTTTCTAGGCCATAAATGTACGTCAAAAGGTTTGCTGCCAGACGATTCAAAAATAGACGCTATCAAAAGGTATACTAAGCCAAAAGACAAAGATGCGGTTAGGCGATTTGTCGCATTTGCAAATTATTACAGGCGATTTATACCGAATTTCGCGTCATTTTATACCGAATTTCTGATTGGTTGAAACTGCCGTTGTTCGACGCCATGATTAATTTCGACGCCATCATTAATTTCGTTGCTAAGCAACCTATGCAACAAGTCCTTAGTGACAAGGTTGCAACGGAAGAAGTTTGCAGTCAGAGTCAAGTATTGAAATGAACCGGCAACGATTAACACGCGCACTTTAAACTCGGGAAACCTAAAAAAGCTGTAAAAGAAAAAGAGTAAAAAGTACAGTGTTAAAATCTTAGTTATACTAATAAGGAACTAAAAGTGTCGAGAACGAAAAGTTTCAATAAAGAAAAGCAATATACACTGAAACCAAACGAATTTTAATTATTTTCAAAAATACAAAGACAGAAAGATAAATTAAAGTTAAAGTAAGTGCGTGTGTAGTGTGCGAGCGTGTTAGAACGCTAGTTTTCCCCGGATCCCAAATGGATCTTCCACAAATATTTCGAATTTAAACTGAAATTGATTGACTTTATTGGCAATCTTTTTCTCGTCCTCTCATTATTTTATTGTAATTAATTATTTGCATGCAATTAGAAACTACTTTTCAATGATGGCAAAGAAGTAAAACTTCTACGCGCACCCTTTTTTATACTCAGCTGAGCAGAGCTCACAGAGTATATTAACTTTGTCCGCATAACGGTAATCCGTAACGGCATAAACTAATCGAGATAGATATAGACTTCTATATATCAAAATGATCTGGGTGAAAAAAGAAATTCATTTAGCCATGTCCGTCCGTCCGTCCGTCTGTAAACACGATAACTTGAGTAAACTTTGAGGTATCTTGATGAAATTTGGTATGTAGGTTCCTTGGCGCTCATCTCAGATCACTATTTAAAATGAACGAAAGAGGACTACAACCACGTCCACTTTTTCGATATCGAAAATTTCGAAAAACCGAAAAATTGCGATAATTCATTACCAAAGACGGATAAAGATGAAGCTTGGTAAGTGCGTTGACCTTATGACGCAAAATAGAAAATTGAAGAATATTGAAGATATCAAGATGAAATTTGGTAGGCACATTACTCCCATTACTATATATATGCTAAATAAAAATTAGCGAGATCGGATGACAAACACGCCCACTTTTATAAAAAAAAATTTTTTAAGGTAAAATTTTAACAAAAAATTTAATATCTTTACAGTATAAAAGTAAATTATGTCAACATTCGACTCCAGTAATGATATGGTGCAACAAAATACAAAGAAAAAAGAAAATTTCAAAATGGGCGTAACCCCGCCCTTTTTCATTTAATTCGTCTAGAATACTTTTAATGCCATAAGTCGAACAAAAATTTACCACTCCTTGTGAAATTTGGTAGGGACATAGATTCTTTGACGATAACTGTTTCCTGTGAAAATGGGCGTAATCGGTTGAAGCCACACCCAGTTTTTATACACAGTCGACCGTCTGTCCTTCCGCTCGGCCGTTAACACGATAACTTGCGCAAAAAACGATATATCTTAACTAAACTTAGTTCACGTACTTATCTGAAGTAACTTTATCTTGGTATAAAATATGGCCAAAATCCGACTATGACCACGCCCACTTTTCCGATATCAAAAATTACGAAAAATTCAAAAAATGCCATAATTCTGTACCTAATATGAAAAAAGAGATGAAACATGGTAATTGGATTGGTTTATTGACGCAAGATATAACTTTAGAAAAAAACTTTGTAAAATGGGTGTGACACCTACCATATTAAGTAGAAGAAAGTGAAAAAGTTCTGAAGGGCGAAATCAAAAGCCCTTGGAATCTCGGCAGGAATACTGTTCGTGGTATTACATATATAAATAAATTAGCGGTACCCGACAGAAGATGTTCTGGGTCACCCTGGTCCAAATTTGGTCGATATATCGAAAACGCCTTCACATATACAACTAAGGGCTACTCCCTTTTAAAGCCCTCATTAATACTTTTAATTTGATACCCATATCGTACAAACACATTCTAGAGTCACCCCTGGTCCACCCTTATTGCGATATCTCGAAAAGGCGTCCACCTATAGAACTAAGGCCCACTACGTTTTAAATAATCATTAACACCTTTCGTTTGATACACATGTCATACAAACATATTCCAGGGTTACCCTAGGTTCATGTTGCTAAATAGTGATTTTCCCTTATTTTGTCTCCAAAGCTCTCAGCTGAGTATGTAATGTTAGTTACACCCGAACTTAGCCTTCCTTACTTGTTTCTTTGGAGTAAGCATCGAGCCTTTCACGTTGGAGTACATTGATAATTTTGGCGTTTCATAAATTTGGGCTAAATCCCGTATACGCATACGCCGCCTTTTTCCAACCTTTCTAATTTTACCCAGGCTTGTGCAGTAATGGGCAACGAGACTGCTGATCTTAAAATATGTTTTAAATTTTCTATTCAGTATTTATTTACGTCTTTGAACTTACGCTTGATCATTGATGTGATTTGTATGTGATGTGTATGATTTCGAGAAATGTACTGTATGCTTACACTCAGAAAAAACACTTTCTATAAAAAAATTGCAATGCAATTAGTAAGAATTTCTTATTTTTGTACAAAACTTCATTAACTTGAAGAAACATTTTTCTTAATTTTTTTTTTTCAATTAAGAGTACTTGAATACTTTTAAGGAAATTATTCCTATGACCAAGTAAAAAGCCATTTCATTTTTTGAGAAAACTATTTGATTGCATAAATTAAAGGAAGCGTTTCTATGGGGTAAAATAAATGTATGTAAATGTAAACGTGCATGTATGTAAATAGTGTTTTGCCGACGGCATATGCACACTATGAATTTACATTAAATACTTTTATGTTTAAAGAAAATTAAAATATTAGGAATTCATTATAAATATATGTGCAGATAGCAAAGGGTCACATAGTGCCAATTCATTTTAAAGGTATTTTAGTAAAAATGTACTCACGTTTTGTCGACGTCAAACGCATGTGCCCAAATCTCAATGAAATTAATGCCCCTATTACCGTTTACAACCTTGTGTTGGTGTAGTTGTCAAGGAAGTCAAAATCTTACAACTGATTACTAGGAGTTGTCTCAAACAATTTTGCAGTTGTTTTGAAAAAATGTAACGTTTTAGAAGACGGTTCACCACCTAATTTTTAACTAAAATTTTCAAAGTTGGTATCTAAAGACACGTTTCGACCTCCGATTTAAGAATACGAAAACAGAAATTAAAAATTTAATTTCTGTTATATCATTTGGGTTCAAATTTTCATGTGGTTGGTGTATTTTCCCATATTTTTTGTACACACTAATGCTGGGGGTCCAGGGTTATTTTTACAAATCACGGCCAAAGGCCGCCAACGCAGAAAGATGTTTTGTGCAAACTGTGGATCGGGCCTCATATTGCGGACCCTCTCGGGGCATTTTGTGAGTTTTTGTAAATATTTTTCTACAGAAATAAAATTTTTAATTTCCGCTTTCGAATCCTAAAAACGAAACTCGTCTTTTGATACCACCTTTGATAAGAGTCTCATAAAACGTTACCGAAAAAAAAAAAACAAAAAATTGAAAGCCTTAACTATCGGCCTTTTTTAATCAAACAATAATCAACAATTTTGTACACATTTATAGAAAAAACAACAATAATCAACAATTTTGTACACATTTATAGAAAAAACAACGTTTAAACGAAGGATTACATTGAATAACTTTTTGACTTTATGGAGCGACATTCCGAAGTTGGACGAGGTTGGCCGCATTTCGGATGCAGCCAAAATAGGTGAAATTGTGCGAACGTCAGTCCCATTGATACTAATCACTGCTTCTGGGAATCCTGTTTTAGAGTAGAATACAATTTTTGCTGTTTGGGTTTTAATCCACTGCGCACAAATATGCTCCTCAATAATATCTAAAAGCAGTCCAACACCAAAATCATTTCGAAATCATTTTTGATAGCTGCCATCAGCAAGGAATCTGAGTGTGGCGCATAGTTTTAAAATAGGGGTAATGCCTTCCCTCGAACGCGTTTGCGAAATGGTCCTTAGCTCTGTTTAGTAATGAGCAAAGTGCTTCCTTTCAAATTTGCAAAATAATTTCCATTGAAGCTCATCATTTGTCACTTGAACATTTTCTTACTTGGTGCTTGGTAGTTCCAAGGGATTGGAATGATCACGCGATGTTTTCCGTATTCGCGACATGGCAATCACCAACTTTTTCGCCATTATAAAATAGATTCCATATAATATATGTTTTGTTTGTAATCACAAAATCTCTTTTGCAAATGCTTAAATTTCCGCCACAAATTGATCAGCTGTTCATTTATCTGTCAAATCATCACTTTCTGAGGTTAGCAACACCAATTCATCTCCAACTGAAGTAAGTTGTAATTCGTAATACCAGAGTTGTCTGAAAGTTGAGTTGTTTTAATTACAGCCCAACTAAGTTGAGTTGTATACCGTAATAGGGGCATAAATATTTTGCAGAAGAAATAAAAGCTGATATTGAAATTTGATAACACATCAATAAATTAAAATAATATTTAGTTTTTATCTGGATTATGGGTGGGAAACTCCCTGAGAACCTACATATATGCAAAATTTCAAAAGTCAAACCTCTTTGGTTTCCGAATAAAATCAATTGGGCCCTTAATATATGGCCAACTCAAATATTAACTTTTTTGGCACAATTTGACCAAAGAGGATATATATAATAAGTGGATAAATTATAATAAGAGACGTCATTCATTATTCGCAGCCATTTGCTCGATGTTTTCGAAGAGGTAGACGCTTGTTTTTTTGGGCGAAATGTGCATAAAATGTCTATTCTATATTTTCGTGGGGTATTTGTGTTTATTTTTCCGACTGTATTTAATTAACTAATTAATTCTCGTTCCAAAAATCACAATTACACATGGTGCCTACATCGCATGGATATATGCGAAACAATTCAAAAATGTCCCCCTAATACTAGGTTCAAACAGACACCAAATTGGCAATTTATACTATTTGGGCAATTTATTACGCAATTTGTCATATAATAAATTGTAATAATAAATTGCCAATTTAAAAAAAATTGCGTAATAAGTTGTTTCAAACTGCAAATGCAACATTGTAAAGTGTGTTTATTGAGTATATTTTAACGTCAGTTACGCATGGTTGAACTATGTGGTTGGCTCATCTTATCAGCTGATTTTATGTCTTTCATTTCACTGGAGTAGGGGTTGTCAAAAGAAGATGGCAAACTCAAAATGAAACCAAAACATTGAACACATTTTCTTACAACACACAAAAATTTCAAAGTTTTGTGTTTTCATACCATTTCATTCGCCTAATAATGTGCGTGTTAATTTTGACAGTCTGAACAAAGGTATGTTGTATGAACAGCACTCAATTCAAATCGAAATTTCCTCAATTTGTTTTTCTGTTTGAACATAGTATTAGAAAACATTCGGCATCAATTTTTTTATTTCCAGCGAGTTACCTGCCACTCGTAGCAGTCTGCAGCTTAAAAAAACTATAATCCAAAGAATTCAGCCAACCAACATGGCGCGGGGCGAATTCACCATAAAAATGAGTAGCAAAATGTCAGAATTTGGTAGAAAAGGAATCAGCGATACCCCGACCAAAAACATTAGGTTTGATATCTCGTCGATCATAGTGTACAAGTACAAGTGTGTTGACTTATCTGTCAAGCATTCTGACAGGCACTCGCTGGATTCGGAATGACAGCAAATTCAAAATGGATACCATTACCGAAAGCGCCGAATGATTGAAAAATTGAAAAAGTCGAGACGATTGGTAGACAAAAATGTTGTCGTTGAGACCAAAAATGCGACTCTAGACCTGAGATTTCCATCAGGTGAGCGAGGCTGTTTGTAGTTTTGACGTTTATCGCTTAGTGAACACACTTGTATAGGTACACTATGTCGTCGATTTGCAGCGAGCATTTCGCTACTCTTTGCACACTGATGTCTCTTACATATTTAACCTCTTTGCTTATACTAAAGGGTATAGATATATTAAGAGACTTCACTCTGCTTCTCGTTACAATTGCGAAATTTTTGATCGCTGGAACAATTTTACCCGATGTTTTGCGAGACATAGGCTCTTATTTAGGACAAATTAGATCTTCGACTGTGGTCGAAAGAGTAAAGTTGTTAAATTGTTGAAATTATAAGTTTTGTTTATAGATTTATTCGAACATTCAGACTGTCCAAAGAAACGCTCATGGACTTGCTGTCCAGTACAGATTAACTGATGCAGCAGTGCAGTGGCAGCAGTTCTCCGATTTTGTGCTCAGGAATCCAGCCAACTGAGCATTGGAAACGAAAATGCGCTCAGAATTGCACAGTCGACTGTGTCCAGAAACGATATAATATAGAGACATTGCATAGACGAAAAATCGTGTAAGGAAAGCTTCACAAAATTCTAGTAGCTCACATTCACCACTTAACACAGCAGAATTTGTTAAACTACCACTGTCTGTATTTGTTATTTAACAATTATTTGTACACTTTTTATTCAGCTAATGTGTTCAGAATTCGCATTTTTACTCTCTAAGACTCCAATCAGTGTATTTATGTGCTTAAATTATGTTAAAAATTGTGTTAAAGTTTTTGGTGTGGTGAAAGTGACCTACTAGAATTTTGTTACGCTCCGCTGCTTTCCACCGAAGTTCGCGCATGCAATATCTTTATATTCAAAATTTTTGCTGTGTCTGTGGTACTAACGGAGGTGTTGAATGTCTTGGAAAATTTTATTTGTGAAAGATGGATACAACTCAATTACTAGGAGGCTAAGCTACATCAAGCACAGTTGCATTTCTATAATGTTAGCAGAATTACAGGGATTATTGGCTGTGTTGATGGGACACAAATTAAAATTGTTGCTCCCAAAAAAGTATTACAGCATTTATGTTACAACAGAAAAGGAGTCTACAGCATTAAAGCTATGATTGTAGCTATACTATTTTGATATTTTTTATCAAATATTTTTTTAGGTTTGTGACCATTCTATAACTAAATCACATTTGGATTGGAACAGCTACATCACAAAGTTCTGCGCAATACATAGTTTCTTGGTATGTGTTGTAAGGTGCGTTTCGTCGAAGGCTGGGGTAGCACTCAGCCAATCCAGAGTCGAAAAGGGACACCTATTTACTTTTGAAATGAACACACGTCGATTTTCTGTTGTTATTTTGGTAAAACATACACACACGCCGTTGCAGAGAGGTAGACCTGGCCGTGGAATGGGAGATGGACTGTAACCGGGGGTTGGTGAGTCGGTGGCTCGATTTCCGGAGGTCGGTGGACACGGCAGGTGGATCGTTGGATCGATTTCCAAGCAACCGAAGGTTGGTGAAATCGGCACAACTCACTGGTTGACAAACTGGTGTATCCCGGTGAGTCGGTGGACACGGCAGGTAGATCGTTGGATCGACTTCCAAGCAACCGAAGGTTGGGGAAATCGATACAAGTCACTGGTTGAAAAACTGGTGGACGATGGTGAGCCGGATGGTGGATCGATTTCCGAGGAACCAAAGGTTGGTGAAACTGATACACGTGACCAATTAATACGGTGGTGACTTCCGGTGAACCGGTAGTTAGTTACTGCACCCAATTTATTCGGTGGTATCTTCCCGTAGATGGGGAGAGGGCTCACCAGTGCCGGAGGGAAGCCGTGGGATGGAACTTAAATCTCCTCACTCACTACTCCCTGGACACACAAAAAGGTCGCCCACTTCGCACAGGATCGAAAGTACAAGACAAGACAAGCTAATGGTATCCGCGCACACGCATCGGGTATGGACCTTACCTTGCTGGTGGCTGAGCTTTCGTACTTAAGTCGAAGTGGATATGAAAAGCATTGTAAATTTTACCAAGTAGCGCAACTAACAGCTGATCGGTGAAAATTCGCACATTCACACGCACAGTTCTCGACTCAGTTTCAAAAAAAAACTTTAGCTTATTTAACTCAAAATTTAAAGTAAGATAATCCTTTCGAATTCATGTATATAGAATATATAAGGCGTTTTTGTTGTTATTAAAACAATAGTTTTATTTATATTAAAGCTTTTATCATTTTTTTTTTAACTTTGAAAAAATCTCCGAACACCATTCCTTCATTATATGACATTCGACTGCCTAGTCCACTGCCTTCCACTCTATTCTCAACAAAACCTCTATTTAAGCTGCCAAACTATATAGTAAACAATGATGAAAAGGATCGTCTTAGCTAGACGATCGGTGCGCGAATGAAATGCTTGCCCATTATTACTTGCATTTGTCAGTGCCGGTCATTCGCTTGCAGGCAGCTGTTACAGTGGTGGCGTATGTAATAGAGACAGTGTATTGGTTACAGTGGGATGCATGTAGAGAATACTTTTAATGCGGGTAAAAAGGCATTACAGTCCCTCCCCTACCTCGGGCAGCGCGTTAAAGCCTTGGTGGACAAGAGTTTTGGTCTTCGGACCTGCACTACCTTGGGCTGTGCCCAGGTATCATTTACCCGCGTACCAGAGTACGGGGCTCTGCTGGTGTGTGTGTGTGTGTTGGGCCTGATATTTATTTATCCTTATGTTTTTTTTTTTCAAAATGTTTACATCAATTAATGTATAACTGCGTTACTAGGTTACTTTAACTACAATTACAACCTTTTTCTTACATACTGATTACATAAAAAAACGGGTTTTCGTTTCCTTTTCTTTTTTTCCTCTTCGACAAAAATGGGATACCCGTTTATTTTTCTTAATGCTAATTATATATTAGTAATATATAATAACAAAACTTCCATCGCAACTCTTTTTTTCTTCTTCTTTTTTTTTTTTTTTGTCCTCTTTGACAGAAATGGGACTACCGTTTAATTGTGCTTACCTGCTAATTATGTACTAATAACACTGGACCACGAATTTTAACTTGTTCTCTTTACCAGAAACGCCGTTTCGAAATTCGTATGTAAAATCACCCCCTAATTTCGAAAATTGAGTTCCTTTTTGATTATATGGTACCGTTTTTGAGATATTTGCAATTTACCGTTATTCGAAAAAACCAAAAAGATGGCTCCCTTTAATTACGTATATCTCACGAATGGGTCAAGCAATTGCAAAAAAGTTTACAGAATCGGAAAGACGATAAAATTTGCTATAAATGCATGATACATTGTTTTTTGCTCAACCATATAGTTTTCGAGATATTAGCTCATCATTTCAGATTTTTGTTTTTTTTTTTTATGAAAAAATATGAAAAAAATTACTTTTTGCGAGGGCAGCATTCCAAAACCACAACTTTTTTCCAAATATTTTTTATTTACGTAAAGATCTGTTTAATTAGAAAAAAGATAAGCTATCATCGAAAAAAATCGATGCAAAACTTCGTAAGTTATAAGTCAAATAAAAATACCCAGGTTGCGCAATTTCAACGTATACCTCAAAACGTATGTATGGTATAAAGAAGAGTGAAATATCTAGCTATGCTCTGTTTCTATTTAGTTAAAAGTTCAATTTATGAATGAAATTACCCATATTTTTTAATTTATTTATGTATATTTTTTTTTTTTTAATTTATTTATGTTTGTACTATATTCTAACAATCTTTATCTTAATTTTATTTTACTATGTAGTCGAAATAATTATGTGTTCGACTTTGACGCTTATTCAGTTTAGGATCGGTTTCCCTTATGAGAAACCAGCAGTAATCACCCATCATTGCGACGTCCCAGAATCCTTGATATCTATTTTCAATTAATTTCATTTGCTGATGAAACCTTTCGCCATGTTCGTCACTTTCGTCGCCAAGATTTGCCGGAAAAAAGCTCAAATGTGAGTGCAGAAAGTGAATTTTTAGCGACATATTTACGCCTGGAAAGAAAATATTAGTTAGGTAAACAAGTTATAGAATTTTGGGAAATTAATTTTAATAAGCCTTTAATATTTACCCATTTTCGCATAATTATTGATTAAGTCGTTCACTATCTGTTCGTAGTTAGGGCTTTTGTGTCTACCGAGAAAAGAAGCAACGACGTTTTCAAAGGATTCCCACGCTGCTGCCTCAACTGATGAGAGTAGTCCTTTGAATTGATTATTGTTGATCAACTTTTTTATTTGTGGTCCGACAAAAATACCATCCTTTATCTTGGCTTGAGAAATATCTGGAAAAATTGTTTTCAAATAGTCGAATGCTTCGCCTTCTTTGTCCAAAGCCTTAACAAAGTTTTTAATGAGACCGAGCTTGATGTGCAAGGGTGGAAGTATGATTTTCTCTTTCTTGACAAGAGGGGTGTATTTGATGTTATCCACACCAACGGAAAACTCAACTCTTTCCGGCCAATCCTTTCTGACGTAGTGGTCCTTACGAGCTCGGCTATCCCATTTGCAGAGGAAGCAGCAGTGCTTGGTGTAGCCACTTTGTAGACCGCATAGCATTGCAACGACTTTGAGATCAGAACATATTTTCCAATCATGCTCTTCATATTTGAAAAATTTGAGTAGTTTTTGCATTTCCTCGTAGGTTTCCTTTGCATTTACTGCATGTGCTAGCGGGATAGAAGGCTTTTTGTTACCAATATGCAATGATACAGCCTTTAAACTCAGTTTATTGCTGTCTATGAACAATCGCCACTCTTTTGAATCATATGTTTGACCAAACTCTTTGAATAAACCAGGAATGTCGTTGCAGTAGCATATACTGTCTTTCTTGGTATAGTGTTTGGAAAATGGTTCGTGACGAGTTCTACAATATATCACCTTAACATCGGATGATACAAATTTAAATTGTTACATACGAGAAGTGTGGATCTCGGCCTTTTCTTTGGATAGTTCCAAATCTCTTATCCAATCATTAAGTTGTGCTTGTGATAGAACGTTTCTCTCCTTTCCCATGCGAAATTCAGTACAACTTGATTCCCCGCACTCAGATGTTACTGTTGACAAAGGAACTGGATCCGCAACTGCCGTTGAATGTAGTACTGGTAATGTCACTGTAGGTACGCTGGCATAGGTTACTCTTCTTGATCTTCCAACGCCAAGTACTTTTGTTTGACAAATATAGCACTCTATTGAATGGCAAGTAGGTTCTCTCCATATCATTGGTGTATCAAATTTTATTTGTTGTTCGGATTCCGACTGAATCAATTCTACTCGACACGATGTACACAAAGTGTTCGGTGTCCATGGTTTTTCAGCATTTTTAGGCTCAATGCCAAAATACTTGGAGTATAAAGTTTTGATATGATCTGAGAACACTCGTCGTCGCTTTATGATAGTATATTGGCCACACATGAAACAGAACATATCTGGATCGTTATTACACTCAAATTCTCGCGTCCTTTTACTCATTTTATTTTTTTTTTACTAAATCACGGTTTTGAAATTTGACTTATGAACTGCACTATCTCCGGCGAGCCTTGCAGATGTTATGAAGCTTCAAGGCGCATTAACTCATATTTATACTCGGAACAAGAATAAAATTTAAAAAATCAAATCTTACCTAGACAGAAAGGTTCCTTTTTATACGAAGCCGGGAAAAGAAAATACTACCTGCTTTAGATGTAGGCTTTAAAAATTTTCTGTGTCTTATAATTTTGAAAATCTACCTGCATATTTACCCATAAGTGACGGAAATACATGTTTATAACTACATGCCTACAGCAGCTTTCGAACCCAGCCACTCTTCCTTTCGATGCAACCACTCTACCTACTATAAAACAATTCGAGTATTAAAAGTACTATTTGATTTATTTAAAGAAAAAGTATTATCATTGTTATGGTGTTATTCGTTTATCAGGATAATATCCCATTTGCACTTTATACCTTTAATATATGTATGTATACATACATTGAAGTTGCGCAACTTGGGTATTTTTATTTGATCGCTTATAACTTACGTAGTTTTGCATCGATTTTCTTCGATGATAGCTTATCTTTTTTCTAATTAAACAGAGCTTTACGTAAATAAAAAATATTTGGAAAAAAGTTGTGGTTTTGAAATGCTGCCCTCGCAAAAACTAATTTTTTTCATATTTTTTCATAAAAAAAAAAAAAACAAAAATCTGAAATGATGAGCTAATATCTCGAAAACTATATGGTTGAGCAAAAAACAATGTATGATGCATTTATAGCAAATTTCATCGTCTTTCCGATTCTGTAAACTTGTTGACCCGTTCGTGAGATATACGTAATTAAAGGGAGCCATCTTTTTGGTTTTTTCGAATAACGGTAAATTGCAAATATCTCAAAAACGGTACCATAGAATCAAAAATGAACTCGATTTTCGAAATCAGGAGGTGGTTTTACATACGAATTTCATAACGGCGTCTCTGGTAAATTTTGGCCGTCGACCAGTGTAATATATGATTTGGAAAATATAATATATATATGTAGCCTGTTAGCAAAATATCAACTGTACATGACTAGACAATATTATATGTACGTATAAATTGAGCAATGCTTAGATTTTTTTGTTTGTAATGTAATAACAGTTCCATGTTCATTAACTAATTGTACTTAACGTATGTTGATGCGCCCCCGTGTTTGGCATATGCGGCGTGTTCGTCCCATTAGCACACCACGTACTTTACTCCCTTGTGCTTGTGCCTCCCCCGTCGTTGAAGCTTCGTTTGTCGCCTGATGCGGAATCCTGCGGGAAGTATGTTCGTACTTTTTCCCACCTGCTCCCCCTTTACGTATTCCTCTTGTGGTGGTCGTTGGATCACCGATCCGATTTTCGGTTTTTCCAAGGTTCTGGGCCATTGGGCTGCATTCTTTCTGTTTTCCTCTTTGGTTGTTTTCGGACCGTTTGTGGTATTGCTACCCGTCTTGCGGTTGTTGTTGGTGTTTCTATGGGAGGGCCCCGGAAGATTTCTAATTTTTCGATCCGCGGCTTGTTCTTGGGCGGAGGGTTAGGCTGTTTTATCGCCTCATGTCCGTTCAGCGGTCTTTGTTTCTTCCGCGTGCAGCGTCTTTTCGTGCGAGAAAAAAATTTCTGGTGATGTGAGATCATCGTCTTCAGTTTGTGTCGTTGATCTTGGGCCAAGTGCGCCTGGGTGGTTAAAGCATTGATCGGGGCCGGTTGTGATGGATCGGAAGACTGGTGGGGAGTCAGTTGGACTCCATCTAACGTGATAACTATCCTCCGGCTGCTTAGAAAATCCATCCCCAAGGCGATACCAGTAAGCTGGTTGTGCGCCTCTCCAGCGTTAATTTTACTCTAAATACTTCTGATCTTCATATGCAGGTTTGATCGGACCTGTCTGGGGTTCGGCTGGGGGCGTATTTGGCGGTGTTCCAGGTATTGGCGTATCGTGGCGTCGATGTAGGTCAGCATGGCTCCTGTATCCACGCTCATACGCGCGTACAACCCTGCCCTTTATTGTGATGTTGACGTAGAGCCGATCATCGGAACCTCCCCTCTGGTTGGCGTTGGTGCTTATAGTGCTATTGGCCCCTTGTGAGGTTATGCATGGCAGTGTCTGCCACCGGCAATCTCTGGACAGGTTCCCGTCTCGGCCACATCTGGAACAAAAAGTCCGTGCCGGGTTGCGGCAATAGGCACGCATATGGCCTTGTCGTTTACACCTGCAGCACGATTCCCATATGTTGTATCCTTTCCCCAACATGGCCAAGCTGTTCTCTTCTGCTTTCAGGAGTTCGTATTCGTCGGTCAATTCCATGAGTTCATCGATAGTCTGGAAATCTCCTCTTTTGATCAAGAGGCGGTATTCCACTCTGAGTCCGTCGTATAAGCGGCTTAAGTGGTCCTCTTTGGACATCGTCGGGTGCTGGCGAATCAGCGTCTGTAGTGCTAAGATGTAGTCCTTTGTTTCCTCCTGTGGATGTTACTTCCGTTACCGGACGCTTCCTCCAACTGGCTCAAATGTCGTCGGGGTAGGATAAATCTCTCGGCTTCTCTTCGGAACTCAGCCCATCTATGGATGTTAGGTTTACGTATTCTGAACCACTGAAGTGCCTTACCGCTTAGGAGCTCTGGAAGTGTCATGAGGATATTGTCCAGAGGAATTCGATAGCATCCTGCTAGTTCTTCAACTAGGAAGTCGTGGAGAGTCCCGTCGCCGTCGTAAGGAATATACCAACGGCGAACCGTGGTTGTTACTTCTGCATCGCTCATCTCGCTTGGTTGATTTCGTCATGGTTTGTGCTCTGTTGCCTCTGGTGGGCGGCCGTCTATAAGGATGGCAGGAGGGGTTTCCTCTGGTAATCTAACAGGTCTTTTCTTCTCGGCATCAATTTCTAGTTCTAGGTCTCTCAGCAAGTTTTCGGTTGATGCTCGTGCTCTCTTGGTTCGAACGTAGGTACTCAGTGCGGTGCGTAGATCAGCTACGGTCTGTCCTTCTACGAAGATGTGGTGCCGCTGGCATTCCTCGATCAGTTTCTCCTTCTTAAGAAGAAAATCCAGCCGAGCGAATCGGTGGTTAGCGTGTTTTGTTGTGTGTGTGACGATCTGTGGTGTGTTTGATGTGCTCGCTTCTACAGTGTTGGTGTCTATTGTTGCTTTTCCACTGTCGCCTGTGGAAGCAAGGATCTGCTCGGGCGCGAATCCAGAGTCGAAAAGGGACACCTATTTCCTTTTGAAATGAACACACGTCGATTTGCTGTTGGTATTTTGGTAAAACACACACACACCGTTACAGAGAGGAGGATGGAGTCGATCTCCGGAGGTCGGTTGAGACGGCAGGTGGATTGTTGGATCGATTTCCAAGCAACGGAAGGTTGGTGAAATCGATACAAGTCCCTGGTTGACAAGTTGGTGGATTACGTCGGGTCGGTGAATACGGCTGGTGTATTCCGGTGAGTCGGTGGACACGGCAGGTGGATCGGTGGATCGATTTCCAAACAACCGGAGGTTGGTGGAACCGATACAAGTCCCCGGTTGACAAGTTGGTGGGTTAGGGGGGGGGGGGGGGGTCGGTGAATACGGCTACTGGATTCCGGTGAATCGGCGGACACGGCAGGTGGATCGTTGGATCGATTTCCAAGTAACCGAAGGTTGGTAAAATTGGTACAACTCGCTGGTTGACAAACTGGTGGATCCCGGTGAGTCGGTGGACACGGCAGGTGGATCGTTGGATCGACTTCCAAGCAACCAAAGGTTGGTGAAATCGATACAAGTCACTGGTTGACAAACTGGTGGACGATGGTGAGCCGGATGGTGGATCGATTTCCGAGCAACCAAAGGTTGGTGAAACCGATACACGTGACCAGTTAATACGGTGGTGACTTCCGGTGAACCGGGAGTTAGTTACTGAACCCAATTTATTCGGTGGTATCTTCCCGTAGATTGGGAGATGGCTCACCAGTGTCGGAGGGAAGCTGTGGGGTGGAAATTAAATCTCCTCACTCACTACTCCCTGGACACACAAAAAGGAAGCGACGAAGGTCGCCCACTTCGCACAGGATCGAAAGTACAAGACAAGACAAGCTAATGGTATCTGTGCACACGCATGGGGTACGGACCTTACCTTGCTGGTGGCTGAGCTTTCGATCATCATGAAATGCAAATTATTTGTACTTAAGTCGAAGTGGATATGAAAAGGTTGAGAATTAAATGCATTCTTAGCCAGACGATCGGTGCGCGAATAAAATGCTTGCCCATTATTACTTGCATTTGTCAATGCCAATCATTCGCTTGCCGGCAGCTGTTATAGTGGTGGCGTATGTAATAGGGACAGTGTATTGGTTACAGTGGGGTGCATGTAGAAAATACTTGTAATGCAGGTAAAACGGCATTACAGTGTTTATGTCCATATTGCTGAAATGTAGACATACATATATTACATTATTTTTTATTTGTAGGCGATGCTTGAAGCCATACTTACTAACTCCGTTTAGAAATCCTGAGGACGGTTCTGCAAAGTATATACAACACACTGCATGCAAAAGGTAGAAACATCATAGAGCGAACAATCGGAGTTTTGAAAAATAGGGTTAAGCTACAGTTACCACGAACGGACGTACAAAAAACGTGGCAGCTAACACGACCTATCTTATGAATGTGCAATGTAAACGAAAGTTGACCGACGTTCAGCGCACGTACGTATGTAGTCCGGAACGTAGAAATCGAAGCATTTTAATTTTTGACAAAGATTTTTAAAAGATAAAGGTGTTGCATGCGCGAACTTCAGTGGAAAGCAGCGGAAATTCACAAAATTCTAGTAGGTCACCACACCACAAACTTTAACACAATTTTTAACATAATTTAAGCACACAAAATACACTGATTAGAGGTTTAGAGAGTAAAAATTAATTCTGAACAGATTAGGTGAATAAAAAGTATACAAATAATAGTTAAATAACAAATACAGACAGTGGTAGTTTAACACATTCTGTGGTGGTGAGTGGTGAATGTGACCTACCAGAGTTTTGCGAAGGTTGCTTCACATTATTTTTCGTTCATGCAACATCTTTATTTTTCAAAAATCTTTGTTTTTGATAGAGTTAAGCTGCAGTTAGCCACGAACGTACGTACAAAAAACGTGTCAGCTGACACGACATATTTTATGAATTTGCAATGTAAACGAAAACTCACCAACGTGCAACGCACGTACGTACGTAGCCCGGAACGTAGAAATCAAAAAAATTTTGATTTTTTCCGTAAGAACGTGTCAGCTGATCGTCTTTCAATAGATTGAGTTGCCTAGTAAACTTTTGCGCGGTAAGTTTTGACCGTTTGCAGTTTTTATGCAAAAACACCTAATTAAAGTTTGAAATATTATGGAAATAATTTTGTAAAAGTGCAGATTATGTAATTTATTTATACTTATTTAATATTAACTCCAGCCTTTTACAACATCAAAAATTAAAATAAAAAAAGTTGATGTTTCCAAACCACGCATTCAAACAAGGCAATGGCAACATTTCTTCGTTGCCACTACGGGCATAAATTTCGCTCAAACGTGATTACGTACGGCATACATATACGTACGTTACACACTTCGGTGCATAACTGCAGCTTTAGATGCTTGTTGCAAGCAAGAGCCCCTCAGTACACACCAGAAAAAGCAACACAAATTATAAGCACGGCCATGATATCACATTCGCCGAAATTAAATCCACAACCAACTCGGAAGCAGAAGAAATCAGAAACCAAATATTGCAAATTTTGTAGATACTTCATTTTAAGAAATAAAAAAATCATAAATATGTACATACATATAATTGGGCAAATCCCAAAAACTTTTACTTTTTTGGATACTCGGGTTTTCCACACGGGCAAAAAACTTAAGGCCAGAAAAAAGTACAAGGACATTAAGTTTGACCTTTTAACTATCCGATCTGATGATTTTAAAAATCAAGAAAGTTGATAGTAAGTTTTTGCAGAAACGTAAAAAACGTCGATTTTTACACTTTTTCAAGTGATACCCTTGATTTTTTTTTTTTTTTTGAATTTTTTCGATAAAATTTTGAGGCATCGCTGAGACGCTATGGAATTTAAACTGAATGTTCTTTTTGAGACGGAGATTCTAAAAGTATGAGCCAAATTAATGTGCCCCTCCAATACTCAAAACTATATTCATTTTGTCATTTTCAATATTGACAGTTTTTTACTTATAGCTTTTTGAGGCAACTGAGTATTGAAATTTGGTTTATGCACGATAATAGCCTATCAGGGATTTGAAATACCTGGGGCTTCAAATTCGATATGCCCCTTTCAGTTTTGAAGGTAGAGGCAGAAAAGTGGAATCACTTGGTTGCGTACATTTTTTTCAGGAGCATGTTTTTTTGTGGGCACAGCTACAACTTTACTTTTATCTCTTCGGGTATTAATTTTTCTCTACACCAAAGTAGTATACCATCAATTGCCTCATCTTGGAATATTTACGCAAGGAAAGTTATTGATGTCTGTACATGGGACAAATATACGAAATTTCCGACAAAAATTGGCAATCGTCAAAAAGTGTAGACATTTTTTTTTTTTTTTTGTAAACCAGGTTTTATTTAAACGTAAATGAAAAGAAACACAAATTTAGTACAAAGATTTAAAAAAAAATAAATAAAATGTCTACACTTTTTGACGATTGCCAATTTTTGGCGAAAATTTCGTATATTTGCCCCATGTACAGGCATCAATAACTTTCCTTGCGTGAATATTCCACGATGAGGCAATTGATGGTATACTACTGTGGTGTAGAGAAAAAATTAACAAACGGATATGATATATTTGACGGGTACCCGGTTTCATATTTTTGCCGATATCTCCAAAACCGGGTTTTGGGTATCAACAAAATTTTACCTAAATATACCCCACATAGATATGAACATCCTGATAAAATTTAAACACAATCGTCTAAGAAGTGTTTTCCGGGTTTATATTTTTATAAATATCTCCTAAACCGGATCTCGGGTATTAAAACTGTTTTACCTAAACATACTTCGTTCACATGTCTATATGGTTTTAAAGTTTCAAAAGAATCGGTAGAGAGGTTTTGAAATAAATGTGTTGCAAACTTTGCAGTAAAAAATATTTGGCTGTTATTCGGTTTTGTATTTTTACCGATATCTACAAAACCGGGTCTCGTGTATCAAAAAAATTTTACATAGCTAACAGCTGCATATATCTCCATATTTTGTTAAAATTTCGATATAATCGGTAAAGAAGTGTTGAAATAAATACATATTTAACATTGCGACCTCAATTCATATATTTTGCTCGATCTTTTAACTATATCTTTGTGAGGCATTATGTAAGACGAGTAACGGCGATGCACTATAGCTCCAATTTACACCTCAATGTTCCTAACAAAAAGATATTTGCGTGATAACATGTTTCAACAAAAATTTTTTTTCTCCAAAAACACCAAAGTTTGGCGGATTTCCCCATATATAAAAAATATTTGGTAAACTCATTGTTGATTCTTAAAAGCTAAAGATTTTCAGTTTTCATAATGTAATACTTACTTAATAACAGTCTTAAATTCTATTTTAAACTAGCTATAAAAAATATCAATTTAATTTCATATGATTGTTTAAAACAAAAAAGAAAAACAATAATCCACTTATTTTTCAGCACTTCAAGCTTAAATTTGAGATAGTCCTATTTTTATACTCAGTTGAGCAGAGTATATTAACTTTGATTGGATAACGGTTGGTTGTACAGGTATAAAGGAATCGAGATAGATATAGACTTCCATATATCAAAATCATCAGTATCGAAAAAAAATTCGATTGAGCCATGTCCGTCCGTCCGTTCGTCTGTCCGTTAACACGATAACTTGAGTAAATTTTGAGGTATCTTGATGAAATTTGGTATGTAGGTTCCTGGGCACTCATCTCAGATCGCTATTTAAAATGAACGATATCGGACTATAACCACGCCCACTTTTTGGATATCGAAAAATCGAAAAGGTGCGATAATTCATTACCAAATATGGATTAAGCGATGAAACTTGGTAAGTTAGTTGAACTTATGACGCAGAATAGAAAACTAGTAAAATTTTTGACAATGGGCGTGACACCGCCCACTTTTAAAATAAGGTAATTTAGAAGTTTTGCAAGCTGTAATTTGGCAGTGGTTGAAGATATCATGATGAAATTTGGCAGGAACGTTACTCTTATTACTATATGTATGCTTAATAAAAATTAGCAAAATCGGAGAACGACCACGCCCACTTAAAAAAAAATTGTTTAAAGTCAAATTTTAAAAGAAAAGTTAATATCTTTACAGTATATAAGTAAATTATGTCAACATTCAACTCCAGTAATGACATGGTGTAACAAAATACAAAAATAAAAGAAAATTTCAAAATGGGCGTGGCTCCGCCCTTTTTCATTTACTTTGTTTAGGATACTTTTAATGCCATAAGTCGAACAAAAATTTACCAATCCTTGTGAAAATTGGTAAAGGCTTAGATTCTAGGACGATAACCCTTTTCTGTGAAAAAGGGCGAAATCGGTTGAAGCCACGCCAGGTTTTTATACACGGTCGACCATCTGTCCTTCCGCTCGGCCGTTAACACGATAACTTGAGCAAAAATCGATATATCTTTACTGAACTCAGTTCACGTACTTATCTGAACTCACTTTGTATTGGTGTAAAAAATGGCCGAAATCCGACTATGACCACGCCCACTTTTTCGATATCGAAAATTACGAAAAATGAAAAAATTCCATAATCATATACCAAATACGAAAAAAGAGATGAAACATGGTAGTTGTATTGGTCTATTGACGCAAAATATAACTTTAGAAAAAAACTTGGTAAAATGGGTGTGACACCTACCATATTAAGTCAAAAGTTTTGCAGGGCGAAATCAAAAGCCGCATTCTAGAGTCATCCCTGGTCCACTTTTATGGCGATATCTCGTTTTTGCCGGACCTTTTTGGATTTGCTTTTTGTGGCCTCTCCTTATCGTGCAGCAGCACTTTGTCCACTTACTTCCAAATTCTTATCCAGTTCTAAGTTCTCACTATGTAATCGCTCCACAATCATATCTTCACATTCATCATTCGTATTAGTACTTAGGCCATGCTCTTGTCCAGGTGGATCTACGCTGGTCTGAAGACTTAACAAGCCCATTATAGCCTCTTCTGCATGAGTAAAGATATTTAACCTGTTTGGTCCACCATCAGTTGCAAGGTCATCCACTATGTTCGCCGACATTTTTCTTTTTGTTTTGGACTTCATGTCAGCCCACACTTGAAACGACAAAAATAAACTTTTATTATACTGAATTGACTTCTATGGTTCTTTAGTTCACCTTAATCCTCTTTTTCGGCGTTCTTACTGATGGTCCTAAATAGTTCAACTCCATTGTTATATCATCCCACATTTTTGTCGCCTGAACCTTTGAGCAAGTTCCATTTGCTATATGGGGTATTTGTTTCATAATTGAAACCAGTATTTCAAGCTGTTGCTTTGTACTCATGACCTTGGACCTATATAAAACTAATTCAAATAGTTTAAAATTACTATTATGTAGTAAAAAAAGTAGATTATAAATACGAAAAACTTACATTTTAAACAACACTTTTTCAATTCGATACAGCGCACAGTGTTTCGACTATAACGCGGCAGGTGGAAAAAAGTCATAGTGACAGATAAAAGCGAAAATGTGTTTATGTTAGAGGGCAATTACTAAAAGTCGCGTGCGCAAAATTTCGGGTAATTAGCTGCCACCAATCTTCGACAAACGGTGCATTTGTGTGGAAATTTGTGAAATCCGGTTGATATTGATTAATCGGTTTAAGTGCATTTAGCGGTAATAAATTTAATATACACCGTAATTTTTTAAACGATATCTATTCAGTACGAGTCATGGATAATCCAGGTAAAATATTTATCATTAATTTTGGATTTTGGTGTTTGTTTTCTTAAAAAAAACAACAAGGAATTGTAAATTTTTTAGATTAGTAGCAAAAAAAAAAAGTGAGTACCCCTTAGTAACTCAATAAAAGTTGATTCATATTGTAGAGAATTTTATCTAGTTTCTGCTCATATAAGCTGATTGTAGCGCACGGATTTGCAAAAATGTGTAGTTTTTAATTTTATATATTTTTCGATTTTCAGTTCCATATTATATAATTTCACGAAAAGAATTTTTCCAATTGTGGCAAAGCTACCCTAAAAATGAAAGACTTGAAAAAATATATAGTGTCATACTTACAAAGATTAACCTTTGTATATCCGATAATGCGAAAGATGAACTAAAAAGAAACATAAAATTGTTGATGTTGAAAATTGATAAGAAGTGGAATTTCGCTGGTAAACGGATTGAGCGGTTCTCTTTTAAGTATGAGCAATGGTTGAATGCCGAGGATATAGTTTTTCTACTGGAGGAACCAGATGCTCCTTCGTATGCTGCTGAAGAAAATTTTAAAAGAACAGCAATTCGGTCGACCCTCAAAGGGCTTCCAAGACTGTGGGCAGAAAACTAAAATAAAAAGAATAGAATTTATACTTAACAATTACACTTTGGAGGAAATTTTGTTCGCTGCCGAGCACGCCCTTAGGCTCGCAAGGAAAAAAGATCTGCTAGCATTATTAAAGACCTAAGCGATGACTTAGACAGTGCTAAGGATATGAAAAATGCCCAGGTAAATTCTTCAAAACAAAAGTGTCTCTATGATGATGAAGCGATAGGCCTCTACCTTGACGCTAAATTAACTACCAATAATTATAAATTATTGAGAAATGCAGCTCTGGGTGTAGATCACGATATCTTTCCATCGTTCTATACGTTTAACGAAATCTAAGAAAATATGCTTTCCACCTGATGAATGCAGTCATGTGGATGAGATTTCTGCTAGTTTTACATTGCAGTCTTTGCTAGATATAACCTCTAAGCACGTCTTAGACACTTTGTCCCTTTCTGGAGCTGACAAAGTCCAATCAGCAACACTTATTTGCAAATGTGGCTTAGATGGGAGTTCAGGGCATAGCATGTACAAGCAAAAGTTTGAAAATGCTGCTGCAACTGACGAGTACTTATATTTAATTTGTTTCGTGCCTTTAAAGCTTGTGTTAAATGATGACCACTATACTCCAATTTGGATAAATTCCAAACCCTCATCAACACGATATTGTCGTCCAAATCAAATTTATTTTTCAAAAAGAAACACCAGATTTAGTGAAACGCGAAGCAGATAATATAAGGGCTCAGATTAATCAATTGAGGCCAACTGATTGTAAAAATTTCCTAGTGAAACATACTCTGCTCTCAACAATGGTTGATGGAAAAATATGTATCATACTCTTAGGGACGAAGGGTAACCAAAATTGTTACATTTGCGATGCCAAACCTAGTCAAATGAACATACCAGTTGCTTCTTACATTGCAAAGACTGAAAATTATGATTATGGGTTGTCTACACTCCATGCGCTGATAAAAACATTCGAGTGTTTAGTACATATATCATATAGATTGCCCCTAAAAGTTTGGCAAATCCGAGGAGAGAACCAAAGAAAGAAAAAGCCAAATCATGCAAAAGTCAAAAAAAGTCAGAGACGATTACAAGTTTTGAAATACTTATTTACAGTAAATACATAAGTGAATGATAACCTTATATAGAAGTATGTTGTAGTTCTGTTTTTATTAAATAAACGACTGCTTAGCAAATCTGAGACAAAGTATAATTATCTTTACAATAAAAAGGATTTAAAAGGGTAAGAGTTGGGAAAACATTTTTTTTTGAATCACCCTAATGTATATGTAGACACACACACACACTCAAATTTTTAGTATTAGAAGCATGGGGCTTCTGTATAATCCAATTTCAGTGGTTAAGTTAATACAGGAGCACAACTATAATGTTTTTGACTTTTTTCCACCTAACTCCATACAGTCGAAACACTGGGCAGCGTCGACAACAAATTTCTATTCGCTTAAAAATTAGATACACATCGAAAATTTCGACGGAGATGAGGTGTGATAATACCAATTACAAATTCGATTTCGATGTGCGATAGCCAGATTCCTGAATTTGACAGCCAGATGTGGGGAAATAAAAATTGATTCGAGTGGAAATGGTGGAAGTTGAGTGTGGCTACAACTTCATCAAAATGTGAAGTGAATAATAACAAGTAAGGAAGGTTAAGTTCGGGTGTAATCGAACATTACATACTCAGTTGAGAGCTATGGTGACAACATAAGGGAAAATAAACATGTAGGAAAATAAGCCGAGAGAAACCCTGGAATGTGTATCAAATGAAAGGCATTAAAGAGTATTTTATGAGGGAGTAGGCCATAGTTCTATAGGTGGACGCCATTTAGTGATATAGCCATAAAGGTGGATCAGGGTTGACTCTAGAATGCGTTTGTACGATATGGGTATCAAATGAAAGGTGTTAATGAGTATTTTAAAAGGGAGTAATCCTTAGTTCCATAGGTGGACGCCGTTTCGAGATATCGCCACAAAGGTGGACCAGGGGTGACCCTAGAATTTGTTTGTACAATATGGGCATCAAACGAATGGTGTTAATGAGTATTTTAAAAGGGAGTGGGCCTTAGTTCTATAGGTGGATGCCGTTTCGAAATATCGCCATAAAGCTGGACCATGGGTGACTCTAGAATGTGTTTGTACGATATGGGTATCAAATTAAAGGTATTAATGAGGGTTTTAAAAGGGAGTGGTGGTTGTTGTATAGGTGGTCGCCTTTTCGAGATATCGCCATAAAGGTGGACCAGGGGTGACTCTAGAATGCGTTTGTAAGATATGGGTATCAAATGAAAGGTGTTAATGAGTATTTAAAAGGGAGTAATCCTTAGTTCCATAGGTGGACGCCGTTTCGAGATATCGCCATAAAGGTGGACCAGGGGTGACCCTAGAATTTGTTTGTACAATATGGGTATCAAAAGAAAGGTGTTAATGAGTATTTTAAAAGGGAGTAATCCTTAGTTCCATAGGTGGACGCCGTTTCGAGATATCGCCATAAAGGTGGAGTAGAGGTGACCCTAGAATTTGTTTGTAAAATATGGGTATCAAAAGAAAGGTGTTAATGAGTATTTTAAAAGGGAGTAATCCTTAGTTCCATAGGTGGACGCCGTTACGAGATATCGCCATAAAGGTGGGCCAGGGGTGACTCTAGAATTCGTTTGTGCGATATGGGTATCAAATGAAAGGTGTTAATGAGTATTTTTAAAAGGGAGTGGGCCTTCGTTCTATAGGTGTTCGGCTTTTCTAGATATCGCCATAAAGGTGGACCAGGGGTGACTTTAGAATATGTTTGTACGATATGGGTATCAAATGAAAAGCGTTAATGAGTATTTTAAAAGGGAGTGGGCCTTAGTTCTATAGGTGGACGCCGTTACGAGATATCGCCATAAAGGTTGGCCAGGGGTGACTCTAGAATTCGTTTGTGCGATATGGGTATCAAATGAAGGGTGTTAATGAGTATTTTTAAAAGGGAGTGGGCCTTCGTTCTATAGGTGTTCGGCTTTTCGAGATATCGCCATAAAGGTGGACCAGGGGTGACTTTAGAATATGTTTGTACGATATGGGTATCAAATGAAAAGCGTTAATGAGTATTTTAAAAGGGAGTGGGCCTTAGTTCTATAGGTGGACGCCGTTTCGAGATATCGCCATAAAGGTGGACCAGGGGTGACCCTAGAATTTGTTTGTACAATATGGGTATCAAAAGAAAGGTGTTAATGAGTATTTTAATAGGGAGTAATCCTTAGTTCCATAGGTGGACGCCGTTTCGAGATATCGCCATAAAGGTGGAGTAGAGGTGACCCTAGAATTTGTTTGTAAAATATGGGTATCAAAAGAAAGGTGTTAATGAGTATTTTAAAAGGGAGTAATCCTTAGTTCCATAGGTGGACGCCGTTACGAGATATCGCCATAAAGGTGGGCCAGGGGTGACTCTAGAATTCGTTTGTGCGATATGGGTATCAAATGAAAGGTGTTAATGAGTATTTTTAAAAGGGAGTGGGCCTTAGTTCTATAGGTGGACGCCTTTTCGAGATATCGCCATAAAGGTGGACCAGAGGTGAATTTAGAATGAGTTTGTACGATATGGGTATCAAATTAAAGGTATTAATGAGAGTTTTAAAAGGGAGTGGTGTGAAGGCGTTTTCCAGATATCGACCAAAATGTGGACCAGGGTGACGCAGAACATCAGCTGTTGGATACCGCTAATTTATTTATATATGTAATACCTGCCAAGATTTTAAGGGTTTTTTATTTCGCCCTGCAGAACTTTTTCATTTTCTTCTACTTAATATGGTAGGTGTCACAACCATTTTATAGAGTTTTTTCTAAAGTTATATTTCGCCTCAATAAAACAATCCAATTACCTTACCATGTTTCATCCCTTTTTTCATATTTGGTATAGAATTATGGCATTTTTTTATTTTTCGTAATTTTCGATATCGAAAAAGTGGGCGTGGTCATAGTCGGATTTCGTTCATTTTTCATACCAAGATAAAGTGAGTTCAAGTAAGCACGTGTACTGAGTTCATTAAAGATATGTCGATTTTTGCTCAAGTTATCGTGTTAGCGGCCATGCGGAAGGACAGACGGACGACTGTGTATAAAAACTGGGCGTGGCATCAACCGATTTCGCCCATTTTCACAGAAAACAGTTAACGTCATAAAATCTATGCCCCTACCAAATTTCAAAAGGATTGGTTAATTTTTGTTCGACTTATGGCGAAAAAGTATCCTAGACCAATTAAATGAAAAAAGGCGGAGCCACGCCCTTTTTGAAAATTTCTGTTATTTTTGTATTTTGTTGCACCATATCATTACTGGAGTTGAATGTTGACATAATTTACTTATATACTGTAAAGATATTAAATTTTTTGTTAAACTTTTACTTTAAAAAAATTTTTTTTTAAAAGTGGGCGTGGTCCTTCTCCGATTTTGCTAATTTTTATTAAGCATACATATAGTAATAGGAGTAACGTTTCTGCCAAATTTCATCACGATATCTTCGACGACTGCCAAATTACAGCTTGCAAAAGTTTTAAATTACCTTCTTTTAAAAGTGGGCGGTGCCACGCCCATTGTCCAAAATTTTATTAATTTTCTATTCTGCGTCATAAGTTCAACTCACCAACCAAGTTTCGTCGCTTTAGCTGTCATTTGTAATGAATTATCGCACTTTTTCGGTTTTTCGAAATTTTCGATATCGAAAAAGTGGGCGTGGTTATAGTCCGATATCGTTCATTTTAAATAGCGATCTGAGATGAGTGCTCAGGAACCTACATACCAAATTTCATCAAGATACCTCAAAATTTACTCAAGTTATCGTGTTAACGGACGGACGGACGGACGGACATGGCTCAATCAAATTTTTTTTCGATCCTGATTATTTTGATATATGGAAGTCTATATCTATCTCGATTCCTTTATATATGTACAACCAACCGTTATCCAATCAAACTTAATATACTCTGTGAGCTCTGCTAACTGAGTATAATAACAAAGTGAAAATGTGAAAAATCTAGATATTAGCCATGTTTTTTTCACACGCGTATACGTTTACGTTTGCGCGTAAAGAAAACGCTTATCCTCGCTTAGATAATGCTTAGGAGACCCATCTAGCAGCAGTGGTTAATCAACTAGCTACAGCACAGGGTGTACCGAAAAGCGGAGACACAATCCTCTGATGGCCATAGGGTAAACATATAGCTGAATCAGTTGCGATGAATTGTGGACACACATAGAATACATAGAATTAGTGTAGAGGGTGAAACATAGACACATATTTCAGTTACATCTGATTATAATGCGTATTGAAATTTAGTAGGACAAATATTATGCGCAGCAATTTCAGAGGTGTATTTAAAGTTTGTCGCTTAGCAGTCCATATAAAGTGTAAGCGTAAACGTATATAGAAGTAAAAGAAAAACATAGCTCTGAAATTGCTACGCATAAAATTAGTACTAATAAATTTCAATACGGATTATACTCATATTTAACTGAAATATGTGTCTATGTTTCACCCTCTGCACTAATTCTAACTATTCTATGTGCGTCCACTATTTATCACAACTGATTCACCTATATATTATACACAGAAATACAACAGAGGGTTGTGTTTCCGCTTTTCGCTACACCCTGTGATGTAGCTAGTTATTTAACCACTGCCGCTAGATGGGTCTCCTAAGCATTATCTACGCGAGGATAGGCTTTTTTTTCACGCGCTAACGAAACGTATACGCGTGTAAAAAAACACGGCTATTAATACGCTAACACAATTTCCATACAATCAATTGATAGGCTGTTTCACATAGTTAGCGTACGTAAAATCATATAAAAGTTATATGAATCGATTCGTATGGATCAGCCGCAGTGCATAGGCCTATTTTTGTTAACAAATATTACTCTATTTGTTTATAATTAATAGATAAATTTTTTTGTAAATTCGAACAATCTCTCCAAATATCGAAATCTACTGTCGTGCACAAAAGCTCGCCATCTGTAGGACCAAGTATGTAAGTGCTATAAAACACAAACCAACATATTATGTAACCCCACCGAATTAGAAATTCGAATAGCGACTACGCAGTGTTGCTCAAATGTTTCATCTACATACATATGCGTAAGTGCCAGACGGTGAAAGAAAAAGACATGGTTTCCCATTGTTGCCAGTTACCTATAATGGCCTCTACCAAAATCCTAAAAAATTGTTCCAAAATAATTTGTAGCGTACAAAAAAATTTTAAATAGAATTAATTTTTGGCCGGCCCATTTTTGTGGCAAATTTCACTTACACATAAATACATATGTCTTTATTTAACAGAGTCTTTGTTTTTTATTTTAGTCGCTTTCAAAAAAACATGAAATCACAAATATTGAGCTAACTTTTGTTGAAACTAACTAAATTTATTTATAACAATTAATGGCAAATTTGCCCGCAAATGTTTTTGCATTTGCAGATTTAATCATCATTTTAGATAAAGTATGTCTTATACTGAACAAAAAAAAAAAATTAATAAATTTGCTACAAAAATATAACATTAAATTTTTTATATTGTCTTTTGTGCTAATTTATTTTATTTTATTATATATTCTTTTATTTCAACTTAGGTTATTATTATTTAAATGCAACAGTTATAATTAAAATGTGTAAATTGTAAAAATAAAGTGTAAAATTAAGTCAAAAATTTAAATATTTGGGTTGGATAAACATTAAGGGCCCATTTGGTTTTATTCGGCACCAAAGAGGTTTGACCTTTGAAATTGCGCATATAGGTTCTCAGGGAGTTTTCGACCCACAGTCCAGATAAAAATTCAATATTATTTTAATTTGTTGATGTGTTCTCAAATTTCTATATTTGCTTTTATTTCTTCTGCAAAATCTTTAATTTCATTGAGATTTAGGCATATGCGTTTGCCGTCGGCAAAACATGATATAAAAACAAGAGCCGGACGCGTGTGAAAAATTTTGTTGTGTAAATAAAAATGAGTTTTGAATTGGAAAAAAGACAGCCTACTAATTTTTGTGATTGTAGCAGCAGCATTAGTGTGACAAGAAAAAATTTTAATTTAGGTACATTAATTTAGGTGATTGAATACAACAACAAAACCATTAACAGAGCAATATATCGGCACTCTGATGTTTGTGAGTGTACCCAGCTTGTAGTAGCAATATATAAGTATGACATACATATACATATGTTAATTGGCGGCCGCGTGGTGTGGTGGTAGGGTGCTCCGCCTATCACAACGAGGATCTTGGGTTCAACTCGCGGGCAAAGTAACATCAAAAATACAAGTAAGGAAGGTTAAGTTCGGGTGTAACCGAACATTACATACTCAGTTGAGAGCTATGGTGAGAACATAAGGGAAAATAACCATGTAGGAAAATGAACCGAGGGAAACCCTGGAATGTGTTTGTATGACATGCGTATCAAATGAAAGGCTTTAAAGAGTATTTTATGAGGGAGTGGGCCATAGTTCTACAGGTGGACGCCATTTAGGGATATAGCCATAAAGGTGGATCAGGGTTGACTCTAGAATGCGTTTGTACGATATGGGTATCAAATGAAAGATGTTAATGAGTATTTTAAAAGGGAGTAATCCTTAGTTCCATAGGTGGATGCCGTTTCGAGATATCGCCATAAAGGTGGGCCAGGGGTGACCCTAGAATTTGTTTGTACGATATGGGTATCAAATTAAAGGTATTAATGAGGGTTTTAAAAGGGAGCGGTGGTTGTTGTATAGGTGGTCGCCTTTTCGAAATATCGCCATAAAGGTGGACCAGGGGTGACTCTAGAATGCATTTGTACGATATGGGTATCAAATGAAAGGTGTTGATGAGTATTTTAAAAGGGAGTAATCCTTAGTTCCATAGGTGGACGCCGTTTCGAAATATCGCCATAAAAGTGGACCAGGGGTGACTCTAGAATGTGTTTGTACGATATGGGTATCAAATTAAAGGTATTAATGAGGGTTTTAAAAGGGAGCGGTGGTTGTTGTATAGGTGGTCGCCTTTTCGAAATATCGCCATAAAGGTGGACCAGGGGTGACTCTAGAATGCATTTGTACGATATGGGTATCAAATGAAAGGTGTTAATGAGGGTTTTAAAAGGGAGCGGTGGTTGTTGTATAGGTGGTCGCCTTTTCGAAATATCGCCATAAAGGTGGACCAGGGGTGACTCTAGAATGCATTTGTACGATATGGGTATCAAATGAAAGGTGTTGATGAGTATTTTAAAAGGGAGTAATCCTTAGTTCCATAGGTGGACGCCGTTTCGAAATATCGCCATAAAAGTGGACCAGGGGTGACTCTAGAATGTGTTTGTACGATATGGGTATCAAATTAAAGGTATTAATGAGGGTTTTAAAAGGGAGTGGTGGTTGATGTATAGGTGGTCACATTTTCGAGATATCGCCATAAAGGTGGACCAGGGGTGACCCTAGAATTTGTTTGTACAATATGGGTATCAAAAGAAAGGTGTTAAAGAGTTTTTTAAAAGGGAGTAATCCTTAGTTCCATAGGTGGACGCCGTTTCGAGATATCGCCATAAAGGTGGGCCAGGGGTGACTCTAGAATTCGTTTGTGCAATATGGGTATCAAACGAAGGAGTTAATGAGTATTTTAAAAGGGAGTTGGCCTTAGTTCTATAGGTGGACGCCTTTTCGAGGTATCGCCATAAAGGTGGACCAGGGGTGACTTTAGAATATGTGTGTACGATATGGGTATCAAATGAAAGGTGTTAATGAGTATTTTAAAAGGGCGTGGGGCTTAGTTCTATAGGTGGACGCCTTTCGAGGTATCGCCATAAAGGTGGACCAGGGGTGACCCTAGAATTTGTTTGTGCGATATGGGTATCAAATAAAAGGTGTTAATGAGTACTTTTAAAAGGGAGTGGGCCTTCGTTCTATAGGTGTTCGCCTTTTCGAGATATCGCCATAAAGGTGGACCAGGGGTGACTTTAGAATATGTGTGTACGATATGGGTATCAAATGAAAGGTGTTAATGAGTATTTTAAAAGGGCGTGGGGCTTAGTTCTATAGGTGGACGCCTTTCGAGATATCGCCATAAAGGTGGACCAGGGGTGACTCTAGAATGAGTTTGTACGATATGGGTATCAAATTAAAGGTATTAATGAGAGTTTTAAAAGGGAGTGGTGATAGTTGTATATGTGAAGGCGTTTTTCAGATATGGACCAAAATGTGGACCAGGGTGACCCAGAACATTATCTGTTGGATACCGCTAATTTATTTATATATGTAATACCTGCCAAGATTTTAAGGGTTTTTTATTTCGCCCTGCTGAACTTTTTCATTTTCTTCTACTTAATATGGTAGGTGTCACACCCATTTTACAAAGTTTTTTCTAAAGTTATATTTTGCGTCAATAAACCAATCCAGTTACCGTGTTTCATCCCTTTTTTCGTATTTGGTATAGAATTATGGCATTTTTTTCATTTTTCGTAATTTTCGATATCTAAAAAATTGTGGGCGTGGTCATAGTCGGATTTCGTTCATTTTTCATACCAAGATAAAGTGAGTTCAAGTAAGCACGTGAACTAAGTTCATTAAAGATATGTCGATTTTTGCTGAAGTTATCGTGTTAACGGCCATGCGGAAGGACAGACGGACGACTGTGTATAAAAACTGGGCGTGGCATCAACCGATTCCGCCCATTTTCACAGAAAACAGTTAACGTCATAAAATCTATGCCCTACCAAATTTCAAAAGGATTGGTTAATTTTTGTTCGACTTATGGCGTTAAAAGTATCCTAGACAAATTAAATGAAAAAGGGCGGAGCCACGCCCATTTTGAAATTATCTTTTATTTCTGTATTTTGTTGCACCACATCATTACTGGAGTTGAATGTTGACATAATTTACTTATATACTGTAAAGATATTAAATTTTTTGTTAAAATTTTACTTTAAAAAAAAATTTTTTTTAAAAGTGGGCGTGGTCCTTCTCCGATTTTGCTAACTTTTATTAAGCGTACATATAGTAATAGGAGTAACGTTCCTGCCAAATTTCATTATGATATCTTCAACGACTGCCAAATTACAGCTTGCAAAAGTTTTAAATTACCTTCTTTTAAAAGTGGGCGGTGCCACGCCCATTGTCCAAAATTTTACTAATTTTCTATTTTGCGTCATAATTTCAACTCATCTAAAAAGTTTCGTCGCTTTATCTGTCTTTTGTAATAAATTATCGCACTTTTTCGGTTTTTCGAAATTTTCGATATCGAAAAAGTGGGCGTGGTTATAGTCCGATTTCGTTCATTTTAAATAGCGATCTGAGATGAGTGCTCAGGAAACTACATACCAAATTTCATCAAGATACCTCAAAATTTACTCAAGTTATCGTGTTAACGGACGGACGGACGGACGGGCGGACGGATGGACGGACGGACATGGCTCAATCAAATTTTTTTTCGATCCTGATTATCTATCTCGATTCCTTTATATATGTACAACCAACCGTTATCCAATCAAACTTAATATACTCTGTGAGCTCTGCTCAACTGAGTATAAAAAATAAAAACGTTTTTCTAAGCGAGGTCACCTCGGAATCATTCGTCAAACATTCCGGGTGTATTTCTGCCATGAAAAGCTTCTCAGCTCGTAGTCGGCTTAAAACATGTAGGTCCCGTTAAGCCAATTTGTAGAACATTAAAAGGAGCACTACGCAAGTTGAAAGAGAAGCTCCGCCTAAAATCTCTTCGGAGGTAATCGCGTTTTGCATTTGTTTATTTAATTGTTTATTTATATACAATGAAGGAAAAAATAATAGGGACAACTTAAATACTAAGTAAATTATATAAGCAGCACTTCATTATCTCTTTTGAAATAGTGCACCCTATAAAAATAGCATTTTAAAGTTGTTCTTTTGCCAAAATGTGAACCAGTAGAAGTTTGGCTTGGAAAAAATAATAGGGACAAAACGTGTTGATATGTTTGCATTATAAATGGTAAAAACTTCGTTGTTGAAACTTCTTATAAAGCCTTATATAATTGCTCTTTTATGGGGTATGGATAATGTGACCATTTATTTTTTTCTTCAGGGCGGGAATGAATAAAAAATGCTCTGATATTTCATTAATTTTTAATCAAAAATGAAGATTATGTATAGATATACATACGTATGGACATAAATAGTTGACTTGCACTGTACAATAGCAATTTTAACACAGTTCAACATATTTTGATCTTTTATTTGTTAAGTAGTAGCCATGGTTTTTCTAAAAGAATAATTTTCGCATAAAAAAGATACAAAAACTTCATGCGTGCTGGACTATAAGTATGTTCCACAGAGATGATCTGTACGAAGTCCCCTTTCTTAAAAATACCATGGTAACCATTTAGCAAACAAAAGATCTACATTTGTTTTACTGCGTTATTATTCCATTATTGAATTACTTTTACGTCTATGTAGTTGTTTTATATTTGTCCGCAGAGCAAAACGATTTTAAGATATCGGGCCTTGTTTTCAAGTAGGAATGGAGCTGATTACATGATTTTTCGATGTTGCTCTTAGTAATCAAAACAGATTTTAAAACTTTAAAACTTAATTGGGGTTTTTCGCTAGTCCATATTTTACTCATTAGGGAAAAGCCTCTTTCGACAGGTGCGTTGCTCCCAGGCAAACAAAGAATAAACGCAATAAGTATGGAAAAATGTCTGCAGTTGACATCGTTAGCATGAAAATGCTGGAACAACTCCACCCAACGGTCTTCAGTGGCAACATTTCCGTTGTTCCAGCTTCGGATCTTTTCTTCTGTGACATAACTGGTAATAAGCGAAAACTCGTCGAACGCTGCTGTATCTTGGTTGCAGTTAATAAAATCTTGTATAATCAGCAAAATTCGTAACATTCTGTAGCTCTTCCCAAGACGGCACTTTCGTCAAAATTTACCAATCAAACACCGATAACTCTTCATTGAACTGGCACCATTGTTCTAAGTATTGTTTACTTGTCTTATAAAATTAAACAGCAACGCTTTTAACATTCTGCACATCTACAGCAACGTCACTTTCTTTCAGTTTTTCTGGTAGATTACGAACTGTCAGAGGAAGAAAAATCAAGTCCTCTTTAAGTGCTAAATTATCTCGAAGACGATTAATTTCATTTGCAGACTCTATTGCCTACAGCTTTTGTCCCTTGATTTTCAAAATGCCTGTGCGTGTGAAAAATATAACCAAAAGTCCGAACTTTGGGTTTCGAAAAACGTTTTTAAAATAGTTGGGCATTGATCGATGCTCAAGAAGTATTTTTCCAATGGCGTATACATTTTTAAAACTCTCTGGAGAGCAGGCATTAATGCAAGCGAACTTGTTTTACTGTAACCCAGCAGTTTCTTATACTCTGTGTCGGTGAAATGACAAAACTCTTTCAGAGCTTCTACTCGAACACTGTAGATGCAGAAGAATGAATAGATTTTTACAATGATGTACTCGAAATCAACAGGGAGATAATCTGCAGCTTTGTACAAGCACATCTAAATTTTTGCTCGAAACATGTTTGTATTAAATTAGAGGCACAATCATTCGAGCGAAAACTATGGTTTTCTTCCACTGTGTGGTACGCCCATGCACCCTCTGCTGCAGCTTTATCCAAATCTTTGGAAGTTGGCAAATCACTTCTTTTAAAACAATTAATCATTGTTGAGCTTGAAGCGGCAGCTTGATCAGAAAGCTTGTGTCTTTCAGATCTCAAGTGCTTTTCAATATCGCTCGGGCCACCATGTCCGACACTAAAATCAGTACAAC
This sequence comes from Eurosta solidaginis, assembly GCF_040869045.1. Classification (NCBI taxonomy): domain Eukaryota; kingdom Metazoa; phylum Arthropoda; class Insecta; order Diptera; family Tephritidae; genus Eurosta; species Eurosta solidaginis. The sequence goes on along the minus strand of NC_090319.1, from coordinate 62,129,517 downwards.
ACTTTTCGCACGTAACATCGGCTATCCTTTTTCTTTGTTTTATAAATGGGTACTTACTTTGCAAAGTAATATTAAAAGTACACAAACGTTTCGACATTTTATAATGTTATAACCACGAATAACTGCAAATTAATTGTTTTATTATTCCCGTGTTTCTAGAAAAACTGGTAGATTTTTTTTCTGTTGCGTATTCTGTGGGCGAAAGCGGTACATTTTAGGCCTCTCTGGGGACATGGGGACAGACAACAGCCTCATAGCGGGACTGTCCCGCCCAAATAGGGACGTATGGTCGTTAGGTATGGAGTATGGAGTACTAAGAAAATATTTAAAGGATAATATCGGCACTTCACTTTTAGAAATAAAAACGCGCCACAACTCTTGTTTTAAATAAAAATAAGTATAAACTTTATTAATTATAATTATTGTATAAACGTTAGACTGGGTCGATTTTGTAACCGATATCGCGCCATCGATTTTTCGATAGGATTTGGGCTCAGGAAAAAAAATTCCGCTACGCATACCCAAAAAAATAATTTTCGAGCCTGCGAAAAAAAATGGCGAAAGGGTAAATTTTTCAACCAAAACACTCCCCAAAACCCAAAAAATTGTTTTTTTTTTTTTTTCAATAAACTGTTATACCATTCTGCCGGGTCAAAACTTTCGCTACGGCTGAGAGTATTTGCCGTTTTGTATTCAACTTTAATTCGGGAATTGGGTTGTATGAGTACGAAAACGAGTCAGTTAATGCGTTCCATCGTATTCTAAGGTTTTAGTAGTGTTATGGTCTTTGAGAAATTCTGTATCTAGGACTTCGATAGTTTGGGTTATAGAATCGAGAGTGGACTGTATATCGTGTCCGCCAGAGAATACATCATCTACATAAGTTTTTCGTAGTATGAGGTTAGTGGCGAGTGTTTTTCTTTGTATGCCTTAGCGAGTGCGAGATATGGAGAGTATTTAACACCGGAAGTAACAGTTTTTTATTTGAAATCTTCTTTCGGATTTTGAGGGGCTATCCCAAAGAGAGTTCTTTGGAATTGTAGAGGCGCTAGTTGAGGATTATAGACGTCAAGTCGTTTTGGAGAATCGGGCCTCCATATACTAGTTTTCTATAGTGGAGTTGTGGTGCTTTAGAGGGCCTCTCAAGATTGGTTATCGATCTGGATCGGGTTGCTGGGGTTTCTTCCTATTCCCATAAGCGTTTGAGTAGGCTGCTGAGATCCGGTTACATTGCCTCACTGACTTAAGTGGTGAAGGCCGATACTAGTTCCCGGACTGATTCGCTGGGTACCCATCCGAATCTGAGCGATAAGGGTTTCTTGGTTATACTGCGATAACCAAGGCGATTTTGAAGGGTTATGCTGTCTTTGGATACATCATTAGTTGGGAGAAAATGAGTGAGTTGATGGTGTAAAATAGTATTGGTACAAATCCCCTTGTTTAAATCAGAGGAGCAAAGTATGACCTCGCAAGTTTTTGGATCGGGGGCGCCAAAAGCGTTTTTGAGAGCCTTGGTGCGTTTGATTGGGATTGAAAATGTAAGGGGCAGTGATGTCTTCTTTGCGGTAAACGCATCCAATCTTGCGCTGACAATCACGCTGGAGATGGGGGTGTGTACGAAAAACATTTTTTTATATCTGAATATTTTTTTTTTATTTTACGCAAAATTTCATTGCGTGATTCGAGTGACACAGCTTACATAACACTTGTTAGGGTTCTGCATGAAAGTGGTTTTTTTCTGTTTCTGTTTAATAATGTAGATTTTTGAGAAGAATCTAGAGGTTGTTCACATAGAGAGGGAGTTTCAGTGGGCAGTTTCGGTGAACATGTAAACACAAGGATTATTTGTTGTGGGGTAGTATCTATGTATTAAAACTCATTCATTTATGCTTATACATATTTTGACAAAAGCCAGCTAGAAAGCAGGCATAACCAACCCGTAGCCAAAACTTCTCTTATGTTGAGCTAAGCAAATTTGATTACGCTAAGCGAATAGGTTCATATGTGTATGCGCACATAGGCATTTTACGACACGCACATATGAACATATATATGTATGCAACTTGGTAATAACTATTGTGAGCGACGGCAACTTTGCCAATACCACACCAACTGGCAACGCTACCCCAACTGTCAAACAGCTGGATACATAAACGAGAGAAGAAGAAGAGAGTTAATATTTGGATAACGAACGTGTCATACACCACGCCTTCAATATATTTCTTTTATTTTATTAAATTTATATCTATATTCATGTAAATTACAAAACTTTAATCAATAAAATTAATTTTAGATATCACACAAACAATTGTGTGCCTACACTTTCAGAGTGGGATCAGAATCCACTTGCTTCGAATAACAAAATCAAAAGCGTATGATTTTGTGGCAGCGCATGTGAGTACCAGTGTTGCCAGGTTAGCCTTTTCGAGCCTAGATTTAGCCTTTTTTTTTGCCTTTAGCCTCGAAATTTTGGGTTTAGCTTCGTGACTTTTTTCTAGTCTTTTTTACTCCGAATGTATTTTTAAAAATTTCTAAAATAAAATAATTTCAATAGATCCTGTGAACACCTAATACCTAATAATATTAGTTCTCTACAAAAGATTAATTATTTTTCTGCTGAAAATTCGTTGAAAATTTCAAAGCCAGATGTATTTTCTTACTTTGAAAAAGAGAAGTATCGAAAAAGTGGGCGTGGTTATAGTCCGATATTGTTCATTTTAAATAGCGATCTGAGATGAGTGCTCAGGAACCTACATACCAAATTTCATTCAGATACCTCAAAATTTACGCAAGTTATCGTGTTAACGGGCGGACGGACATGGCTCAATCAAATTTTTTTTCGATCCTGATGATTTTGATATATGGAAGTCTATATCTATCTCGATTCCTTTATACCTGTACAACCAACCGTTATCCAATCAAAGTTAATATACTCTGTGAGCTCTGCTCAACTGAGTACAAATATGTTTATTGTAATTGGAGTTTTTGTTTTTTGGGCCTTATATATTTAATAAAAAAACATGTGATATATATTGTATTGGATTGTTACCATATGTTTTCTCGTTTTTATACTTGTAGTGGTATACAAAATGACCGAAATCCGACTATGACCACGCCCACTTTTTCGATATCGAAAATTATGAAAAATTAAAAAAATGCCATATTTCTATACCAAATACGACAAAAGGTATGAAACATGGTAATTGGATTGGTTTATTGACGCAAAATATAACTTTAGAAAAAAACTTTGTAAAATGGGTGCGACACCTATCATATTAAGTAGGAGAAAATGAAAGTTCTGCAGGGCGAAATAAAAAAACCTTTGAAATCTTGTCAGGAATACTGTTCGTGGTATTATATATATAAATAAATTAGCGGTATCCAACAGATGATGTTCTGCGTCACCTTGGTCCATATTTTGGTCGATATCTGGAAAACGCCTTCACATATACAACTACCACCACTCCCTTTCAAAAGTCTTATTAATACTATGATTATGATGATAATTTGATACCAATATCGTACAAACACATTCTAGAGTCACCCCTGGTCCACCTTTATAGCGATATCTCGAAAAGGCGTCCACCTATAGAACCAAGCCCACACCCTTTTAAAATACTCATTAACACCTTTCATTTGATACCCATATCGTACAAACATATTCTAGAGTCACCCCTGGTCCACCTTTATGGCGATATCTCGAAAAGGCGTCCACCTATAGAACTAAGGCCCACTCCCTTTTAAAATACTCATTAACACCTTTCGTTTGATATCCATATTGTACAAACGCATTCTAGAGTCACCCCTGGTCCACCTTTAAGCCGATATCTCGAAATGGCGACCACCTATACAACTGCAACCACTCCCTTTTAAACCCTCATTAATACCTTCAATTTGATACCCATATCGTACAAACACATTCTAGAGTGACCCCTGGCTCACCTTTATGGCGATATCTCGAAAAGGCGTCCACCTATAGAACTAAGCCCCTCGCCCTTTTAAAATACTCATTAACACTTTCGTTTGATACTCGTATTGTACAAACGCATTCTAGAGTCACCCCTGGTCCACCTACATATATGGCGATATCTCGAAAAGGCGTCCACCTATAGAAATAAGGCCCAATCCCTTTTAAAATGTTCATTAACCCCTTTCATTTGATGCCCATATCGTACAAACAAATTCTAGGGTCACCCCTGGTCCACCTTTATGGCGATATCTCCAAAGGGCGTCCACCTATGGAACTAAGGATCACTCCCTTTTAAAATACTCATTAACACCTTTCATTTGATACCCATATCGTACAAACAAATTCTAGGGTCACCCCTGGCCACCTTTATGGCGATATCTCGAAACGGCGTCCATAAATGGAACTAAGGATCACTCCCTTTTAAAATACTCATTAACACCTTTCATTTCATATTCATATCGTACAAACAAAATCTATAGTCACCCTGGTCCACCTTTATGCCGATATCTCGAAATAGCGGCCACCTATACAACTACCCCCACTCCCTTTTAAAACCCTCATTAATACCTTTAATTTGATACCCTACCGTGTGTGATGGTAGCGTGCTCCGCCGATCACACCGTATGCCCTTGGTTCAACTCCCGGGCAAAGCAACATCAAAATTTTAGAAATAAGATTTTTCAATTAGAAGAAAATTTTTCTAAGCGGGGTCGCCCCTCGGCAGTGTCTGGCAAGCGCTCCGATTGTATTTCTGCCATGAAAAGCTCTCAGTGAAAACTCATCTGCCTTGCAGATGCCGTTCGGAGTCGGCATAAAACATGTAGGTCCCGTCCGGCCAATTTGTAGGGAAAAAACAAGAGGAGCACGACGCAAATTAGGAGAGAAGCTCGGCCTTAGATCTCTTCGGAGGTTATCGCGCCTTCCATTTATTTTTTTTTATTTTATCGTACAAACAAAGTCTACAGTCACCCCTGCTCCACCTTTATGGCGGTATCTCGAAAAGGCGTCCACATATAGAACTAAGGCCCACGCCCTTTTAAATTACTCATTAAAACCTTTCGTTTGATACGCATATTGTACAAACGCATTCTAGAGTCACCCCTGGTCCACCTACATATATGGCGATATCTCAAAAAGGCGTCCACCTATAGAAATAAGGCCCACTCCCTTTTAAAATGTTCATTAACCCCTTTCATTTGATGCCCATATCGTACAAACAAATTCTAGGGTCACCCCTGGTCCACCTTTATGGCGATATCTCCAAAGGGCGTCCACCTATGGAACTAAGGATCACTCCCTTTTAAAATACTCATTAACACCTTTCATTTGATACCCATATCGTACAAACACATTCTAGAGTCACCCCTGGTCCAACTAGAGGGCGATATATCGAAAAGGCTTCCACCTATAGAACTAAGGCCCACTCTCTTTTAAAATACTCATTAACACCTTTCGTTTGATACGCATATTGTACAAACGCATTCTAGAGTCACCCCTGGTCTACCTTTATGCCGATATCTCGAAAAGGCGACCACTTATACAGCTACCACCACTCCCTTTTAAAACCCTCATTAATACCTTAAATGTGATACCCATATCGTACAAACAAATTCTAGAGTCACCCCTGGTCCACCTTTATGGCGATATCTCGAAAAGGCGTCCACCTATAGAACTAAGACCCACGCCCTTTTAAAATACTCATTAACACCTTTCATTTGATTCCCATATCGTACAAACATATTCTAGAGTCACCCCTGGTCCACCTTTATGGCGATATCTCGAAAAGGCGACCACCTATAGAACTAAGGCCCACGCCCTTTTAAAATACTCATTAACACTTTTCGTTTGATACCCATAATGTACAAACGCATTCTAGAGTCACCCCTGGTCCACCTATATGGCGATATCTCGAAAAGGCGACCACCTATAGAACTAAGGCCCACGCCCTTTTAAAATACTCATTAACACTTTTCGTTTGATACCCATAATGTACAAACGCATTCTAGAGTCACCCCTGTTCCACCTATATGGCGATATCTCGAAAAGGCGACCACCTATAGAGCTAAGGCTCACGCCCTTTTAAAATACTCATTAACACCTTTCATTTGATACCCATATCGTACAAACATATTCTAGAGTCACCCCTGGTCCACCTTTATGGCGATATCTCGAAAAGGCGACCACCTATAGAACTAAGGCCCACGCCCTTTTAAAATACTCATTAACACTTTTCGTTTGATACCCATAATGTACAAACGCATTCTAGAGTCACCCCTGTTCCACCTATATGGCGATATCTCGAAAAGGCGACCACCTATAGAGCTAAGGCTCACGCCCTTTTAAAATACTCATTAACACCTTTCATTTGATACCCATATCGTACAAACATATTCTAGAGTCACCCCTGGTCCACCTTTATGGCGATATCTCGAAAAGGCGACCACCTATAGAACTAAGGCCCACGCCCTTTTAAAATACTCATTAACACTTTTCATTTGATACCCATAATGTACAAACGCATTCTAGAGTCACCCCTGTTCCACCTATATGGCGATATCTCGAAAAGGCGACCACCTATAGAGCTAAGGCTCACGCCCTTTTAAAATACTCATTAACACCTTTCATTTGATACCCATATCGTACAAACATATCCTAGAGTCACCCCTGGTCCACCTTTATGGCGATATCTCGAAAAGGCGACCACCTATAGAACTAAGGCCCACGCCCTTTTAAAATACTCATTAACACTTTTCGTTTGATACCCATAATGTACAAACGCATTCTAGAGTCACCCCTGTTCCACCTATATGGCGATATCTCGAAAAGGCGACCACCTATAGAGCTAAGGCTCACGCCCTTTTAAAATACTCATTAACACCTTTCATTTGATACCCATATCGTACAAACATATTCTAGAGTCACCCCTGGTCCACCTTTATGGCGATATCTCGAAAAGGCGACCACCTATAGAACTAAGGCCCACTCCCTTTTAAAATACTCATTAACACTTTTCTTTTGATACCCATAAGGTACAAACGCATTCTAGAGTCACCCCTGTTCCACCTATATGGCGATATCTCGAAAAGGCGACCACCTATAGAGCTAAGGCTCACGCCCTTTTAAAATACTCATTAACACCTTTCATTTGATACCCATATCGTACAAACATATTCTAGAGTCACCCCTGGTCCACCTTTATGGCGATATCTCGAAAAGGCGACCACCTATAGAACTAAGGCCCACGCCCTTTTAAAATACTCATTAACACTTTTCGTTTGATACCCATAATGTACAAACGCATTCTAGAGTCACCCCTGTTCCACCTATATGGCGATATCTCGAAAAGGCGACCACCTATAGAGCTAAGGCTCACGCCCTTTTAAAATACTCATTAACACCTTTCATTTGATACCCATATCGTACAAACATATTCTAGAGTCACCCCTGGTCCACCTTTATGGCGATATCTCGAAAAGGCGACCACCTATAGAACTAAGGCCCACGCCCTTTTAAAATACTCATTAACACTTTTCGTTTGATACCCATAATGTACAAACGCATTCTAGAGTCACCCCTGTTCCACCTATATGGCGATATCTCGAAAAGGCGACCACCTATAGAGCTAAGGCTCACGCCCTTTTAAAATACTCATTAACACCTTTCATTTGATACCCATATCGTACAAACATATTCTAGAGTCACCCCTGGTCCACCTTTATGGCGATATCTCGAAAAGGCGACCACCTATAGAACTAAGGCCCACTCCCTTTTAAAATACTCATTAACACTTTTCTTTTGATACCCATAAGGTACAAACGCATTCTAGAGTCACCCCTGTTCCACCTATATGGCGATATCTCGAAAAGGCGACCACCTATAGAGCTAAGGCTCACGCCCTTTTAAAATACTCATTAACACCTTTCATTTGATACCCATATCGTACAAACATATTCTAGAGTCAGCCCTGGTCCACCTTTATGGCGATATCTCGAAAAGGCGACCACCTATAGAACTAAGGCCCACGCCCTTTTAAAATACTCATTAACACTTTTCGTTTGATACCCATAATGTACAAACGCATTCTAGAGTCACCCCTGTTCCACCTATATGGCGATATCTCGAAAAGGCGACCACCTATAGAGCTAAGGCTCACGCCCTTTTAAAATACTCATTAACACCTTTCATTTGATACCCATATCGTACAAACATATTCTAGAGTCACCCCTGGTCCACCTTTATGGCGATATCTCGAAAAGGCGACCACCTATAGAACTAAGGCCCACGCCCTTTTAAAATACTCATTAACACTTTTCGTTTGATACCCATAATGTACAAACGCATTCTAGAGTCACCCCTGTTCCACCTATATGGCGATATCTCGAAAAGGCGACCACCTATAGAGCTAAGGCTCACGCCCTTTTAAAATACTCATTAACACCTTTCATTTGATACCCATATCGTACAAACATATTCTAGAGTCACCCCTGGTCCACCTTTATGCCGATATCTCGAAAAGGCGACCACCTATACAACTACCACCACTCCCTTTTAAAACCCTCATTAATACCAATAATTTTGGAATATAAAGATATTGCATGCGCGAACTTCGGTGAAAAGCAGCGGAGCGTAACAAAATTCTAGTAGGTCACCAAAAACTTTAACACAATTTTTAACATAATTTAAGCACAGAAATACACTGATTTGAGTTTTAGTGAGTAAAAGTTAAAATTCTGAACACATTAGCTGAATAAAAAGTGTACAAATAATTATTAAATAACAAATACAGACAGTGGTAGTATAACAAATTCTGCTGTGGTAAGTGGTGAATGTGACCTACTAGAATTTTGTGAAGCTTGCCTCACACTATTTTTCGTCTATGCAATGTCTCTCTATTATATCGTTTCTGTTAATACCTTTAATGTGATACCCATATCGTACAAACAAATTCTAGAGTCACCCCTGGTCCACCTTTATGGCGATATCTCGAAAAGGCGTCCACCTATAGAACTAAGACCCGCGCCCTTTTAAAATACTCATTAACACCTTTCATTTGATACCCATATCGTACAAACATATTCTAGAGTCACCCCTGGTCCACCTTTATGGCGATATCTCGAAAAGGCGACCACCTATAGAAATAAGGCCCACTCTCTTTTAAAATACTCATTAACACTTTTCGTTTGATACCCATATCGTACAAACTCATTCTAGAGTCACCCCGGGTCACCTTTATGGCGATATCTCGAAAAAGCGTCCACCTATAGAACTAAGGCCCACTCCTTTTTAAAACCCTCATTAATACCTTCCATTTGATACCCATTACAGGGTTACCCTAGGTTCATTTTCCTACATGGTTATTTTCCCTTATGTTGTCACCATAGCTCTCAACTGAGTATGTAATGTTCGGTTACACCCGAACCTAACCTTCCTTACTTGTTATGAATAAAATTGAATAAGACAAAATTTCGTTGAGGTTTTTTAATGCAAATTGACTAAATTTTTAAGATTATATACAAACAAAAAAACGTTCAGGAATTAGAATTTTTCAGGAATTAAAATCACCCTAAAAACAAAGTGGTTCTAATTTTTGAGCGTCTACTGTATTATTTTCTTATTAACTGCCTTTCTTGTGAAATTTTTATTTTGTTAAAGAATGATTTCTCGTTCACTCATTCGTACACGTAATTAAACAAATTTAGCAAACCAAAACAATAATAACATAATGAATACGATAGTTGACGATAGATCAAAATATAACACAAAACACACATCCAACAACAACAATAGAAGGCGACTTAAACTCAAGACAAAATATAGTTAAATCTATTAAACTACCTTCATTGTGGCAAGAATGTACTGATGCTTGGTTTTTACTCGTTGAAGGACAGTTTGAAATTAATAACATAAACGATGATAATTTAAAATTTCAAAATGTCCTTGTAACACTTCACTTTAAGACATGATTTCGGATTTCCTTTTATTTTAGCAGACATTGATACTCCTATTATTGGTGCAAACTTTTTAGAAAAATTTGGTATATTAGTTGATATGAAAAACAAAGAAATCACAGATTTAAAAACTTAATTAAAAGTTTCAGCTTCTTCTGGTTTTTGTGAAATATATTAGATTAAATTATCTTTTTCAGAAAATAAATTTACCAACATTTTAAATCAATTTCCTTCAATTACTTTTGAACCAGATTACACTAAGCATGTGCAACTTCAAACGATTCATCGCATTGAAACAAAATGTGTTTTATCTTTTTCTAAACCTCGTCGTCTCGACCCAATTAAATTAAAAATAGCTAAAATTGAGTTTGAATTTTTAATTAATATTGCTTCTCCTCGACATTTAGTTCCTAAAAAATAACCCAATGACTGGAGATCTTGTGAAGATTATAGGCAACTTAGTTTTATTATAATACCAGATCGGCATCCATTACCTCGTATTCATTACTTAAATATACATAGATTTAAAAAAAAAACAAACTTTTTCAAAATTGATCTTGTTCGTGCATATCATAAGATTCCAATGGCAGAAGAAGATATTCATAAAACAGCAATTACTACCCCATTTATAGAGTTGGGATTCTACCGGGTATCTACCATTTTTATGGGTAAATACCAGGAAAATACCAGGAAAATACCCGGAATATTCCTTTTTTGTATCTTTTTTTGGGTATTTAAAAATCATTTGAATCGAGGCTGCTTGGAATTACAATTCAGCAATTAAATTTATACGTCATTTGAAATTAAAAAAATTTCGTTTCGATTTTAAACAAACAACCCAGCAAACACTCGGAGTCAACAATTAGTCTGAAAGGAGTCCAAACTTTGGATCTAACATAAGTCTCATACAGGCGTCCTTCCGATATTATATATGAGCCTTATTGGCGTCATATACTGTTAATTTTGAGTCTTTTAATGACACTACTTCAGGGCTTTTAGGAAGAATTTTTGACATATATCCGAAGGGGAAAACATAGGGGAGAAAATTGTTGTGATAACCTCCGAAGAGATCTAAGGCCGAGCTTCTCGTCCAATTTGCGTCGTCGTGCTCCTCTTGATTTTCCCTACAAATTGGCTGGACGGGACCTACATGTTTTATGCCGACTCCGAACGGCATCTGCAAGGCAGATGAGTTTTCACTGAGAGCTTTGATGGCAGAAATACACTCGGAGCGCTTGCCAAACACTGCCGAGAGGCGACACCGCATAGAAAAAATTTCTTCTTAATGAAAAACCGTATTTCTAAAATTTTGATGTTGCTTTGCCCGGGTGTGAACCCAGGGCATTCGGTGTGGTAGGCGGAGTACGCTACCATCACACCACGGTGGCCGCTAAAACTCCAATGAGGATAAAATAGAAATGAAATAAGTTTTAGTTGAATTAATTATTTATTTAGAATAAATTGTCGCAGAAAAATTTCTGCGTTTTTATTCCGGAGTTGCCTAGTTTACTGATTTTAATATTTTTTGGTTTGTTCATAATTTCATCAAATTGGAGTCATAAAAGGCTCTAAGATGATAATATTTTTGAAGCTGATATTTTTCGAACCCATCATATATGTAATACTCCTATATTGCTAATAGAAAATGCTCGCAATGTGTTTTGAATTCGAAATCAAAACAAGACAGCCAATAAAATTTTTGTGATTGTAGCAGCATAAGTGTGACAATAAAAAATTTAAATTTAGGTACATTCGATTATTGAATACAAAAACAAAAACGTTTAAACATCAATATATCGGCACTCTGATGTTTGGGAATGTACGTAGCCTTTTGTAGCAATATAGGAGTATTACATATATGGGACCCATATTGAACTCCAGAACTGTAAGAGAATGTTTATAGGGTACACATATTTATGCAAACAAAGCTACTATGTTTGCTATTAGCTATTTATGTTCGTCACAGCCGAGTTTGGAACAAATTTTGAAACTTTGTTACGACAATTTTTCATTTTAATATAAAATTAATTACATTTGTAAATTATTTTCTTTTTTTGTAAAAGCATCGACGTTTTTCTTTTCATGAACGCTTCTCGACATTTTTAATGTGACCGCAAATCTGCCACGCTCTGTCCAGGTGTATCGAACTATATATGACCCCAATAAGCGCTGAAGATGCCTAATAAATAGGCCATATATGTGTCAGATAATCAGAGTTTATTAGAGTTAAAAATGACGCCGGAGAGTTCCAGTAGAATAGAGTATGTCGTACTCTTATTTAGGCTCAAATGTTATACGTTAATAGGCTCATATAGGACGTCCATTGCAAGAAGGAAATATTGGTTTCGACCTCCCAAATGAGCACATACCGACTGTATATGCTCCAATTTAGATATTTTCCGACTCTTTTTTGACTTAAAATGTTTACTGGGTAAAGTTAAATTTTTGCAACGGCATGCATTATTGGCTAAATATTTTGCAAGAAGGAAATATTGGTTTCGACCTCCCAAATGAGCACATACCGACTGTATATGCTCCAATTTAGATATTTTCCGACTCTTTTTTGACTTAAAATGTTTACTGGGTAAAGTTAAATTTTTGCAACGGCATGCATTATTGGCTAAATATTTTTGAAAAACGCTGGATTACAGATTAAAACTAATTCAACCGATAGCGTAATGGATAACTACCCACCAATATAGGACAAATTGGGTACATTTTGGATTGAATTTGTTTGTTTGTTTCCCATATTTTCCAAAAGATTATTTTTACCCTTCTTTTGGGTAAATATTTGGGTATTTACCCATTTTTACCATATATAACCAATTTACCGGGTATTTACCATTTGGGTATTTACCCCTTTCCCATCTCTACCCATTTAGCATGGTGACCAAACATAACCTATCATATATACTTCGGATATATGTCAAAAATTCTTCCTAAAAGCCCTGAAGTAGTGTCATTAAAAGACTCAAAATTAACAGTATATGACGCCAATAAGGCTCATATATGATATCGGAAGGACGCCTGTATGAGACTTATGTTAGATCCAAAGTTTGGACTCCTTTCAGACTAATTGTTGACTCCGAGTGTTTGCTGGGTTGTTTGTTTAAAATCGAAACGAAATTTTTTTAATTTCAAATTACGTATAAATTTAATTGCTGAATTGTAATTCCAAGCAGCCTCGATTCAAATGATTTTTAAATACCCAAAAAAAGATACAAAAAAGGAATATTCCGGGTATTTTCCTGGTATTTTCCTGGTATTTACCCATAAAAATGGTAGATACCCGGTAGAATCCCAACTCTATAAATGGGGTAGTAATTGCTGTTTTATGAATATCTTCTTCTGCCATTGGAATCTTATGATATGCACGAACAAGATCAATTTTGAAAAAGTTTGTTTTTTTTAAATCTATGTATATTTAAGTAATGAATATGAGGTAATGGATGCCGATCTGGTATTATAATAAAATTAAGTTGCCTATAATCTTCACAAGGTCTCCAGTCATTGGGTTCTTTTTAGGAACTAAATGTAGAGGAGAAGCAATATTAATTAAAAATTCAAACTCAATTTTAGCTATTTTTAATTTAATTGGGTCGAGACGACGAGGTTTAGAAAAAGATAAAACACATTTTGTTTCAATGCGATGAATCGTTTGAAGTTGCACATGCTTAGTGTAATCTGGTTCAAAAGTAATTGAAGGAAATTGATTTAAAATGTTGGTAAATTTATTTTCTGAAAAAGATAATTTAATCTAATATATTTCACAAAAACCAGAAGAAGCTGAAACTTTTAATTAAGTTTTTAAATCTGTGATTTCTTTGTTTTTCATATCAACTAATATACCAAATTTTTCTAAAAAGTTTGCACCAATAATAGGAGTATCAATATCTGCTAAAATAAAAGGAAATCCGAAATCATGTCTTAAAGTGAAGTGTTACAAGGACATTTTGAAATTTTAAATTATCATCGTTTATGTTATTAATTTCAAACTGTCCTTCAACGAGTAAAAACCAAGCATCAGTACATTCTTGCCAAAATGAAGGTAGTTTAATAGATTTAACTATATTTTGTCTTGAGTTTAAGTTGCCTTCTATTGTTGTTGTTGGATGTGTGTTTTGTGTTATATTTTGATCTATCGTCAACTATCGTATTCATTATGTTATTATTGTTTTGGTTTGCTAAATTTGTTTAATTACGTGTACGAATGAGTGAACGAGAAATCATTCTTTAACAAAATAAAAAAATAAAAATTTAACAAGAAAGGCAGTTAATAAGAAAATAATACAGTAGACGCTCAAAAATTAGAACCACTTTGTTTTTAGGGTGATTTTAATTCCTGAAAAATTCTAATTCCTGAACGTTTTTTTGTTTGTATATAATCTTAAAAATTTAGTCAATTTGCATTAAAAAACCGCAACGAAATTTTGTCTTATTCAATTTTATTCATAACAAGTAAGGAAGGTTAGGTTCGGGTGTAACCGAACATTACATACTCAGTTGAGAGCTATGGTGAAACATAAGGGAAAATAACCGCGGAGGAAAATGAACCTAGGGTAACCCTGTAATGGGTATAATATGGAAGGTATTAATGAGGGTTTTAAAAAGGAGTGGGCCTTAGTTCTATAGGTGGACGCTTTTTCGAGATATCGCCATAAAGGTGGACCAGGGGTGACTCTAGAATGAGTTTGTACGATATGGGTATCAAACGAAAGGTGTTAATGAGTATTTTAAAAGAGAGTGGGCCTTAGTTCTATAGGTGGACGCCTTTTCGAGATATCGCCATAAAGGTGGACCAGGGGTGACTCTAGAATTTGTTTGTACGATATGGGTATCACATTAAAGGTATTAATGAGGGTTTTAAAAGGGAGTGGGGGTAGTTGTATAGGTGGCCGCTATTTCGAGATATCGGCATAAAGGTGGACCAGGGTGACTATAGATTTTGTTTGTACGATATGGGTATCACATTAAAGGTATTAATGAGGGTTTTAAAAGGGAGTGGTGGTAGTTGTATAGGTGGTCGCCTTTTCGAGATATCGGCATAAAGGTGGACCAGGGGTGACTCTAGAATGCGTTTGTACAATATGCGTATCAAACGAAAGGTGTTAATGAGTATTTTAAAAGAGAGTGGGCCTTAGTTCTATAGGTGGAAGCCTTTTCGATATATCGCCATATAGGTGGACCAGGGGTGACTCTAGAATGCGTTTGTACATTATGGGTATCAAACGAAAAGTGTTAATGAGTATTTTAAAATGGCGTGGGCCTTAGTTCTATAGGTGGTCGCCTTTTCGAGATATCGCCATAAAGGTGGACCAGGGGTGACTCTAGAATATGTTTGTACGATATGGGTATCAAATGAAAGGTGTTAATGAGTATTTTAAAAGGGCGTGGGTCTTAGTTCTATAGGTGGACGCCTTTTCGAGATATCGCCATAAAGGTGGACCAGGGGTGACTCTAGAATTTGTTTGTACGATATGGGTATCACATTAAAGGTATTAATGTGGGTTTTAAAAGGGAGTGGTGGTAGTTGTATAGGTGGTCGCCTTTTCGAGATATCGGCATAAAGGTGGACCAGGGGTGACTCTAGAATGCGTTTGTACAATATGCGTATCAAACGAAAGGTGTTAATGAGTATTTTAAAAGAGAGTGGGCCTTAGTTCTACAGGTGGAAGCCTTTTCGATATATCGCCATATAGGTGGACCAGGGGTGACTCTAGAATGCGTTTGTACATTATGGGTATCAAACGAAAAGTGTTAATGAGTATTTTAAAATGGCGTGGGCCTTAGTTCTATAGGTGGTCGCCTTTTCGAGATATCGCCATAAAGGTGGACCAGGGGTGACTCTAGAATATGTTTGTACGATATGGGTATCAAATGAAAGGTGTTAATGAGTATTTTAAAAGGGCGTGGGTCTTAGTTCTATAGGTGGACGCCTTTTCGAGATATCGCCATAAAGGTGGACCAGGGGTGACTCTAGAATTTCTTTGTACGATATGGGTATCACATTAAAGGTATTAATGAGGGTTTTAAAAGGGAGTGGTGGTAGTTGTATAGGTGGTCGCCTTTTCGAGATATCGCCGTAAAGGTGGACCAGGGGTGACTCTAGATTTTGTTTGTACGATATGGATATGAAATGAAAGGTGTTAATGAGTATTTTAAAAGGGAGTGATCCTTAGTTCCATTTATGGACGCCGTTTCGAGATATCGCCATAAAGGTGGCCAGGGGTGACCCTAGAATTTGTTTGTACGATATGGGTATCAAATGAAAGGTGTTAATGAGTATTTTAAAAGGGAGTGATCCTTAGTTCCATAGGTGGACGCCCTTTGGAGATATCGACATAAAGGTGGACCAGGGGTGACCCTAGAATTTGTTTGTACGATATGGGCATCAAATGAAAGGGGTTAATGAACATTTTAAAAGGGAGTGGGCCTTATTTCTATAGGTGGACGCCTTTTCGAGATATCGCCATATATGTAGGTGGACCAGGGGTGACTCTAGAATGCGTTTGTACAATACGGGTATCAAACGAAAGGTGTTAATGAGTATTTTAAAAGGGCGTGGGGCTTAGTTCTATAGGTGGACGCCTTTTCGAGATATCGCCATAAAGGTGAACCAGGGGTCACCTTAGAATGTGTTTGTACGATATGGGTATCAAATTAAAGGTATTAATGAGGGCTTTAAAAGGGAGTGGTTGTAGTTGTATAGGTGGTCGCCATTTCGAGGTACGAAAAGGGTATCAAATGAAAGGTGTTAATGAGTCTTTTTAAAAGGGAGTGGGCCTTAGTTCTATAGGTGGTCCCTTTTCGAGATATCGCCATAAAGGTGGACCAGGGGTGACTCTAGAATATGTTTGTACGATATGGGTATCAAATGAAAGGTGTTAATGAGTATTTTAAAAGGGTGTGGGGCTTAGTTCTATAGGTGGACGCCTTTTCGATATATCGCCATAAAGGTGGACCAGGGGTGACTCTAGAATGTGTTTGTACGATATTGGTAACAAATTAAAGGTATTAATGAGACTTTTGAAAGGGAGTGGTGGTAGTTGTATATGTGAAGGCGTTTTCCAGATATCGACCAAAATATGGACCAAGGTGACGCAGAACATCATCTGCTAGATACCGCTAATTTATTTATATATATAATACCACGAACAGTATTCCTGACAAGATTTCAAAGGTTTTTTTATTTCGCCTTGCAGAACTTTCATTTTCTCCTACTTAATATGGTAGGTGTCGCACCCATTTTACAAAGTTTTTTTCTAAAGTTATATTTTGCGTCAATAAACCAATCCAATTACCATGTTTCATACCTTTTTTCGTATTTAAAAAAAAAAATAAATGTAAGGCGCGATAACCTCCGAAGAGATCTAAGGCCGAGCTTCTCTTCCAATTTGCGTCGTGCTCCTCTTGATTTTCCCTACAAATTGGCCGGACGGGACCTACATGTTTTATGCCGACTCCGAACGGCATCTGCAAAGCAGATGAGTTTTCACTGAGAGCTTTTCGTATTTGGTATAGAAATATGGCATTTTTTTCATTTTTCGTAATTTTCGATATCGCAAAAGTGGGCGTGGTCATAGTCGGATTTCGGTCATTTTGTATACCAATACAAAGTGAGTACAGATAAGTACGTGAACTGAGTTTAGTAAAGATATATCGATTTTTTCTCAAGTTATCGTGTTAACGGCCAAGCGGAAGGACAGACGGTCGACTGTGTATAAAAACTGGGCGTCGCTTCAACCGATTTCGCCCTTTTTCACAGAAAACAGTTACCATCCTAGAATCTAAGCCCCTACCAAATTTCACAAGAATCGGTAAATTTTTGTTCGACTTATGGCATTAAACGTATCCTAGACAAATTAAATGAAAAAGGGCGGAGCCACGCCCATTTTGAAATTTTCTTTTATTTTTGTATTTTGTTGCACCATATCATTACTGGAGTTGAATGTTGGCATAATTTACTTATATACTGTAAAGATATTAAATTTTTTGTTAAAATTTTACTTAAAAAAATTTTTTCCTGCAAAACTTCATCATGATATCTTGAACAACTGCCAAATTAAAGCTTGCAAAACTTTTAAATTACCTTCTTTTAAAAGTGGGCGGTGCCACGCCCATTGTCCAAAATTTTACTAATTTTCTATTCTGCGTCATAAGGTCAACCCACCTACCAAGTTTCATCGCTTTATCCGTCTATGGTAATGACTTATCGCACTTTTTCGGTTTTTCGAAATTTTCGATATCGAAAAAGTGGGCGTGGTTATAGTCCGATATTGTTCATTTTAAATAGCGATCTGAGATGAGTGCTCAGGAACCTACATACCAAATTTCATCCCGATACCTCAAAATTTACGCAAGTTATCGTGTTAACGGGCGGACGGACATGGCTCAATCAAATTTTTTTTCGATCCTGATGATTTTGATATATGGAAGTCTATATCTATCTCGATTCCTTTATACCTGTACAACCAACCGTTATCTAATCAAAGTTAATATACTCTGTGAGCTCTGCTCAACTGAGTATAAAAACGAGAAAACATATGGTAACAATCCAGTACAATATATATCACATGTTTTTTAAATATATAAGGCCCAAAAAACAAAAACTCCAATTACAATAAACATATTTGTACTCAGTTGAGCAGAGCTCACAGAGTATATTAACTTTGATTGGATAACGGTTGGTTGTACAGGTATAAAGGAAACGAGATAGATATAGACTTCCATATATCAAAATCATCAGTATCGAAAAATTTGATTGAGCCATGTCCGTCCGTCCGTCCGTCTTTCTGTTAACACGATAACTTGAGTAAATTTTGAGGTATCTTGATGAAATTTGGTGCGCAGGTTCCTGGGCACTCATCCCAGATCGCTATTTAAAATGAACGAAATCGGACTATAACCACGACCACTTTTTCGAGATCGAAAATTTCGAAAAACCGAAAAAGTGCGATAATTCATTACCAAAGACGGATAAAGCGATGAAACTTGGTAGGTGGGTTGGTCTTATGACGCAGAATAGAAAATTAGTAAAATTTTGGAGAATGGGCGCGGCCACGCCCACTTATAAAGAAGCTAATTTAAAAGTTTTGGAAGCTGCAATTTGGCAGTCGTTGAAGATATCATGATGAAATTTGGCAGGAACTTTACTACTATTTCTATATATGTGCTAAATAGAAATTAACAAAATCGGATGAAGAACACGCCCACTATTTAAAAAAAAATTTTTTAAGTCAAATTTTAACAAAAAATTGAATATCTTTACTGTAATACTATTGGATTTTTTGCGACCTGTGTTCTTGTAAATATTTGGCGATTCCGCTGGCTCAAGGTCTCTTTAAATGAAACACATAGGTTTTTTTCTTCCGATATATTTCGTTTACACTACGGTAACCGTCCTCAGGGAACTACAAACGTACAAAAATTTTTTTAATTAATAAATAAAACCAAAAACTTTACAATAAAACTGATTAAAATATCACATACATTATCTTACACGTCCTTCCGCCGTGATGTGGAGTTTTGTACTGGTCGTTTGTTTGTTAGTAAATATTTATAGTTGTGAGCGGAATGGTCAATGTCAGTTTCATAGTTCAGTTTAATGTGTTCTGGAGTGTTTACGATATGTAGCATTTCCAATGTAAAGCGCTTATTGTCAGTGTTGCCAGGTTAGTCTTTTCGAGGCTAGATTTAGCCTCTTTTTTTGCCTTTAGCCTCTAAATTTGGGTTTAGCTTCGTGACTTTTTTCTAGCCTTTTTTACTCCGAATGTATTTTTAAAAATTTCTAAAATAAAATAATTTCAATAGTTCCTGTGAACACCTAATACCTAATAATATAAGTTCTCTACGAAAGATTAATTCTTTTTCTGCTGAAAATTCGTTGAAAATTTCAAAGCCAGATGTATTTTCTTACTTTGAAAAAGAGAAGTATAGTTATTCTTCAAGTCAAATAGCACTAATAGAGTTGCAGTGGCGAAAACTTATAACTATACAATGGAAAAATGTACACTACACCATGGAATTTTGGTCGGAAGTGCGCAAACATAAAAATGAATTAAACGAATCTCCTTTTTTAAAACTTGTCGAATTAATATTTAGTTTTTTAGTATTACCACTCAGTAACGCAGAAGTTGAAAGAATTTTTAGTGGCATGAAAATTCTGAAAATTAATTAAGGAACAATCTAAAAATTAAAATGCTTAATGCGCTGCTTAATATTAGATGCTAGTTAAAACGCTTATCTAAATGTTGTAATGACTTTGAAATTACTGATGATCTCATATCTATGGTAAATAGCCAAACTTTATACCCAGACTTAAGCTCTTCTGATTCTTCAGACGGGGAATATTTTATATAAATAATTAGTTTGTAATATTTTTTTATGTATATACACATAAGCAATCATTTGAAGTAATTCCATGTGCTAGTCAAGGAAAATGTGCCTGATATGTTTTGAAACAGGAAGTTATGCTTAAGTTATGTTTATAAGTTTTTATTTACAAATGTGTAAACTAAAATATAAAAAAAATTTAATGAATTAACCAAAAAATTTCTGGCCTTTTTTTAGCTTCTTTTTTGTACTAAATTTAGCCTTTTCTAACCTTTTTTTTTGCCAATCTAGCTTCTTTTTTTTTGCATCGCCTGGCAACACTGCTTATTGTAGTGTTGCTCTTGTTGGAGAATGCTCGCGCTCTCGAAGCTCGGTATATGGCCGCTAGCTGCACAGTGAGACATTAGTGCTGTTTTTTGGTTATTAGACTGTTGCAATATTTTAAATCTGATTTGTGTTGCGACAATCTGGTTTTTAATTTTGATTTTGTTGTCCCTACGTAAACGCTGTTACATGGTTCGTTGTTTTTGCCGCCGCATGGGATTTTATATATGACATTGCTTTTTTCGGTTTCGGGTATCTCTGCTTTTGTTTTGTTAAAGAAACACCTTAATGTGTTGTTAGGTTTATGTACAATTTTAACTTTTTCTCCGTCATAGCAATCATACTTTGCGAGTCGTTCTGATAACCGCGATATATGTTACGGATTTAAAAATGGTAGGTTTCTCGGATTTTTGTTTTCCTTTGTTAGATTTTGCATTTTTAATTAATGTTTTAATAATGTTGTTCGGGAAATCATTGCTCTTAAATATATTTTCCGCTTCTCTTATTACCTCGTTGTGGTACGTGTCGTCCGATATACGCAGCATCCGTTGTATGCAGCACATTGCTGTATTCATTATCATTGACTTCGGGTGTTTTGAGTGGAAGTTAATGATTCGTCCTGAAGATATTTGCTTCATATACCGCGGTTATCAGAACGACTCGCAAAGTATGATTGCTATGACGGAGAAAAAGTTAAAATTGCACATAAACCTAACAACACATTAAGGTGTTTCTTTAACAAAACAAAATCAAAGATACCCGAAACCGAAAAAAGCAATGTCATATATAAAATCCCATGCGGCGGCAAAAACAACCAACCATGTAACAGCGTTTACGTAGGAACAACAAAATCAAAATTAAAAACCAGATTGTCGCAACACAAATCAGATTTAAAATATTGCCAACAGTCTAAAAATGAAAAAACAGCACTAATGTCTCACTGTGCAGCTAGCGGCCACATACCGAGCTTCGAGAGCGCGAGCATTCTCCAACAAGAGCAACACTACAATAGGCGCTTTACATTGGAAATGCTACATATCGTACACACTCCAGAACACATTAGACTGAACTATAAAACTGACATTGACCATTCCGCTCACAACTATAAATATTTACTAACAAACAAACGACCAGTACCAAACTCCACCTCACGGCGGAAGGACGTGTAAAATAATGTATGTGATATTTTAATCAATTTTATTGTAAAGTTTTTGGTTTTATTTATTAATTAAAAAAATGTTTGTACGTTTGTAGTTCCCTGAGGACGGCTACCGTAGTGTAACCGAAATATATCGAAAAAAAAAACCTATGTGTTTCATTTAAAGAGACCTTGAGCCAGCAGAATCGCCAAATATTTACTGTATATAAGTAAATTATGTCAATATTCAACTCCAGTAGTGATATGGTGCAACAAAATACAAAAATAAAAGAAAATTTCAAAATGGGCGTGGCTCCGCCGTTTTTCATTTAGTTTGTCTAGAATACTTTTAATGCCATAAGTCGAACAAAAATTCACCAATCGTTGTCAAATTTGGTAGGGGCATATATTCTAAGACGGTAACAGTTTTTTGTGAAAATGGGCGAAATCGGTTGAAGCCACGCCCAGTTTTTATACACAGTCGACCGTCTGTCCTTCCGCTCGGCCGTTAACACGACAACTTGAGCAAAAATCGTCATATCTTTACTAAACTTAGTTCACATACTTATCTGCACTCACTTTATCTTGGTATAAAAAATGGCCGAAATCGGCCTATGACCACGCCCTCTTTTTCGAAAAAAAAAAATGCCATAATTCTATATCAAATATGAAAAAAGGCATGAAACATGGTAATTGGATTAGTTTATTGACGCAAAATATAACTTCAGAAAAAACTTTGTAAAATGGGTGTGGCACTTACCATATTAAGTAGAAGAAAATGAAAAAGTTCTGCAGGGCGAAATCAAAAGCTCTCGGAATCTTGGCAGGAATACCGTTCGTGGTATTACATATATAAATAAATTAGCGGTACCCGACAGTTGATGTTCTGGGTCACCCTGGTCCACATTTTGGCGATATCTCGAAAACTCCTTCACATATACAAGTAAGGGCCACTCCCTTTTAGAACCCTCATTAATACCCATAACGTACAAACACGTTCTAGAGTCACCCCTGGTCCACCTTTATGACGATATCCCAAAATGGCGTCCACCTATAGAACTATGGCCCACTCCCTTTTAAAATACTCTTTAATACCTTCCATTTGAAAACCATGTCATACAAACACATTCCAGGGTTACCCTAGGTTCATTTTCCTAAATGGTGATTTTCCCTTATTTTGTCTCCAAAGATCTCAGCTGAGTATGTAAAGTCGGTTTCACCCGAACTTAGCCTTCCTTACTTGTTCTAAATTTGTTTAGTTACGTGTACGAATGAGTGAACGAGAAATCATTCTTTAACAAAATTAAAAATAAACATTTCCCAAGAAAGGGAGTTAATAAGAAAATAATACAGTAGACGCTCAAAAACAAGAACCACTTTGTGTATGTTTGTTTAATGGTGTGTTCAGTTTATACTTATATTTAAGAATTCATGAGCTTAACACCGGCTTATAATAATTGAATTTCAATTATTATGTTTTTTCTAAGAGAAACTGAAAAGAAAGAAACATTTACTGGCATATTTCGATGGACCATTTCGAAAACCGCCAACGTAATCATCATCAGGCAATTTTGTAATGTTATCAAAGGTTTTACCGGGATTCGAACCGTGAATCACATGGTGAAACTGCAGTAGCCTTTAACGACTTTGTTTTTAGGGTGATTCTAATTCCTGAACGTTTTTTTATTTGTATAAAATCTTAAAAATTTAGTCAATTTGCATTAAAAAACCGCAGCGAAATTTTGTCTTATT
The DNA here is from genome assembly GCF_040869045.1 of Eurosta solidaginis. Taxonomy (NCBI): domain Eukaryota; kingdom Metazoa; phylum Arthropoda; class Insecta; order Diptera; family Tephritidae; genus Eurosta; species Eurosta solidaginis. The sequence goes on along the minus strand of NC_090319.1, from coordinate 62,106,053 downwards.
CAATTTTATTCATAAAGACGAATAAACATAAGGTAAAAATCCAGTACAATACATATCACATGTTTTTTTTTATTAAATATATAAGGTCAAAAAAAGAACTACAATTACAATAAACATATTTTTTCATTAAATATACATAAAAGATCGATCAAAATACATTAAAAAAGCCAAAAATTAATAAAAAACTTCAGAACTAATCATTAATTTGCAGGCATGTAGTCTGTTATTGTTGTTTGTTTCTTACTTTTATTTGATTCTCTTCTCATTGCGAAGAGCTAGTAGATTGCTTGTGTGCTTTGCGGAATTGATTTGGTAGAGCACTTTTTAAAAATTTTGTACTTTCTACTGTGGATATAAACACGTCCATCTATATGTTTGCTTTTGCAACTGTTTTCACTGGGATCTTTAAAGTCATAATTTTTGTTATTGTTTTTAAATAAAGTTAGGTTTGTGAAATTTTCTCAGGTGATTATAATTTCCTTCCCAAGTAAGTACCTTTGCTAAGTGAGTGAGTGAGTATAATTTTCTGCAGGTGTAAGTTTAATTTTCATCACAAATACTAATCGTAATTTTTTGCACCTGCTTAAAACCAAAAAATTGGATTCGAAAATAAAAATGAATCTCTACCCCCTGGTACACCCGGGTTTTTGATAGGGTTTGGTGGTTAAAACAAACTTCTGGTAACACTACGGACTCAATCAAAACCTAACCTAAGTACTCAATACATAACCTTTCCAAAGACATTCCGACTCGGCGCCACGTATGTTTGTCCCTCCTCGAACTCCAAAGTATTTTGATGTCAGTTCTACCGGACTGTAATATTTGTTCCAAATATGAGCCAAATCGGACCACAAATAAGAGTATTTTTAATATCTCGATCCTTGCAGTACCTAGAGCAATTTTTTTTTTCATAAAGCGATTTTTATTTCTATATGTAATATGTGCTCCAAATATGAGCCAAATCGGACCACAAATATGATTTTTTGAAATATTTAGATCCATGCGCCACCTATCGGAGTTTTTTTCTTACTATAGCATTGTCATGGGATTGTGAACTATATTCCAAGTTTCAAGCTTGTAGCTTAGTTACTTAAATTTTAATTACAAAATTAGTGCCGGCTCGCCTGTCAAATCAAGCTAAATAAAAACGTTTAAAAACAGATAGATCACCTCATCAGATTCGACATCTTGTATACATAGCTCAATTCACTAGTGATATTCACTTTGTTTCATGAAAAGAAAATATTGTTGCAGACACACTATCTAGAATTCCTGATATTTATGATATTTCAACTAAGGATATTAATTTACAAATTTTATATGATGAGCAACAAAAAGATAAAAATCTTTCTGCTATATTATCTGATAAAAATTTTTATAGTAATTCAAAACTAATTAACATACCAGTCCTTAATATAGATATTTAGCGTGATATTCCTCAACAACCATTTAGACCATTTGTTCCACATTAATAATTGGACAACGTGTATTAATTGTCAAAAATCTAAAATTTCAAAGTATACAAAAACTCCAATTAAGAACAACATATTCATATGGATCTTGTTGGACCGATACCTACTTCAAAAGGAAACCAGTATATTTTAACTATTATTGATAGACATACACATTGGCCTGAAGCATATCCACTTAAAGATATTTCAGCCAACACTGTTGCAACTACATTTGTACAAAATTATATTCCTTGTTTCGGCATTCCATTTAAATAACAGTTGATCAGGGTTCACAATTACTTCAAAATTATTCACTGAATTACCAAAGTTATTAGGTTCACATAAAATACATACTTCTCCATATCATCCACAATCAAATGGTATAATAGAAAGATTCAATTGAACATTAAAAACTTCAATTACAGTGTCTGATTATTCAATGCATTGTTCAAATATTTTACATTGGATTCTTTTAGGTTTACGAACTACAATTACGGAAGACCTTAAATGTTCCTCTACTGAACTTGGTTACGGACAAACGTACGCAGTCTTAACGTTTGTGGTGAACTAGTTGTTTCTAATAATAATGATGAAATTCATAATACAAATGAAACTCTTTCTAAACTAAGAGAATATTTTCCAATTGTTCGATCAAAAATGTTTCATCACAATAAAGAATATAGTTTTGTCAAAGAGTTTTTTATTTGTTAAGAGCTGTCACTCGATACTTTGGCAAATTACTCCATGTTTTCTCAAGGTAGGCGCTGGTTTTATTTTTTGTCAGATATTTTTATAAAAATGCCTTCTATACATTTTAAACGCTATTACGATAAGTCACTACACCGCATAAATATATAGGAGGAAGTCAACCAAAACTTCCTTGAGAAAACATTAGAGTGACGGCTCGTAACAAATATAAACTCTTTGATTTTGTACCAAAATCTTTAATTAGTTGTGTATATGTTTTTGTTAAAGTTTTAAATAAAACAGCACCATTTGAAGGACCATTTAAAGTTATTTCCAAATTTGAAAAACTTTTAAGATTCAATATGGAAATAAAATTAAAATAGTTTCAATAGAGTAACTTAAACCGGCATATATAAACAACACCACACAAAACACATGTATTTTTACAAAAGAACCATCAAAAAAGCAAATTACTGTTAATAATGTAACAAATTTTGGTAAATTCCGCTTATTTGAAACCTTCTGCTAACGCTCGAACCGCTGAACTGTCGAATAAATAACTCCAATATTCTGTATTGCAAAATGATCTTTATTAGACTTCTTTGGGAGAAGCACAATTATACTTCACTTCGCAACTAATAGCATGTTTAAATATAACTGGTTATTGATTCCTCAGCTTGCGTTGTTTTTATACTCTCGGTTCTCCCGTTCACCTATTTCTCCTAAGGTCTAGTAATTGCTGCATCGTGCGATGCTTGTATTCAGGTCAAACCTCCTGTCCTTGGAGTCGGCACCTTGTGGGAGAATCACGGGGGCTGTGTGCAAACCAGGGGAATTCGGTCTCTTGCTTGTCTCGGTAAACTTCAATCATTGAAAAGAGACCCTGAGGGGCAGACGAAAAGGTTGGCCAAATCCCATAATTGTGACAATTAGAGAAAAAAACAGTGCTGAAATGGAGAAACGTATGCCTATCGTCAGCTAAAAACAATCGATAATTGTACGAGTGGGCCAGTGCTCATCTTGTATTTTGAGATGTTTAAAGCTGCCTTAGGCTACGTTAAGAAAGGATGCCTGAAAGGATGCTTTCGAAGAATGGATGGACACATCCAAAAATGTGGTTGGAATTGACGGAAGATATTGAGAAATCGGCTGAGTATGTTGGTTGACAGCAGTGGACGAACTGCTTTGCGAAGGTATTGTTGAGGCATGTGCGCGTTGCAAAAAGGTCTATGAGAAGAAAAGGTTGACCAGAGCCTTCAATTGTAGTAGAAATTGGAGTGGAAATTGGAACGAAAATTGGAATGATAATTGGAGGGAAATTGAAACGAAAGAGTGGCGTAATGAAGATGGGCCCAATAGATGTTTCTAACAAAATTAAGTTATTCCATCATCACTAGTTGATGCTTAGGCTATTTCGGCCATTGCTTAGCAAGTAACTCTAGTCGTTCCGGTTTTTCGATAACTGGTACCAATTTGAAGCACCTGAGCATAACATGACCAGCGAAGGTTTTGATACCTGCACCAAAGAGCATAGATATATGTAATCTATCATCTTTGCCTGCAATAAAAAAAACCGTAAAAACTCCTAAAAACGAAGAGAAAATGGGCTTGATTTTACCCCATAGAAACGCTTCCCTTAATTTATGCAATCAAGTAGTTTTCTCAAAACTGAGATGTTATTTTACTTGGTCATAGGAATAATTTTCTTAAAAGTATTCAAGTACTCTAGATGGAAAAAACAAAAAAATAATGCATTGAAATTTTCTTCAATTTAAAGAAATTTTTTAGGAAAAGTTTTTTTTTCATTTTGCGTGTTTTTTTTTTTGAGTTTAAGGATACAGTAAATTTCTCGAGATCATACACATCACATACAAATCACATCAATGATCAAGCGTAAGTACATACACGTAAATAAATACTGAATAGAAAATTTAAAGCAATGAGGATATGCGACTATGAAAGTACTGCAACGTGAACCCAACAGACGAAAAGCCTAGTGCTCAATCCACCTCGCGACGGTAGCCCCAGAGGGATAAGTAGCATTTCGTAGACGGCAGGAGGGCATGTTAAAGTCCGTTACTGACTGTGAGGCTTTCTATGCTTTCTCCAAGAAAAAAAGGGTGCGCGTAGAAGTTTTACCTCTTTGCCATCATTGAAAAGTAGTTTCTAATTGCATGCAAATAATTAATTACAATAAAATAATGAGAGGACGAGAAAAAATTGTGAATAAAGTCAAGCAAGTTCAGTTTAATTTGAAATATTTTTTAAATATAAACGAGCTCTAGGCCAAATATTTGTATATTCTTAATAAAACACAATACGTGAATTTTTGATATACAATTATCTATATATTAATACGCTAACAAAATTTCCATACAATCAATTGACAGGCTGTTTCGCATACTTAGCATACGTAAAATCATATAAAAGTTATATGAATCGATTCGTGTTGATCAGCCGCAGTGCATAGGCCTATTTTTGTTAACAAATATTACTATATTTGTTTATAATTAATAGAAAAAGTTATTTGTAAATTCGAACAATTCATACAAATATCGTAATTCATTTTCGTGCACAAGCGCCCCATCTTTGGGAACAATTATCTAAGTGTTCTAATGCGAATTTCAAAGACCTAAACCTTTATGGACAAGCGCGCCGTCTTAGGGAACAATTATCTAAGTGTTCGAATGTTTCACCTACATACAAATATGGTTTCCCATTGTTGCCATTTACCTATAATAGCCTTTACCAAAATCCTAAAAAAATTTTCCAAAATAATGTGTAGCGTACCAAAAAATCTTAAATAGAATTAATTTTTTACCGGCCCATTTTTTGTGGCAAATTTCACTTACACGTAAATACATAAGCCTTTGTTTAACAGATTATTTGTTCTTTATTTTAGTTGTTTTCAAAAAAACATGAAAGCACAAATAATGAGTTAACTTTTGTTGAAACTAACTAATTGATTTATAACAATTAATGGCAAATTTGCCCGAAAATGTTTTTGCGTTTGCAGATTTAATCCTCATTTTAGATAAAGTATGTCTTATACTGACCAAAAAAAAAAGTTACAAAAATATAACATTACATTTTTTATATTTGCCGTCTTCCAGTGAGTTTTACAGCTCCGGCTCACGCTCAATTCGCACGGGAATGCTCTGGATCATTGAGAGACTTGAGAAGTAGATGTCGTGAAATTTTCGCACACGTGAAATGTGATAGGCAGATGTCGCCGCCGTTTTTCATTTAACTCATACGGCGAAAGGTTAAGCAGCGACATCTATTTTTGAAAAATTAGGTTTATTAAAGGCAGCGTTGCCAAACTAAAAAGAAGTAATTAACAAATTATCTGGCTCTCAAATTGAACCAGACTTCTATCTGGATTTATTTGGCTCAAATCGTTGCTGTTGCATTTACATGCAAAATTATTTATCTGGCTCAGGATTTTGCCACCGGATGATGGCAATTGCCTTTTATGCTAATTACGAAACAAAAAAACGTCCAAAAACGTTTTTGATTTTAGGTCAAAGCGGCAACCGGCATCATAGCGCCCGTATTGCATAGGCAGTATATTACCCACTATCTATATATTAATACGCTAACAAAATTTCCATACAATCAATTGACAGGCTGTTTCGCATACTCAGCATACGTAAAATCATATAAAAGTTATATGAATCGATTCGTATTGATCAGCCGCAGTGCCTAGGCCTATTTTTGTTAACAAATATTACTCTATTTGTTCATAATTAATAGAAAAAGTATTTTGTAAATTCGAAAATCTGTGCAACTATCGAAATTGCCATCTGTAGGACGCATTATGTTCACAAACCCCCCTAAGTAAATAGCTCCGAATTCTCAATTGTTGCGTGGCTCAAATGTTTCATCTCTACATATGTATATGTTTGTACACGCCAAACGGTGAGAGAACTACTGCTTCGCTCATTTGAAATAAAATATTGTTTCCCATTGTTTCCAATTACCTATATTGGTTTGTACCAATATCCTTAAAAAATTGTTCTAAAATAATTGTTAGCGCCCAAAAAAACTTTAAAGAGAAGTAATAACTTAGCCGGCCTATTTTTTTGGACAAATTTTACTTACACGTAAAAGCATAGGTCTTTATTAAACAGATTCTTTGTTTTTCATTTTAGGTGCTTTAAAAAAAAAATGAAATCAGAAATAATGAGTCAACTTGTTACGGTCTGCTGTTATGGTCTACGGTTACGGTCCACTTGGGAGCGTTTTCGTGCGAACACACCTAGTGACTGGTGATGGGGCGAAAGTTGCGATACAAAAGTATCGAAAAACAAGAAAGACAGATCTGCGATCACTAGCGAAAATTGCCATGAGTTTCCGGCCGTAGAACACCAAAAAGAGTGAGAAAATTTTAAAAAAGAAAAGAAAATATAGCCACGAGTTTTCCGGCCGGGGAAAAACGCAAGAATTAGCTTTTTGCTTGCGCAGTTAAGCGGAAATTTTTATAAAACCAAAAAGGTTTATCGCAAAACTAGTCCTATAACCAACTAGTCCTATATACCAACGAGAAGAATTGTGATTTTACTCGGACCAGAGCGCAACAACCACCAACAGTACCAACACAGCGCGCCCAAGACCGCGCGCCATAACCGACAACAGCGACACCTTCACCAGCAACAACAACATCACCAGTAACCACGCCGCCAGAGGCCCATGGTACGTACTCTGGCGGCTATGTAAGTACCAGCAAAGTATAACCTTAGATATAAATAGTTAAAAGAAACTTCTAAGCAGTACTTAGAGAGTTTTATACAGCCCGGTTAACCCATTTAACAAGGGTCGATTTTTTTTCGTCAAATTTTATTATTGAATATTTGAAATTGTTAGCTTTACAACAAAGAGCATACATTTTTTTTATAACATTTTAATAATATATTTTGATGCTTTAAAATGATTGAAGTTAGCTCTATAAATTTTATTCATAATAAGCCGTCTTTATCACGTGAAACGTTTTAGCGATCCATTTTTGGAGCTCAACCATAAATTGTTAGAAAAAAAATTTGCAGCCGCAGCCATTGGTCGATTATGCACGAATTGGCTAAAAGATTTAAACCTTTTTTTCTTATATCATACAAATGCAATATATATATATATATATATATACATATGAATCACTATTGCTTGCAATATCGTTCGAACAACAAGAAGAAAATAATATACGTGCATATAATACATAGTGCTATCACAATTTCATCTTTATTGCTTTAATAACAAATTTTCTTAGTACATATTACATATTATTATCATTATACTATGCGAATTATACCGAATTGATATTTTGTTACACTCAAAAATAAGTTCCACTACAACAACCTAATAATTTTGTAAGTGCAAAAAAAGAAAAAAAAAACAAGTAAGGAAGGCTAAGTTCGGGTGTAACCGAACATTACATACTCAGTTGAGATCTGTGGAGACAAAGTAAGGGAAATCACCATGTAGGAAAATGAACCTAGGGTAACCCTGGAATGTGTTTGTATGACATGTGTATCAAATGGAAGGTATTAAAGAGTATTTTAAGAGGATGTGGGCCATAGATCTATAGATGGACGCCATTTAGGGATATCGCCATAAAGGTGGACCAGGCCTGACTCGAGAATTTGTTTGTACTATATGGGTATCAAATGAAAGGTGTTAATGAGTATTTTAAGAGGGCGTGGGCCTTAGTTCTATATGTGGACGCCTTTTCGAGATATCGCCATAAAGGTGGACCAGGGGTGACTCTAGAATTTGTTTGTACTATATGGGTATCAAATGAAATGTGTTAATGATAATTTTAAAAGGGAGTGGGCCTTAGTTCTATATGTGAACGCCTTTTCGAGATATCGCCATAAACGTGGACCAGGGGTGACTCTAGAATTTGTTTGTACTATATGGGTATCAAATGAAAGGTGTTAATGAGTATTTTAAAAGGGAGTGGGCCTAAGTTCTATGGGTGGACGCATTTCGGAATATCGTTATAAAAGTGGACCTGGGTTGACTCTAGAATGCGGTTGTACAATATGGGTATCAAATGAAAGGTGCTAATGAGTATTTTAAAAGGGTGTGGGCCTTAGTTCTATAGGTGGACGCCTTTTCGAGATATCGCCATAAAGGTGGACCAGGGGTTACTCTAGAATTTGTTTGTACGATATGGGTATCAAATGAAAGGTGTTAATGAGTATTTTAAAAGGGCGTGGGTCTTAGTTCTATAGGTGGACGCCTTTTCGAGATATCTCCATAAAGGTAGACCAGGGGTGACTCTAGAATTTGTTTGTACGATATGGGTATCAAATAAAAGGTGTTAATGAGTATTTTAAAAGGGTGTGGGCCTTAGTTCTATAGGTGGACGCCTTTTCGAGATATCGCCATAAAGGTGAACCAGGGGTGACTCTAGAATTTGTTTGTACGATATGGGTATCAAATGAAAGGTGTTAATGAGTATTTTAAAAGGGTGTGTGCCTTAGTTCTATAGGTGGACGCCTTTTCGAGATATCGCCATAAAGGTGGACCAGGGGTGACTCTAGAATTTGTTTGTACGATATGGGTATCAAATGAAAGGTGTTAATGAGTATTTTAAAAGGGTGTGTGCCTTAGTTCTATAGGTGGACGCCTTTTCGAGATATCGCCATAAAGGTGAACCAGGGGTGACTCTAGAATTTGTTTGTACGATATGGGTATCAAATGAAAGGTGTTTATGAGTATTTTGAAAGGGCGTGGGCCTTAGATCTGTAGGTGGCCGCCTTTTCGAGATATCGACATAAAGGTGGACCAGGGGTGACTCTGGAATTTGTTTGTACGATATGGGTATCAAATTAAAGGTATTAATGAGGGTTTTAAAAGGGAGTGGCCCTTAGTTGTATATGTGAAGGCGTTTTCGATATATCTACCAAAATGTGGACCAGGGTGATCCAGAACATCATCTGTCGGGTACCGCTAATTTATTTATATATTTTAAGGTATGATACCACCACCTACATAACAAAGGCATTTCCTTGCATATAACCTGCTGCAGAAATAGGCAATACCAGGGCAACAGAAAACTAAAGCGTCAATAGTCAGTTGATGCAGCTTACCAACAATCCAACTACATTAGAAATATAACTTGCCTAAATGCCTGACATCACAGCATTGCAACAACAATTGCACGAGTTGGGTACGCAGCCCAACAGCAACCCACAACCCGCTACCTGCCTTTGCCTAACAATCCAGATATGATATTATAATCAGCATAGCAACATCATATGCGTGAGCTCGTTTATTATCACAAAAAAGTGTGATCGCCGCTTGCACTTATCTGAGCAACAGCAGGCTGGGCATGCAGCACATAAGCATTGCCAGCTTTACCACTCACTGCATAGCAAGCAAAGCTTGGTTGACAAGCTTGTCAGGTAGGCCAGCAGCCTACGCCGCGATATGAAGTAATGTGCGTCTGATCAGCACAACTCTGCTGCTAGGTCGCTAGCAATAACATCAAAGCGACTCATTCTGCATAACAACATGATGGGCATACAGCACATAAGCATTGCCCGCTTTACCACCCACTGCATAACAAGCAACGTTTGGTTAACAAGCTTGGTAGGTAGGCCAGCGGTACAACAGGTTATGCCTTGATATGGCTGATGCACGTCCCAAGCAATACAATTCTGTTGCTAGGTTGCTAGCAATAGCATCATAACGACCTTTTTCTGCACAACAACATCAACAGGTGAATACCGCTGATCACAAGGGTATTTAAGGCGGTATCATCGCCCTTCAAAGGCAGTTCTTCTTTGGAAGTAAAGTAAGGTTGCAAAGCAACCAATTTAATTTATTAAATAAAAGTGATTAAAATAAAGTTTGGTTTTATTTGGAATAAGCAATATGAGTTGCTTAACTGGCGCCCAACTAGGAAAAGAACCAAGTGTCCTGTGAAAAAATAAATGTCCTTAAAAAAGGATAGTGACTTAACAGAAAATAAAATTTGATATCCTTACAAAAGGAAGTGTAAAAAAATAAAAACTTAACTATTCATAAATTATCCTTATAAAGAGGAAAAACTATTAAATTTTGAAAAGTGGAAAAGTGTAACAAAAATAATAAATAAACAATAACTAGCTAAAAAATATCCTTTCGAATAAAAGGATTAAATAGTGAATGTGTGCGGAAGCATATTTGAAAAATATCCTTATGGAAGTTAAAATTTTTATTTTCGAATTCGATAAATTGAGTAGAATTTCATTAAAGATACAAGTCGTAAAAGAATAAGCAATTAAATTGTGACTGCAAAAAATTCGTTAAGAAAATTTTAAATCTTTTTAAGAGGATCGTAAGAAAAACGAATTGCGAATATCCTTAAGTGTTCGACACAAAAATAAATGTGTACCCAATAGAAACCTTTGCGTTAAAAACAACTAAAAACAAAGCAAAATTTTGAAAATTAAATACAAGTGATGAAAACCTAAGCAATATTAACTATATTCAACTACCAATGGGATGTGGAAGCGGCCAAACCCAACTTTATCGAACGAGAGAGGAAAGAACCAGATATTCTAGCAGCATATGTACATATGTAAGAAAAATTTATGTTTAAAAATCATTTTTTTGAGTGTATTGCAGAAAAATATTTAGAGTAACTGGGCGATTAAAAATTAACTAAAAGATTTATATTTTGGATTATAAAAATAAAAACTGTAATAACTAAAAACTAAAAATGGATAGAAGTGCCGTGACTAGTTTATTAGAATCGACAGTAGAAGCAGTTGAACAGAATTTTAGGGAACAGTTAGCAGAATTAAAACGGGAATTTAAGAGTATTTTGCCCCAACAAATAGAAGTGCTCAGGCCCGTAACTATTGTCCAAGGTGTGCAAAGTTCCCACACGGACCTTAATTTAGTTAAGTCTCTACCGGAATTTAGGGGAAAAATTTCTGAATACCCAGCATCGAGAGAAGCAGCTAGATTCGCGATAAGTTATTATACTGAGGGCTCGGAGCCTTATTATATTGCCATGGGTATTTTGCGCAACAAAATAACTTCAGCTGCTAATGAAAATCTTAGCGCCTTTAACACCCCACTAAATTTTAAAGCTATCATAACAAAGTTGGGCCAGTTATATGCGGATAAAAGACCACTCCACATATTAGACCAACTCAACACCTTGAGGCAGGGTAAAATGTCTATTAGTGAATATTATGATGCAGTTGATAGACAACTGACATTGATTTTGAATAAAAATATAATGACCTATAGCAGCAATGAGCAAATCACTCATGCATTTAATGTAAAGGCAAGGGAAAATGCTTTAAGGGTTTTTATTTCTGGTCTCAAGCGCCCACTTTGCGATACCCTTTTTTCTGCAAACCCACCTGACCTTCCCAGTGCACTTGCCGCAGCGCAAGAGTTGCAACATAAACGTGAACGATATGAGTTCGCACATACATATGCCTCGGGAAGATTACCACAATTGTATCAAAGTGCTCCATTGTCTAACACTTGGCCTAAACCGAATCGATCAAACAATTCAGTACAATATCCTGTCCCGATGGAAATAGATCAGGCATCCTCTTGTTTCAGGCAAAATCCTCAAACAAGAACTAATAACTCCGAGCCATTCAACCATCAACGAGCATTCCACCAGGGAAATAGTTTAAATTATCAAAATTCTTATCAACAGCGGTCGCGTCAACAAGCCAACACTCTTGCCCCATCACAACAACAGCATAGGAGACCTTATGCTAATAACATATCCAGTCAGGCATCCTTGCAACGGCAACAAGCCAACAACTTCGCCCAACCACAACAACAGTGTAAGAGACCTTATACTAATAGGACCTCCACTCATGCTCCTGCCCAAAAACTTTAGCGTATCAACGCTATGGGAAACGAGCCATATTCTCCCGAATTGGACGAATATGAAGACCCATTTCTGGATGAGCACTACTGCTCCGAAATAGGAGAGACACCCAATCACCAGATGAGATCAAACTTGCCCTTCATTACCCGAACGTTACCACATGGGCAAGTTCTTAAAATTTTAGTAGATACGGGAACAGCGAAAAATTACATAAAAAGATATAACTTCTTGAAAGGTATAACCCCAATAAATTATCCCTTTCAATTGAGATCTATTAATGGCGTAAATAAAATTTCTGAGAAATGTAAAGTAAATATCCTGGGATCGACTGCTACATTTTTTATACTTCCCCAATTAGATACTTTTGATGGAATCATTGGGTATGATTTGTTAAAAGATATCGAGGCAAATATTAACACTAAAGTTGGTCTCATTTTCCACAAAAACGGAAAAGAGAAGCTTAACTTTTTTCAATGCCAAGAAGTAAACATGGCCCAAACTAAAACTCTTGACGAACCCTGTAGTATCAAAATATTGAAGCAGCGTAATTCGAATGCGTTTGCGAATCCCAATAGAGCTCTCCCATATAACACAAATGTTATCGCAACAATAGACGCTTTAACTGATAAGCCAATTTATTCAAGAAGCTACCCTTACCCAATCTCGGTAGGAAATTTTGTTAACAATGAAATTGAATCTCTGCTTAAAGACGGCATAATAAGAAAATCCTATTCACCCTATAATTCCCCTGTCCATGTAGTTTCAAAGAAAGGTTTAGACGACGACGGAAATCTAAATTTAAGAATGGTTATCGATTTCCGGAAACTAAATGAATACACTACATCTGACAAATATCCTATTCCCGATACTACAGTAATACTTTCAAATCTGGGCAAGTCAAAAATATTTACAACACTGGACCTTAAGTCTGGATTTCACCAGATTTTTCTTTCAGAGAAAGACATGTGCAAAACTGCATTCAGCGTAAACAACGGCAAATATGAGTTTTGTCGTTTGCCCTTTGGTTTGAAAAATGCACCGAGCATATTTCAAAGGACAATTGACGACATTTTGCGCGATGACATCGAGAAAATATGTCACGTTTACGTTGATGATATCATCATTTTTTCACCCGATGAAAGCTCTCATTACAAGCATGTCGATACCATATTGAAAAATTGAACAAGCGGGAATGCGGGTATCGTTAGAAAAATCAAAATTTTTTAAAAGTGAAGTCGAGTTTTTGGGTTTCACAGTCTCACACAGAGGAACCCAAACATGTCCTAGCAAAGAAGTTGCCATCCTTAATTACCAACAACCAAAGTCGCTGAGATCGCTGCGGTCCTTTTTGGGTCTTTCCGGCTATTACCGGAGGTTTATAAAAGACTATGCGCATATATCAAAACCCCTCACAAAATATTTAAGAGGCGATAATGGCCACGTTAGCAGTCGACAGTCTAAAAAAGTTAACATCTCCTTTGATGACGAAGCAGTCAAGGCCTTCAATAAATTAAAAACTGTTCTGGCCTCGGAAGACGTCCTTTTTCAGCACCCAGACTACTCTAAGCCATTTGAGATAACAACCGATGCCTCATCCGTAGCCCTAGGAGCTGTACTTTCACAAAACGGCAAACCTATTACGATGATATCTCGTACACTGTCTAAGGCTGAAGAGAATTATGCTACAAACGAACGCGAACTTTTAGCTATAGTTTGGGCATTCCAAAAGTTAAGGCATTACCTATACGGTATTAAAAATATACATATCTTCACTGATCATCAGCCCCTCACATTTGCTATGTCGGATAAAAATCCAAATTCCAAAATCAAAAGATGGACTGCATTCATAAACTCATTCGCGCCGAAATATTTTTATAAGCCCGGAAAAGACAACAAAGTAGCTGATGCACTTTCGCGTCAATATATTCATAACCTTGACGACACAGATGATACAGTTCATAGTGAAATTTCCCTTTCTCATACAATTAAATCAATCAAAAACCCTGTCAATCAATTTAGAGCCCAATTGGTGCTGTTACCATCCGAGGTTAACAGCAAGTCCACCAAAATTTTTTTCCAAAAACTCCTTAGACACACCATACACTTTAAAACTGCGGAATATCTTCTACAAACAATCCGGGAAAAAGTTAACCCAAATGTAGTAAACGGAATCTGTTGCGATCTCGAAACCTTAGCAAGAGTCCAGTCGTTACTCCTGTCAAACTTCCCAGGTGTAAGATTCATCCACACAGAGAAATTGGTAATAGACCTAATAAACACCAATTCCAGAATATCCCGGTGAAATCCTCCACGTAGATATTTTCTCTGTTGAGAAATTTCACTTCTTTACCTGCATAGATAAATTTTCCAAATTTGCAATTACGATTCCCATTGAAACCAGATCAACGACTGATATTAAAACGGCTTTATTAATAATATTGAATGAGTTCAAAAAAACCAAAACAATCGTGTCCGATAATGAAAAATCTCTTCATTCGAATACAATATCTAATATGTTAAAATATCATTTCAATATTGAACAATTTTTCATACCACCCTTACACAGTAAAAGTAATGGCCAAATCGAAAGAGTGCATTCAACGCTAACAGAAATCGCTCTATGCATAAAAGCCGAACAAAATATAACAGATATTAAAGGAGTAATCTTACTTGCAACATATAAATATAACAATTCCATACATTCTACTGTAAATTCAAAACCAATTGATATTATTAATGATTTCACCAAAGATCACCTTGACTTAGTTAAAGCAGCACTTACTACTGCCCAAGATAATATCGTTAAAAAAGGAAGTAACAATCAGAAAATATTTCAAGAAGGTGAAAAAGTATATGTTCGCCGCAATAAACGTTTAGGGAATAAGTTAAATAAGGTGTACGTTGAAAATACAGTTCAAAAAGATTTGGGTACAACTGTCCTAATAAATGGCAAAAAAGTCCATAAAGATAATTTAAGGTAAAATTTTATCACAAAATGCCAACTGTTAAAAACAAAATTTTTTCCAACGACTTCTACTGTTCGCACTAAAGCTAGTGTTAGTCAATTTCGATTTAAACATATTTCATTATAATTTTGCCATAACATTTTTTTACTAGTAATTGAGATTTATGCTAGAATAATTTGAAAAGTTCGAAAAATCACATTTTGTTTAATAGGGGAGGAAATTATTATATAAACAAACGTACATGTGCATACGGCAGCTTTAATTTCCCTAACATTGATTAATAAAATTTAGAAACCATGCATTTAATTTAATAAATCATATTTAAAAATCTTTTTTATTGCCCAAAATTTATTCATTATTAAAAAAATGAAAAAAAGAGATTTTTACTAAGACACCGGATTTTTACAAATCATTATTATCATTAAAATCAGTAGGCCGATATAACAACAAAAATTGTTAATACATCCCAGAGCACGGGGAAAAAAAGTGTCAATAAATTATGACACTATGGCGGCATTGCCAACAAACAAGTCCAATTTTCACAGCCATTCTGCAACAGATGTCGCAGTGTTGTGAATATCAATTGGCACGAAACAGAATAGAAGTAGGATTAATGAAGACAAACAAAAAACCGCTGTGATAGCTGAATGGTTATAGCAGCGGCGCCTAAACGTTGCCGATGAAGGAATTTAGCAGTTCCCGAAATGGATCTATACAACGAGCTTTGGCAGTTGTCTAAAATTTTTTCTTTCTTCTATTCTAATTTAAAAATTTTTTCAATTAAGAAAAAATTTATCATAACAATAATAATGATAAAAAATTATTGTTAGGCCTTGAGCTCGATTCGAACCCGCGATCTTAAAATCAGTAGGCCGATATAACAACAAAAATTGTTAATACATCCCAGAGCACGGGGAAAAAAAAGTGTCAATAAATTATGACACTATGGCGGCATTGCCAACAAACAAGTCCAATTTTCACAGCCATTCTGCAACAGATGTCGCAGTGTTGTGAATATCAATTGGCACGAAACAGAATAGAAGTAGGATTAATGAAGACAAACAAAAAACCGCTGTGATAGCTGAATGGTTATAGCAGCGGCGCCTAAACGTTGCCGATGAAGGAATTTAGCAGTTCCCGAAATGGATCTATACAACGAGCTTTGGCAGTTGTCTAAAATTTTTTCTTTCTTCTATTCTAATTTAAAAATTTTTTCAATTAAGAAAAAATTTATCATAACAATAATAATGATAAAAAATTATTGTTAGGCCTTGAGCTCGATTCGAACCCGCGATCTTAAAATCAGTAGGCCGATATAACAACAAAAATTGTTAATACATCCCAGAGCACGGGGAAAAAAGTGTCAATAAATTATGACACTATGGCGGCATTGCCAACAAACAAGTCCAATTTTCACAGCCATTCTGCAACAGATGTCGCAGTGTTGTGAATATCAATTGGCACGAAACAGAATAGAAGTAGGATTAATGAAGACAAACAAAAAACCGCTGTGATAGCTGAATGGTTATAGCAGCGGCGCCTAAACGTTGCCGATGAAGGAATTTAGCAGTTCCCGAAATGGATCTATACAACGAGCTTTGGCAGTTGTCTAAAATTTTTTCTTTCTTCTATTCTAATTTAAAAATTTTTTCAATTAAGAAAAAATTTATCATAACAATAATAATGATAAAAAATTATTGTTAGGCCTTGAGCTCGATTCGAACCCGCGATCTTATTATTAAATTGTTAATTAAAAGTATTTAATAGCCAAAAAAATCGTACATATTGTAACGAATTTTCTGCAAATCCTCTTATTTGCCCTTTTGCTAGGTTCGTATCGCTAAACTGTTGAATAAATAACTCCAATATTGAATACTGGAAAAATGGCCTTTATTAAAATACTTCACAATAACACTCAACTGTGCAACGAATAGCTTAATAACCAAACTGATAGCTTAAATGAAACTGACTTTCAAAATAGTACTGCTATTGCTCGCTAGATATCGTCTTAGTCGTAACTGCTTGACAACTCAAATCAAACTGAATTACTTCTTACTCGCCTGCCCCGCTTTTATAGTTTACGCTGCATACTTCTAGGCTCTTCGATTTCCAGAAGTTACTAGTTAGTTCGGCTACAAAATCGCCAGCCACAACTACGTGCACAAATTATTGCTCTCTCTTGTGACAACTCAGATAAGATATATGCATGTATTTGTGCATTGCCGCTCAGATGTTCGTATACGTACATATGTGTAGACGCAATTATTTATTCGTTTATGTAGATACATAATGATTGAATTATTGATGTGCATTCACGTCGCTGGTTAGCATCGGCTTAGAGACGATAGCATCGCTCAGTGCTGCTAACATTCGTTACAATATGCATACGACACGTATAATTTTGTTAACATATCCTAAGTGACCCAAAAATGTGTTAAATATGCTAATTAAAGCAAATTACGGCAGAATATTGTTGGCCGAATATAAATAGCTTCGTAAAAAAAATATATGAAAAGTTAAACATTTTCACTTTATACATTTTTGTTCAAGCGTGACTTTTGCCGTTGTCATATTTAATAAGTACAAGAACAACGCGAACGTGTAAGCTCTGATAATATAATTAAAAGCAAATTCTGAGAAGTCCTTAAAAAGCTAATTATAAAAAATAAATTTTTTTTATTGAAATTTTCGTAAGTTCATATATTTAACGTAGTAACAAAACTATAAATAATAAAAAAAACAAACAAATTTTGAATTGTTCTCGAAAACGCTAATTAAAATTTTTTACAAATATATTTAATTCAAGAATTACTAAAGTAATTACAAAACAAATTTTGAATTATAATTATTAAAACTAAACAACTAATTATTTTTTTTCTATATATTTAATTTAGTGAAAAAAACTATAAATATATAGTTATAAAAACAAATTTTTTTTTGATAACTCAATATTATTAGCTATTATTAAAACACAACTTTTGAATTGTCATTAAAAACGCTAATATAAAAACCAAACAACTACATTTCTTTTTCTCAATAAAATTTTCGCACAGATACGTTTATATGTACCTATATGTAATTTAGTAAAAAAAAAATTATAAATAATGTAATTAAAAAACAAGTTAGGAATTGTCCTTAAAAAACGCTAATTATAAAAAATGAATTTTTTTTACTTAAATGTTTACTATGAAGAATATAAATAAAACACTCATTTTTAATTGTACTTAAAAGGCTAACTATAAAAGAAAACAATTTTTTTTTACCGGAATATTCGTATGCTTTTATTTTTGATTTAGTAAAAAAATTAAAAAAAAAAACTCCTAATATTATAATTAAAAAAAAAAAAACCTAAAATCTGAAATTTTCCTTAAAAATACTAATTAAAATTGTTGTAAAGATATGTTTATTATTTAATTTAGTAACAAAAGCTAAAATATTCAGCTTAATATTGCTCAAAATGTCAAACCAAAAGGTTTAAAATACTTCGATCTGATACCAAAATTTTCATTTCCACAAGTCATTAGTAAACTTATTCACTTGCAAAAAAATCAATTAAGATATAGTTATAAGTTTTAGATTAAGCTGTATGTATTTATAATTTCGTCGTATCAGGGACGCTCCGAACTTAAGAAGGGGAGGAGTTAAGGTATGATACCACCACCTACATAACAAAGGTATTTCCTTGCATATAACCTGCTGCAGAAATAGGCAATACCAGGGCAACTGAAAACTAAAGCGTCAATAGTCAGTTGATGCAGCTTACCAACAATCCAACTACATTAGAAACATAACTTGCCTAAATGCCTGACATCACAGCATAGCAACAACAATTGCACGAGTTGGGTACGCAGCCCAACAGCAACCCACAACCCGCTACCTGCCTTTGCCTGACAAACCAGATATGATATTATAATCAGCATAGCAACACCATATGCGTGAGCTCGTTTATTATCACAACAAAGGCTGATCGCCGCTTGCACTTATCTTAGCAACAGCAGGCTGGGCATGCAGCACATAAGCATTGCCTGCTTTACCACCCACTGCATAGCAAGCAAAGCTTGGTTGACAAGCTTGTCAGGTAGGCCAGCAGCCTACGCCGCGATATGAAGTAATGTGCGTCTGATCAGCACAACTCTGTTGCTAGGTCGCTAGCAACATCAAAGCGACTCATTCTGCATAACAACATGATGAGCATACAGCACATAAGCATTGCCCGCTTTACCACCCACTGCATAACAAGCAACGTTTGGTTAACAAGCTTGGTAGGTAGGCCAGCGGTACAACAGGTTATGCCTTGATATGGCTGATGCACGTCCGAAGCAATACAATTCTGTTGCTAGGTTGCTAGCAATAGCATCATAACGACCTTTTTCGGCACAACAACATCAACAGGTGAATACCGCTGATCACAAGGGTATTTAGGGCGGTATCATCGCCCTTCAAAGGCAGTTCTTCTTTGGAAGTAAAGTAAGGTTGCAAAGCAACCAATTTAATTTATTAAAAAAAGTGATTAAAATAAAGTTTGTGTTTTATTTGGAATAAGCTATATGACTTGCTTAACTTATATGTAACGTACAGTATTCCTTCCAAGATTCCAAGGGCTTTTGATTTCGCCCTGCAAAACTTTTTCATTTTCTTCTACTTAATATGGTATGTGTCACACCCATTTTACCAAGTTTTTTTCTAAAGTTATATTTTACGTCAATAGACTAATAAAATTACCATGTTTCATTCCTTTTTTCGTATTTGGTATATAATTATGGCGTTTTTTCATTTTTTGTAACTTTCGATATCGAAAAAGTGAGTTCAGATAAGTACGTGAACTGAGTTTAGTAAACATATATCGATTTTTGCTCAAGTTATCGTGTTAACGGCCGAACGGAAGGACAGACGGTCGACTGTGTATAAAAACTGGGCGTGGCTTCAACCGATTTCGCCCTTTTTCACAGAAAACAGTTATCGTCCTATGAGCTAAGCCTCTACCAAATTTCACAAGGATTGGTTAATTTTTGTTCGACTTATGACATTAAAAGCATCCTAGACAAATTAAATGAAAAAGGGCGGAGCCACGCCCATTTTGAATTTTTCTTTTATTTTTGTATTTTGTTGCACCATGTCCTTACTGGAGTTGAATGTTGGCATAATAATATTACTTATATGCTGTAAAGATATTAACTTTTCTTTTAAAATTTGAATTTAAAAAAAAAAATTTAAAAAAGTGGGCGTGGTCGTTCTCCGATTTTGCTAATTTTTATTAAGCAGACATAAAGTAATAAGAGTAACGTTCCTGCCAAATTTCATCTTGATATCTTCAACGACTGCCAATTTACAGCTTGCAAAACTTCAAAATTACCTTCATTTAAAAGTGGGCGGTGCCACGCCCATTGTCCAAAATTTTACTAGTTTTCTATTCTGCGTCATAAGCTCAACGCACCTACCAAGTTTCATCGCTTAATGCGTATTTGGTTATGAATTATCGCACTTTTTCGATTTTTCGAAATTTTCGATATCGAAAAAGTGGGCGTGTTTATTGTCCGATATTGTTCATTTTAAATAGCGATCTGAAATGAGTGCCCAGGAACCTATATACCAAATTTCATCAAGATACCTCAAAATTTACTCAAGTTATCGTGTTAACGGACAGACGGACAGACGGACATGGCTCAATCGATTTTTTTTTCGATACTGATGATTTTGATATATGGAAGTCTATATCTATCTCGATTCCTTTATACCTGTACAACCAACCGTTATGCAATCAAAGCTAATATACTCTGTGAGCTCTGCTCAACTGAGTATAAAAACAGATAATAAGTGATTATCGTAACAATGTACCAAGGCATTTTTTAAGGATTTTTCACTAGGTGGCCAAAAGAAAAATATCTCCTCCTTTCGTAAAGATGGTGGTTTGTCATTTTATAATCATATCACTTAATAGACGAATTGTCATTTTTATTATACCACATCAAAGTATTGTGGCGGATACCTACCAAAATAAGTATTTTGTATGGAAAACTTTGAACTCCAAAATATTTTAATATAAATATGTGTATAAGACTGAAAAATTCACCTATATGTTATGAAATGTATTTCAAATTTGTTTAACGTGCAATGTGAATTTAAGCCCTTTTTTGTTATTGTTATATTAATTTATTAATTACATTGTTTGTGTATCAATAAATAAGAAAACATAAATTTGGTCCTTTTTTTTGAGTTTTGGTCCATATTTGGTCCAAAAAAAAAACATGCTGTGGCAACCGTGGTTGTGACTCACTCATACCAAAACATTTGCAATAAAACAAGTAATCCCAGGAATAGTTATTCTTCATATCCAACTTATTATATACTTGCCCAAAAATTTTTTATTATATGCTGACAAAAATCCTCGAGCACGTGCAGAATTTGTAGAATCCTATATATGTCACGGAAGTCGTGAGTACCTATATTCTTTTCCATATAAATATATATATATACATATTTGATAAACTCTCATTCATTCGTTGATAAATTTCTTCGATTAGCACCAAAAAACTCCATTAGAATTAGCAAGTTATATATTTTTTGACATTTTGGGGAAATCATGTATATTCAGAAAATTTCTGACATTATTTCAGTTAGGTGTTGTTCACGCATTTTCGAAATTTAGTTGTGGCCAGATTATGATTACTACGTGGCCACGGCGGACTACTACGTGGCCATTTGGCCACGTTCGTATTACTTAAAAAATGCCCTGCAATGTACTTAGGGCAACCCCTTATGATAATAACCAAAACAGAACTTTATATATATTTTTCTGTGCTAACAAAACATAAGCAAATTAAATTGAATACCTTGTTGTTAGAGAGTGTAGTTTATATTAAAATTTAGCTAATAATTCAATGATTTTTCAGAGAAAAGGTTTAAGGCATTAATAATGAGTATTGAATAAAAATTGTATTTATAATGGGAATGCTGACGTCGCCCTTTATTGAGAAGGCATAGGGTAAAGCAGGCAAGGGGCCACCGAAGTTTTAGGTGCGTCGGTGGCCATGGATTTTGAGGGTGGGATATGCACCGGGCGTCGCTACAACACCCGCGGCGCCCCCAAGTTATATTCGGCCCTTTTCTTTTTCATTTTAATTTTCAGCTTTTTTTTGCAAATTTATTTTTCAGCAGTTTTTTTTTTTGAATTTTTTTTTTAGAGTTAGTAACCGGCCATGTCCGGTTCGGGAAATTTTTTTTGCGTCAATTTCTTTTCTTCTTTTTTTTTGAAATTTTGAATGTTAACGGTCTGTCCGTAGCATCCGGTTCGACCGGATGTCGTTTTAATTTTGAAGTTATAAGCGTTTTGAGTCGGTCTCTGCGCTTCTGTCAGTTTATTTTAAATTTGACAGCTTTTAGTTTTGATATGATTTTTTTCTGATTATGGCGCAGGAACAGTAAGGTTGGCAAAGTATCGCCCCAGCCGACAATGACTAGCCACTGTGCACCACCACATCATGCCGACCGCCTTCCTTACTGCTTCCCGTAGAAAATGCGAAACCATAACACACTTTTGTTCAAACTCACTAAATTTGTTTATGTATAACAATTAATTGCAAATTTGACCCAAATGTTTTTGCATTTCCAGATCTTATGCTCATTTTAGATATAGCACGTCTTATAGTGAACAAAAAATAAATAAATTTGCTACAAAGATATTACATTAAAATTTGTATATTGTCTTTTATACTAATTTATTTTGATATTTCTTATTTTATTTTATTATTTTATTATATTATCTTTTATCTCAACTTAGTTTATTATTATTTAAATGCAACTTGATTGAATCGGAAAATTTCACGTTGTATATTAAACGAAAAAAAATGACCCAAAAAAGTTTTCGATTTTAGGTCGAAATATTGCATAGGCAGTATATTACCCACTATCTATATATTAATACGCTAACAAAATTTCCATACAATCAATTGACAGGCTGTTTCGCATACTTAGCATACGTAAAATCTTATAAAAGTTATATGAATCGATTCGTATTGATCAGCCGCAGTGCATAGGCCTACCTTTGTTAACAAATATTACTCTATTTGTTTATAATTAATAGAAAAAGTTTTTTGTAAATTCGAAAATCTGTGCAACTATTGAAATTGCCATCTGTAGGACGCATTATGTTCACAAACCCCCCTGAGTACATAGCTCCAAATTCTCAATTGTTCCGTTGCTCAAATGTTTCATCTCTACATATGTATATATTTGTACACGCCAAACGGTGAGAGAACTACTGCTTCGCTTATTTTCTGTTGAAATAAAATATTGTTTCCCATTGTTTCCAATTACCTATATTGGTTTGTACCAAAATCTTTAAAAAATTGTTCTAAAATAATTGTTAGCGCACAAAAAAACTTTAAAGAGAAGTAATAACTTAACCGGCCTATTTTTTTGGACAAATTTTACTTACACGTAAAAGCATAGGTCCTTATTTAACAGATTCTTTGTTTTTCATTTTAGGTGCTTAAAAAAAAATAAATCTGAAATAATGAGTCAACTTTTGTTCAAACTCACTAAATTTATTTATTTATAACAATTAATTGCAAATTTGACCGAAATGTTTTTTGCATTTCCAGATTTTATGCTCATTTTAGATATAGCATCTTATAGTGAACAAAAAATAAATAAATTTGCTACAAAGATATTACATTAAAATTTGTATATTGTCTTTTATGCTAATTTATTTTGATATTTCTTATTTTATTTTATTATATTATCTTTTTCACGTTGTATATTAAATTTGCTACAAAGATATTACATTAAAATTTGTATATTGTCTTTTATGCTAATTTATTTTGATATTTCTTATTTTATTTTATTATATTATCTTTTATTTCAACTTAGGTTATTATTACTTAAATGCAACTTGATTGAATCGGAAAATTTCACGTTGTATATTAAACGAAAAGAAACGACCCAAAAACGTTTTCGATTTTAGGTCGAAATATTGCATAGGCAGTATATTACCCACTATCTCTATATTAATATGCTAACAAAATTCCCATACAATCAATTAACAGGCTGTTTCGCATACTTAGCATACGTGAAATCATATAAAAGTTATATGAATAGATTCGTATTGAGCAGCCGCAGTGCATAGGCCTATTTTTGTTAACAAATATTACTCTATTTGTTTATAATTAATAGAAAAAGTTTTTTGTAAATTCGAAAATCTGTGCAACTATCGAAATTGCCATCTGTAGGACGCATTATGTTCACAAACTCCCCTGAGTACATAGCTCCAAATTCTCAATTGTTGCGTTGCTCAAATGTTTCATCTCTACATATATACATATATATTTGTACACACCAAATGGTGAGAGAACTACTGCTTCGGCCTAATTTTTTGGACAAATTTTACTTGCACGTAAAATCATAGGTCTTTATTTAACAGATTCTTTGTTTTTCATTTTAGGTGCTTTAAAAAAATGAAATCAGAAATAATGAGTCAACTTTTGTTCAAACTCACTAAATTTATTTGTTTATAACAATTAATTGCAAATTTGACCCAAATGTTTTTTGCATTTCCAGATTTTATGCTCATTTTAGATATAGCAGGTCTTATAGTGAACAAAAAATAAATAAATTTAATACAAATATATTACATTAAAATTTGTATATTGTCTTTTATGCTAATTTATTTTAATATTTCTTATTTTATTATATTATATTATCTTTTATTTCAACTAAGTTTATTATTATTTAAATACAACTTGATTGAATCGGAAAATTTCACGTTGTATATTAAACGAAAAAAAACGACCCAAAAAAGTTTTCGATTTTAGGTCGAAATATTGCATAGGCAGTATATTACCCACTGTATTTATTATTAGGCTAATTTTTTTTGATTATATGCCCATTAATCGGATGCTTAGATCCCATAATCATAATTTGTTTATGTCGCTTAAAATTATGAAATCGAATTTTATTTTAGTAAATATGTTTGCGTGAATAATTTCAATGTTTTTGTTTGTTTTTTTTTTTCTTCCTAGTTTATTCTGCTTTGTTATATCTTAGTATTATAATGTTCACAGACGATATTTTATGGTAGATATGGTCATATATATTAATGAAATGGAGTGTCTACAAATTTAATAAAAATTTGAATACGTACATAGATCTCAATGGGAAACCCAACATTAAATATCCGAACATTGGAATCTTCATACAATGATCACATTAAAATACGGAAAAAAGTTTAAGTGCACTTATTGCGTTTTTATATGGAGCTGTTTGTTCACTTCACTTAATTTTTTCGCAATTTAAGTCTTTATTTTTTTTCTCTTAATTAAAAATTTTTTAGTAAACTCTGCCTTCCTTCTCATTACATAATTTTTTTATATTTTTATTTTATTTTTTATGAAGGTATCCTCTATTCTACTCGAAATTTTTGTTTTGTGTCACGCTTACATATTACCCACTCAGCATTTAGATGATTCAATTTTAAATTTCCCTACATATCAATACAATTTGATTACTCTTTCTGACTAAATAATGAGTTATCTTACAATTGAACAAAAGAAATAATCAAATATGAATACTTTTGATAATGAAAAACTAAAAAGCATTTTTCGATCACTTTTGGAATCATTTTTGAAGTCCTTTAATGACTAAATTTTAATATTTCATAAAAACCAACAAAAAGAATAATCAAATATGCTTACCTTTGATGATCAAAAACTGAATATAGTTTTTCAATCAAATTTTGGAATCATATTTGAATCAAATTTGTTTACTTTAGGTGATCAAAAATTTATAATAATTTTTCATTCAGCTGTCTGAATCTTTTATGAATATATTTGTTGACTGAATAATGAATTTTATACTTGCTAAAATTTTACTTTTCATTAAAAATTATATTTTTTTCACATACACATATTTTTTCAATCATGAAGCTAAGAAAAAATACATATATAAAAATTTTATTATTTATGCAAAAGATATTCTTCAAGACAAAAATAATGTAATGCCGCTCGTGAGCGAAGATTTCCGCAACCATTTCTCCCGTTCAGTTTCCCAGAAAATATATAATGATTGGACAATACATAGGTTGTGAGCTATTTGAACCCCAGGTAAGTGAAACTATCTTGACATACCTGGATACAGCTTCAACATCCCGTATCGTATCCGTATTTTAAGATGCAGACGATAATGCTGATGTTAGAGGTTGTAGTCGCAGGTGTATATCGGTCAAGTTTGTTTGGGAGTTAGCTGTGGTTCGAATAGCTCACTTTCGCATGCTTTCTTCCCCTGGTGAAATACGATTATTATGTGGTATCTTATTTTGAATGAGATATGAAGGATAAATGCATCATAATCGCATTCAAAAATGATTCAAAAATCTCAACCAAAATGATTGAAATATGTTAACGAATATGATCAGAAAATGACTTTGAAAAGCCGTCAAATATTACTCTAAAACAACTAAAGTTCAATTTTACAATGATATTAAATATGAATAACAAGGGTTTCGAAATAGGAATCATAAATGATTATTCAAGAATAATCACATTTATGGTACATTTTTCTCCCGACGGTACATTAATTTTCGAACAGAAAATGCTTTTAATTTTGAACGTTTTTAATCATCTTGGGGTATGATATTTAAATATTTTTTGATCAAAATTTTCAAAAAATGCTGGCTGGGTAGATATGTATTTATACGAAATTGAACGGGTGGCGTGATATAGGCTAAATTCCTTTAGCAAATTTTTTGTAACTAAAAGTTCATGTTTTTTGAATTATGAGACTATTGAAGTAAATGGGCGATATATGTATATGGGTGATATAGACCTATTGGGGAACCGAGCTCCCAAAACTAACTTCGGTAGCGCGCAAACGGGGACCTTCCGGGTGTGGAAAGACCTATTTTTCAATTCAATTTCAAGTAATTTCACCATATTCTATGTCAATTTCATTTGATTTTACATAATTTTTATATTTTTGTATAAGGAGCTCCATACCAAAACGTTATAATTGCATGTGAAAAGTTTGTAGAAAATTTAAGAAAATACAATCAAAAAGTACAAAGTCTTAGATCAAATTCAAATTCAAAAAGTTAAGTAAGTTAGACCAGTTTGCTATATTTCCAACACTTGATGCATAGATTGAGTTGAAAAAAATACACGTTGGTCGAATTTCGACCACAGGTGATACTAATATTATTTAATTTGTCGATATTTCGACTTCAGTCTGAAGTCATCATCAGAACTAGGTACGAAAAGAACAAACATACATATTAAAGTCATAAAAATACACATTTGCACAAGTACAGAACTTACATTGTTGAATGCAATATGTCGACTAGTGTTACAAAAATATAAGTTTACGAACAGTGCTAAGCAAATAACAATAAAATGTAAATAATACAAAGCCGTTATCATAAACAAAAAATGAACATAAGCAGAAAGTTAGCTAATGAGTAGAGAGCGCCGCTCAAGTGATATCAGCTGTAGCCTGCAGGTGAACTCTTTGGTAAACAGTGGAAGATGCTCTTATCTATTATTGTTGTTGTTGATCAGCTGCCTAAAGGCAGAGGCAATACCAATTGTATCAGATTTGAAGTTTATGCGTTTGTCGCTGGGTGTATTTATGATGTGTAGCATCTCTAATATGCAGCGTTTGTTGTAATTCCTCTCTTGCTGTAGAATTTCTACATTTTCTAAATTGGGAGAGTGTCCAGTTTCTCTGCAATGCTGTGTTAGCGCCGTTTTACCATCATTAGGGTTATTGCGATTTTTAATATTCGTTTTATGCCCGGAAATCCTCGCTTTTAGTTTCGATTTAGTAGTCCCCACATATACTTTGTCGCATACGTGGGATCCGTCACCATTACATAGAATTTCATATATCAAGTCCGATTTCTCATATTTATCTATTCTACTCTTGGTATTACTGAAAATTTGTTGCAACGTATTATTGTAGGTAAAGGCTAAATTACATTTCTCTTTGTCATAAATATTTGAATATTTTATTCTGTTAGACAGGCCTGACACATATGTAGTCGATTTATATATTTTATTGTTTTCGGCATTTTTCCTCGTAGTGGGTTTCTTATAATAATCTCTTAAAAAGTTTTTTATTTTCCGTGTGGGAAATTCATTATTTTCTAGAATATTTTTTGAAACATGTATAGCTAGTAGATCCTTCTAGACTATTGGCTATATGTGTGCAAAATTTCATCCAAATCGGTCCAGCCGTTCTTGCGTGATTGAGTCACAAAGACAAACGTCTGGACAAACATCCAAACATCCAAACATCTTCACATCCAAACTTTGCCATTTATAATATATACTAGCCTTTACCCGCGGCCACGTCCGCAAGGAGAAAATAAAATATATGTGCTATTCACGTTAGCCTGCTTATCAAGTTGTCTGTTTAAAAATTTTTTCTGTCAATGTATTTTATTTTTTAATACAGTAAAAAAAAAGAACTAACTGAGCTGATGGGCACGCTTACATGAATAGTACAATACACTTTTTTCGAATTAAAAAAAATACATTTTGTTTCTAAGTTAAATTAATTGATATGACAGGGGTGAAAGAATTACTACTCATAGAACAAAGGAGTGAAACTACAATTAGCTAAAACCAAAAAGAAGTTTTTAAATGAAAGCAGTGTTGCTTTTTCGGGTATTTAGTTGGTTAAAATATTACAAACATTTTAATTATAGTTGTAATAGTTCGTTACAGGATTCATTTAAAAATAGAACGAAAAAGCTGTGATATATTAAAGATAAAACATACCGAATTTTAATTACGAATAATTTGCCGTAAATCCACGGCCATGTGTGCTGAATTACCGGTTTCGAAGAGACCTCAAATGATCCCGGAAGTGTCCCTAAATGACACCAAATAGTCACGAAATGATGCCGACGGGATCCTGGACAAATCTCGAAAACTATCCAGAAATGATGCCGGAAGGGTCCCAAAATAATCCCGAAGTAGTCACGAAAAGTCCCGAAATGACCCTGACGGGATTGCGGACGGGATCCCGGACGGATCCCGAAAACCATCCAGATTTGATTCCTGAACGGTCCGCAAATGATCCCGATATAGTCCGAAAAAGTCCCGAAAAAACTCTGACGGGATCCCGGACAAATCCCGAAAATCGCCCAGAAATTATCCCGGAGGAGTCCCAAAATGATTCCGAAATAGTAGTCACGAAAAAGGCCAGAAATGACCCTGACGGGATCCCGAAAACCATCCAGAAATGACTCTGGAGGGATCCCCAAATAATCGCGGAAAAGTCCACAAACCATCCAGAATTGATCTCTGAAGGTTCCGCAAATGATCCCGAAATAGTCCCGAAAGTCACGAAAAACTCAGACCCATCCCGAAAATCATGAAGAAATTATCCTGGAAGGGTCCCAAAATTACCCCGAAATAACTCCGACGGGATCCCGGACAGATCCCGAAAATCATCCAGAACTGAGCTCTGAAACGTCCGCAAATAATCCAGAAATAGTCCGGAAAAAGTTCCGAAAAAACTCCGTCGGGATCCCGGACAGATCCCGAAAATCACCCAGAAATTATGCCGGAGGGGTCCCAAAATAATTCCGAAATAGTCCCGAAAAATTCCCGAAATGACCTTGAGGGGATCCCAGACCGATACCGAAAACCATCCAGAATTGATCTCTAAAGGGTCCGCAATTTATCCCAGATAAAGTCGCGAAAAAACTACGAAGGGATCCCGAACAGATCCCAAAATCATAGAGAAATTATCCCGGAAGGGTCCCAAAATGATCCCGAAATAGTCCCGAAAAGGCGCGAAATAACCCTGACGGGATCCCGGACGGATCCCGAAAACCACCCAGAAATGATCTTTAAGGGCAACTGACCCCGAAATAGTCGTGAAAAAGTCCAGAAATTACCCCGACGGGATCCCGAAAACGATCCAGAAATTATCCCTGAAGGATCCCCAAATGATCAAAGAACAGTCTCGAAATTCCCTGACATTTTCCCGAAAAAGTAAAAAAATAAACCCGACGGGATCTCGGACGGATCCCGAAAACGATCCAGAAATGATGCCGGAAGGGACCCCAAATGATCCCGAAAAATTCCCGAAATTCCCCCGATGGGATCCCGGACGGATCCCGGATCATCCAGAAATGATGCCGGTTGGTACCCCAAAATGATCCCGAAATAGGCCAGAAATGACCCCGTCGGGATCCCGGACGGATCCCCAAAAGCATACAGAAATTATGCTGGAAGGTGAAATGATCCCCTTAAAGAAAGATGAAAAATGAAATGATCCCCTTATAGTTCCGAAATGATCCTGACGGGATTCCCGACGGATCCCGGAAACTATCCAGAAATGATGCCGGAAAGGTTCCCAAGTTATCCCCAAATAGTCCCGAAATTACCCTGACGGTATCCCGGACGGATCACGAAAACCATCCGGAAATGATGGCGAAAGGGTCCCCAAATGATCCCGCATTAGTCGCGGGTTCTGAAATGACCCTGACGGGATCCCCGAAGGATCCCGGAAACTATTCAGAAATGATGCCGGAAAGGCTCCCAAGTTATCCCCAAATAGTCCCGAAATTACCCTGACGGTATCCCGGACGGATACCGAAAACCATCTAGAAAAGTGGCCGGAAGATACCCCAAATGAACCGGAAAAAGTCCTGAAATGATCCAGACGGGATCCCGGACGAATCCCGAAAACTATCCATCTAGGTACCCCAAATGATCCCGAAATAGTCCCGAAATGACCCCGCCGGGATCACGGGCGGATCCCGAAAAAGTCCTGAAATGACCCCGACGGGATCCGTACGGATCCCGAAAATCATCCAGAAATGATGAAGGTAGGTACCCAAATGATCCCGAAATAGTCCCGAAATGATCACCGACGGGATCCCGGACGGATCCCGAAAACCAACCAGAAATGATGCCCGTAGGTACCCCAAATGGTCCCGATATGACCCCGTCGGGATCCCGAACGGATCCCTAAAACTATCCAGAAATGATGCCGGAAAGGTCCCCAAATAACCCCCTAATAGTCCCGAAATTGCGCCGACGGAATCCCGGACGCATCCGGAAACCATCCAGAAATGATGCCGGAGGAGACCCCAAGTGATCCCGCTAAAGCCCCAAAATGACCCCGACAGGGTCCCGGACGGATCCCGTAAACCATCCAGAAATGATGCCGGTAGGTACCCCAAATGGTCCCGATATGACCCCGTCGGGATCCCGAACGGATCCCTAAAACTATCCAGAAATGATGCCGAAAAGGTCCCCAAATGATCCTGTATTAGTCGAGAAAAAGTTCCGAAATGACTCCGACGGGATCCCGGACGGATCCCGAAAACCATCTAGAATTGATACCGGAAGGTACCCCAAATGATACCGAAATATTCCCGAAATGACATCGACTGCATCCCGGACGGATCCCGAAAACCATCTAGAAATGATGCCGGAAGAGACCCCAAATGATCCCGAAAGGTCCCAAAAAGACCCCGACAGGATCCCGGACGGATCCCGAAAACCATCCAGAAATGATGCCGGAGGAGACCCCAAATGATCCCGCTAAAGTCCCAAAATGACCCCGACAGGGTCCCGGACGGATCCCGTAAACCATCCAGAAATGATGCCGGAAGAGACCCCAAATGATCTCGCAAAAGTCCCAAAATGACCCCGACAGGATCCCGGACGGATCTCGTAAACCATCCAGAAATGATGCAGGAAGAGACCCCAAATGATCCCGCAAAAGTCCCAAAATAACCCCGACAGGATCCCGGACGGATCCCGTAAACCATCCAGAAATGATGCCGGAAGAGAACCCAAATGATCCCGCAAAAGGCCCAAAATGACCCCGACAGGATCCCGGACGGATCCCGTAAACCATCCAGAAATGATGCCGGAAGAGACCCCAAATGATCCCGCAAAAGTCCCAAAATGACCCCGACAGCATCCCGGACGGATCCCGAGAACCATACAGAAATGATGCCGGAAGGGACCCCAAATGATCCCGCAAAAGTCTCAAAATGACCCCAACAGGATCCCGGACGGATCCTGTAAACCATCTAGAAATGATGCCGGAAGAGACCCCAAATGATCCCGCAAAAGTTCCAAAATGACCCCGACAGGATGCCGGACGGATCCCGAAAACCATCCAGAAATGATGCCGGAAGAGACCCCAAATGATCGCGCAAAAGTCCCAAAATGACCCCGACAGGATCCCGGACGGATCCCGAAAACCATCCAGAAATGATGCCGGAATGGACCCCAAATGGTCCCGAAATGACACCGACGGGATCCCGGACGGATACCGAAAACCATCCAGAAATGATGCCGGCAGGTACCCCAAATTATCCTGAAATAGTCCCGAAATGACCCTGACGGGATCGCGGACGGATTCCGTAAACCATCCAGAAATGATGCCGGAAGAGACCCCAAATGATCGCGCAAAAGTCCCAAAATGACCCCGACAGGATCCCGGACGGATCCCGTAAACCATCCAGAAATGATGCCGGAAGGGACACCAAATGATCCCGCAAAAGTCCCAAAATGACCCCGACAGATCCCGGACGGATCCCGTAAACCATCCAGAAATGATGCCGGAAGAGACCCCAAATGATCCCGCAAAAGCCCCAAAATGACCCCGACAGGATCCCGGACGGATCCCGTAAACCATCCAGAAATGATGCCGGAGGAGACCCCAAATGATCCCGCAAGTCTCAAAATGACCCCGACAGGATCCCGGACGGATCCCGAAAACCATCCAGAAATGATGCTGGAAGAGACCCCAAATGATCCCGCAAAAGTCCCAAAATGACCCCGACAGGATCCCGGACGGATCCCGTAAACCATCCAGAAATGATGCCGGCAGAGACACCAAATGATCCCGCAAAAGTCCCAAAATGACGCCGACGGGATCCCGGACGGATCCCGTAAACCATCCAGAAATGATGCCGAAAGGTTCCCCAAATGATCCTGTATTAGTCGAGAAAAAGTTCCGAAATGACCCCGACGGGATCCCGGATGGACCCCGAAAACCATATAGAAATAATGCCGGAAGGTACCCCAAATGATGCAGTAATAGTCCCGAAATGACATCGACGGGATCCCGGACGGATCCCGAAAACCATCCAGAAATGATGCCGGAAGAGACCCCAAATGATCCCGCAAAAGTCCCAAAATGACCCCGACAGAATCCCGGACGGATCCCGAAAACCATCCAGAAACGATGCCGGAATGGACCCCAAATGGTCCCAAAATGACACCGACGGGATCCCGGACGGATCCCGAAAACCATCCAGAAATGATGCCGGAAGAGACCCCAAATGATCCCGCAAAAGTCCCAAAATGACCACGACAGGATCCCGGACGGATCCCGAAAACCATCCAGAAATTATGCCGGAATGGACCCCAAATGGTCCCGAAATGACACCGACGGGATCCCGGACGGATCCCGTAAACCATCCAGAAATGATGCCGGAAGATACCCCTAATGATCCCGAAATAGCCCCGAAATGGTCCCGACGGGATCCTGGACGGATCCCTAAAACCATCCAGGAATGATTACGGAAAGGAC
Source organism: Eurosta solidaginis (assembly GCF_040869045.1). Lineage (NCBI taxonomy): Eukaryota > Metazoa > Arthropoda > Insecta > Diptera > Tephritidae > Eurosta > Eurosta solidaginis. Next base: position 62,072,538 of record NC_090319.1, on the reverse strand, counting down.
CCAAACTGACCCCGAAAACCATCCAGAAATGATGCCGGAAGGGTCCCCAAATGATCGCGAAATAGTCCCGAAATGATTCCGGAATAGTCCCGAAAATGTCCCAAAATAACCCCGACGGGATCCCGGACGGATCCCGAAAACTATACAGAAATGATCCCGGAAGGGTCCCAAAATGATCCCGAAATAGTCCCGAAAAAGTCCCGAAATTACCCCGGCGTAATCCCGGACCGATCCCGAAAACCATCCAGAAATGATCCCGGAGGGTCTCGATATGACCCTTACGGGATTACAAATAAGGTGAAGCTAATTATAAAACCATGTTAATAAGGCAGCAGGCGCATTGGAGCGAATAAAAAGTTACATAGAAACATACAGGTAAAGCTAATAAAAGCGTGCTAATAAAAACAATTGATGGAGGGCGGATGGCGGGAGTAGAGGAGAGGACCACTGATCGTTCCTCCAAAATTGTCTAGATATCGTTCTGTATGTACCAGATACCAAAAACTATTGATTTAGGAGAAAATTTATATTGGGTTATAACAATTTATAGATTTTACACCAGAGGGGGAGATAAAAGGGGGGGCGGGCGGGCGCAGGGTGTCACTGCTTACTTTGTAAGCCCTCGACTTATTTGACCCCTTGAGTCTGTGATATTGGTGAAGGCCAGTATACGTAAAGTTATAATGTGTAAAAATTATGAAAAATAATTTCTCGAAGGGGTCGTGGGACCCCCACCCCTCTTTCCATGTTCGAAAGAAATTTCGCTAGTAGACTACTGTCTGTGTCCCAAATTTCATCAAAATCCGTGTAGCCATTCTGGCGTGATTCAGTCGCAAAGACGAAAAAATATAATAATTAAATTATAACTGTTCCTAGGGGGCGGGGACCACGACCCGTTTGAAAAATATATAGCTAGTAGATCCTTCTAGACTATTGGCTATATGTGTGCAAAATTTCACCCAAATCGGTCCAGCCGTTCTTGCGTTATTGAGTCACAAAGACAAACGTCTGGACAAACATCCAAACATCCAAACATCCAAACATCCAAACATCTTAACATCCAAACATCCAAACATCTTAACATCCAAACTTTCCCATTTATAATATATACTAGCCTTTACCCGCGGCCCCGTCCGCAAGGAGAAAATGAAATATGTGGGCTATTCACGTTAGCCTGCTTATAAAGTTATCTGTTTAAAATTTTTTTTCTGTCTAATGCATTTTATTTTTGTAATTGAGTAAAAAAAAGAACTTTATGAGCTGATAACCTGATAGGATCCCAAAATGATAACGAAATTATCCAGAAAAAGCCACGAAATGACAACGACGCTATCGCGGACGGATCCCGAAAACCATCCAGAAACCCCGGAAGTGCTTCCAAAAGTTCCCGAAGTAGTCCCAAAAAACCCGAAATGACAACGACACGATTCTAGACTTATCCAGATAACCACACAGAAATGATGCCTGAAGGGTACCAAATTGATCCCGAAATAGTCCCGAAAAAGTTCCGAAATTACCCTGACGGGGTTCCGGACGGATCTCAGAAACCATCCAGAAAATATCCAGGAAGAGTCCCTAAATTATCCCGACTAACTCCAGAAAAAGTTCCGAAATGGCTCCGAGGGGATCCACGATGGATCGCGAAAACCATACAGAAATGATTCCGGAAGGATTCCAAAATGATCCCGAAATAGTCCGGAATTGACCCAGATGGGATCCCGCACAGATCCAGAAATGATACCGGAAGGGTGCAAAAACTATCCCGGAAAAGTAACAAAAAATCCCGAAATGGCTCCTACGGCATCCCGGACGGATCCAGAAATGATCTCGGAAGGGTCCCCAAATGATCCCAAAATGGTCCCGAAATGACCCTCATAGATCCGGCAAACCATCAAGAAATTATGCCGAAAGGGTCCCAAAATGATGCCGAAATAATACAGAAAAAGTCACGAAACGACCCCTAGAGGATCCCCAAATGATCCCGTATTAACCCCGAAAAGGTCACGAAATAACCCCGACGGGATCCCGGACAAATCCCGAAAACCATCCAGAAATGGTGCCGGAAGGAATCCCAAATGATTCCGTAAAAGTCCCGCATTGATTCCGACGGGATCCCGAACGGATACCGAAAATCATCCAGAAGTGACGCCGGAAAGGTCCTCAAATGATCACCTAATAGTCCCGAAATGACCCTTAAGGGGTCATGGACGGATCCCATAAACCATCCAGAAATGATCCTGATATATTCCCGAAGAAGTCCCGAAATGACCCTGACGGGATCTCGAACGCACCCCTAAATGACCCTGACGGGATCCCGGACAGATCCCGAAATCCATGCAGAAATGATCTTGGGAGGGACCCCAAATGATCCCGAAAAAGTCCCGCAATGATTCCGGGGGGATCCTGATCGGATACCGATAACCATCCAGAAGTGATGCCGGAAAGGTCCTCAAATGATCACCTAATACCAAAATGACCCTGACGGCATCCCGGACTGATCCCAAAATCCATCCAGAAATGATCTTGGGAAGGTCCCAAACTTATCCCGAAATAGTCTCGGAAAAGTTCAGAAATTACCCTGACGGGTTCCCGGACGAATCCTGAAAGCCATCTCTAAATGATCCCGAAAAAGTCCCGAAATGACCCTGACTGGACCCCGAAAGGATCCCGAAAACTATCCAGAAATGATGCCGGAAATGTCCTCTAATGATCACCTAATAGTTCCGAAAAGACCCTGACGGGATCCCGAACGGATCCCGACAACTATCTAGAAATGATGCCGAAAGGGCCCGCAAATGATCCCGTATTAGTCGAGAAAAAGTCCCGAAATGAACCCGACGGGATGCCGGACGAATCCCAAAAACCAGCCAGAAATGATGCCGGAAGGGACACCAAATGATCCCGAAAAAGTCCCGCAATAATTCCGACGGGATCCTGAGCGGATACCGAAAACCATCCAGAAGTGATGCCGAAAAGGTCCTCAAATGATCACCTAATAGTCCCAAAATGACCCTGACGGCATCCCGGACAGATCCCGATATCCATCCAGAAATGATCTTGGGAGGGTCCCAAAATTATCCCGAAATAGTCTGGGAAAAGTCCAGAAATTACCCTGACGGATACCGGACGAATCCTGAAAACCAATCTTAAGTGATGCCCAAAAAGTCCCGAAATGATCCTGATGGGACCCGGAAAGGATCCCGAAAACTAACCAGAAATGATGCCGGAAAGGTCCTCAAATGATCTCCCAATAGTTCCGAAAAGACCCTGACGGGATCCCGATCGGATCCCGACAACTATCCAGAAATGATACCGAAAGGGCCCGCAAATGATCCGGTATTAGTCGAGAAAAAGTCCCGAAATGACCCCGACGGAATGCCGGACGAATCCCAAAAACCATCCAGAATTGATTTTGGAAGGGACCCCAATGATCCCGAAAAAGTCCCGCAATTATTCCGACGGGAATCTGAACGGATACCGAAAACCATCCAGAAGTGATGCCGGAACGGTCCTCAAATGCTCACCTAATAGTCCCAAAATGACCCTGAGGGCATCCCGGACAAATCCCGAAATCCATCCAGAAATGATCTTGGGAAGGTCCCAAAATAATCCCGAAATAGTCTCGGAAAAGTCCAGAAATTACCGTGACGGGTTCCCGGACGAATCCTGAAAGCCATCCTTAAATGATCCCGAAAAAGCCCCGAAATGACCCTGACGGGATCTCGAAAGGATTCCAAAAACTATCCAGAAATGTTGCCGGAAAGGTCCTCAAATGATCCCCTAATAGTTCCGAAATGACCGTGACGGGATCCCGAACGGATCCCGAAAAATATCCAGAAATTATGCCGAAAGGGTCCTCAAATGATCCCGTATTATTCGAGAAAAAGTCCCGAAATGACCCCGACGGGATCCCGGACGAATCCCAAAAACCATCCAGAAATGATGCCGGTAGGTATCCCAAATGAACCCGAAATAATCCCGAAATGACCTCGTCGGCATCCCGGACGGATCCCGAAAACCATCCAGAAATGATGCCGGAAGAGCCCCCAAATGATCCCGAAAAAGTCCCCAAATGACCCCGACGATATGCCGGACGGATCCCGAAAACCATCCAGAAATGATGCCGGAAGAGCCCCCAAATGATCCCGAAAAAGTCCCCAAATGACCCCGACGATATGCCGGACGGATCCCGAAAACCATCCAGAAATGATGCCGGAAGAGCCCCAAATGATCCCGAAAAAGTCCCCAAATGACCCCGACGAGATCCCGCACGGATCCCGAAAACCATCCAGAAATGATGCCGGAAGAGCCCCAAATGATCACGAAAAAGTCCCCAAATGACCCCGACATACTCCAGAAAAGGTTCCGAAATGGCTCCGAGGGAATCAACGACGGATCGCGAAAACCATACAGAAATGATTTCGGAAGGATCCCACAATGATCCCGAAATAGTCCGGAAATGACCCAGATGGGATCCCGCACAGATCCAGAAATGATCCCGGAAGGGTCCAAAAACTATCCCGGAAAAGAAACAAAAAATCCCGAAATGGCTCCTACGGCATCCCGGACGGATCCAGAAATGATCTCGGAAGGGTCCCCAAATGATCCCAAAATGGTCCCGAAATGACCCTGATGGATCCGGCAAACCATCAAGAAATTATGCCGGAAGGGTCCCCAAATGATCCCGAAATAAAACAGAAAAACTCACGAAACGACCCCTAGAGGATCCCCAAATGATCCCGTATTAGCCCCAAAAAAGTCCCAAAATGACCCTGACGGGATCCCGAAAGGATTCCGAAAACAATACAGAAATGATGCCGGAAAGGTCCTCAAATGATCCCCTAATAGTCCCGAAATGACCGTGACGGGATCCCGACAACTATCCAGAAATGATGCCGAAAGGGTTCCCAAATGATCCCGTATTAGTCGCGAAAAAGTCCCGAAATTACCCCGACGGGATCCCGGACGGATCCCGAAAACCATCCAGAAATGATGCCGAAAGGGTTCCCAAATGATCCCGTATTAGTCGCGAAAAAGTCCCGAAATGATCCCGACGGGATCCCGGACGGATCCCGAAAACCATCCAGAAATGATGCCGGATGAGCCCCAAAATGATCCCGAAAAATTCCCCAAATGACCCCGACGAGATCCCGGACGGATCCCGAAAACCATCCAGAAATGATGCCGGAAGGGTCCCCAAATTATCGCGAAATAGTCCCGAAATGATTCCGGAATAGTCCCGAAAATGTTCCAAAATAACCCCGACGGGATCCCGGACGGATCCCGTAAACTATACAGAAATGATCCTGGAAGGGTCCCAAAATGATCCCGAAATAGTCCCGAAAAAGTCCTGAAATTACCCCGGCGTAATCCCGGACCGATCCCGAAAACCATCCAGAAATGATCCCGGAAGGGTCTCGATATGACCCTTACGGGATTACAAATAAGGTGAAGCTAATTATAAAACCATGTTAATAAGGCAGCAGGCGCATTGGAGCGAATAAAAAGTTAGATAGAAACATACAGGTTAAAGCTAATAAAAGCGTGCTAATAAAACCAATTGATGGAGGGCGGATGGCGGGAGTAGAGGAGAGGACCACTGATCGTTCCTCCAAAATTGTCTAGATCTCGTTCTGTATGTACCAGATACCAAAAACTATTGATTTAGGAGAAAATTTAGATTGAGTTATAACAATTTATGGATTTTACACCAGAGAGGTAGATAAAGGGGGCGGGCGGAGGGTGTCACTGCTTACTTTGTAAGCACTCGACTTATTTGACCCCTTGAGTCTGTGATATTGGTGAAGGCCAGTATACGTAAAGTTATAATGTGTAAAAATTATGAAAAATATTTTCTCGAAGGGTCGTGGGACCCCAACCCCTCTTTCCATGTTCGAAAAAAATTTCGCTAGTAGACTACTGTCTGTGTCCCAAATTTCATCAAAATCCGTGTAGCCATTCTGGCGTCATTCAGTCGCAAAGACGAAAAATATAATAATTAAATTATAACTGTTCCTAGGGGGCGTGGACCACGCCCCTTTTGAAAAATATATAGCTAGTAGATCCTTCTAGACTATTGGCTATATGTGTGCAAAATTTCATCCCAATCGGTCCAGCCGTTCTTGCGTTATTGAGTCACAAAGACAAACGTCTGGACAAACATCCAAACATCCAAACATCCAAACATCCAAACATCCAAACATCCAAACATCCAAACATCTTAACATCCAAACTTTCCCATTTATAATATATATTAGATTAGATATTAGACTAGCCTTTTGAAATGTTAAAAAGGAAAAGATGTTTAGTGTTCAATGTTCCAACATTAAATCTTGTTTTATTAAATAAATTCTGGTCTTTTATAGTAATTTACTTAACCTATACATTCATAAATATCTTAATACTAATAACTAAAAATAAGTACATAGGAAATGGGTTATGCATACATGTACGTTTGTATACAGTCTTTGTATACATGTAGTTTTGTATGCATAACTCCATACATGTAGTTTTGTACATTTAGCAGCGTCAGCAGATCAATTTGAGTGTTTTAATATTTTCCCACCATGGGTTGTATGTTTGTATGTATAGTTTATGAGCTGTGAATGGATATGGGTCTCATATTCGACATTCCATTGATGTTGATTAGCCGTTTGGGTTAGCTCAATAATTTATGTTGGAAAATATTGTAATATGATTATTACTAAAATATATTTGGAGTTTGTTATGCGTAATGCCGCGAATATGTTACAGTGAGTGTGACGTATAATGATACAATACAGTGGGTGTGACGTATAATGCTACACCATCCACCTTAGAAAAATAGTGTTATACATTTGTTGTGTGAACAAATTGTATAAGACTCTTTGTCGTATTGTTAATATTTTGATATTTTGCTTTTTGTTTTTGATTTGCTGACCTTGATATGTTTATTACTTCTATATTTATTGTTTACATTATTATTATCTTAAAAAGAAAAAGTTTTTTTTTGTTTAATGATTATTATTCTTATTTTATTTATTTTATTTATTGTATACATTTTTATAGTCGGATTTTAAATGTGTGCACCCAATTAAAATCCGCTTGTCGGTATATATTCCCTAATGTTTATATATTTATAATAATTTATGTAAATGGGAAATTGAGAAAGAAAAAAAATTCGTTTTTTTTGGTTTTTTTTTTTTTTGATATTTAATGTGTAATGAATAACGTGGAATGCTTATATCATATGCGTTTAAGCCTATTCTTATGGATTATTAATTCCTTATCCTTACTGTTCCTGTTACTAGACTCCTCTCTATGTGGTATTAAAGTAAAATTGTTATTTTCGTCAATTTTCTTTAATTTATACCGTCCTTTATATCTATGGTCTAGCTTATGACTATCTTCTTCTCTTACTAATACTAAATCTCCTAATTTTATTTCCTTACTGATGCTAATTTTGTCATAATTGTCTTTTTGTTTTTCCTTGGCTTCTTTTACTAACTTTCTAGCTCTTTGTTATGCTATTTGAAGTCTATATTTAATTTCCTTATCATATGCTTCGTGATTATATACTGGGCTTATTTTATTATCGTTTAAGAATTCATACATCGGGGGATTTTTCGCAAATATAAGCTCATAGGGGCAATACTCGTGTACCGTCGATGGAGTCGTGTTGTAGCAGTATGCGAAATACTTGAGTTATTCGTCCCAATCATCTTTATCACTGGATATGTATGAACGTACGTATTCGTTAAACGTCCTATGACTACGTTCTACAGTGCCTAAAGTTTGATGATGGTATGGTGTTGAGGTTTTATGCTCAATTTTTAACAGTTTGCATAGTTCTTCGAATAAGCAATTTTTGTATTCGGTTCCCATGTCTGTTAGGATGGTTTTCATGCAACCAAAAATCAAAATGAAGTGCTCAAATATAGCTTTAGCAACTGTTATCGCATGTTTGCTCGGAACTGGAATTGCTACCAAATATTTGGTGAGGTCGCATATGATGGTAACTGCGTATTCGTTTCCGTTTATTGATCTCGGTAATGGTCCGACCTTATCGATCTGTACTATGTCAAAAGCCTTCGGAGGTGTCTCCGTTATTGTCATTGGTTCTTTTATATGCTTATTTATTTTGTTTTTCTGACAGTGGATGCAGCTTTTTACGTATTTTCTTACGTCATTTTTCATGTTTTTCCAGCTATGTATATTTCTGCTTGATTTTATTTGTCATGCGATTTATTCCTGGGTGGCCACCACTAATAGGATCGTCATGATATTTTTGCAGAATTTCCTTAATTTTCCCGGGATTAGTCACATGTATAACCTCTGGGGTTAGTGCAATTGTTAGTTTTTTAAGAACCTTGTTTCCTTTTTCAATAAATTTTCCTACTGCAGTATAATTTCTTTTAAACAATTTGTCCCCTAAGGACAACTGTATTCGTACAAGGCCTAAATTGCCGGCTTCTCTTTCGAGCCTGGTAAAGAATTGTCCTAAGTCAATCTTATCCTCAACAATTAGGTTGCTTGTATCAAAATCGCTACAAATTTTCTTTCCTTTTTTGAAATAGAATTTCGAAGGGTTGAAAACGAGCTCGACTAGTCTTTTTACTTCAAATTTATTTAGCGCTTCGTATATTTTGGGGTTCTCTGTGTGACTTTCTTCAATTTTAATGTTATTTTTTATATTTTTAGCTGCTGATCTAGTTGAAACTTTCATTATTTTGCATGCCTCCATTGACATTTCTTTTAGATTTGTTATGTTAATGCGAGACAATGCGTCTGCGACGTGACTTTCTTTTCCAGCAATGTACTCCACTTCGAAATCGTATTCTTCTAAATCGAGTCTTACTCGTGTTAACTTAGATGAAGGGTTCTTCATCGAAAAAAGGTAAGTTAAAGGGCGATGGTCGGTTTTGATTTTGAATTTTCTACCATAGACGTATGGTCTGAAGAATGTTATGGCCCAATGGATTGCTGCTAATTCTTTTTCTATTGTAGCTTTGTTTGTTTCACCTTTTGTAAAGGATCTGGAGGCGTAAGCGATTGGTAACTGTTTGCCATCATGTTCCTGGCTAAGGACTGCTCCGCAAGCATACCCACTAGCGTCTGTAGTTATGCAGAATTCTTTATTGAAGTCGGCGTATTGCAAAAGTTTTGGGCTGGTTAATGCTTCCTTTAAATAGACAAAAGCTTTTTGACATTATTCTGTCCAGTCGAAGGAAACATTCTTTTTGCAAAGCCTAGTTAATTTTCTTGAGTATTCTGCGAAATTCGGTACAAATCTTCTGTAATAATTGCAATCTTTTAACTTCATCTGCTGTTTTTGGTGTTGGGTAATTTTGGACTATTTCAAATTTGCTTAGGTCGGGTAGTATTCCCTCGCTTGTGCATTTATGTCCTAAATAAGTTACCTCTTCGCTGAAGAATAGGCATTTATCTGGATGTAATTTTAAGTTGTATTTCCTACAAGTAGCAAAAGCATCTCTTAAGTTTTTCAGCATATGTTTTTCTGAACATCCCAGTACAACTAAATCATCCATATATAGAAATGCTTGGAATGGTTTGAGGCCTGCAAATGCCAGTGTCATCATTCTTTGGAATGAGTTTGGTGCTACTTTTAATCCATAGGGTAGTCTTTTAAATCTATATGTACCATTGTCTGCTGTGAACGAGGTTATATCTCTAGAATCTTGGTGTAATTCTATTTGGTGAAAACCTGACATAAGGTCAAGGCATGAAAAATATTTTGCTCTTCCAAGTTGGTCTAAAATATCATCAATTCTTGGAAGTGGGAATTTATCCGCTGCTAGTTTTTTGTTTACTTGTCTGTAGTCAACTACCAATCTCCATCTTTTTTCAGTATTACCTGGTAGTGATTTTTTAGGTACCAGTAAAATTGGGCTGTTGTATTCTGATATTGAGGGTTCTATAATGTCATCTTCGATCAATTTATTAACCTGTTTGCTTATTTCCCATATTTGAGTTTCGGGCAATCTATAATTTTTTATGTATACTGGGGTGTCATCTTTCATGTGAAATTTTTGCTTATAAAAATTATTAGAGGAGATTGGTTCTGTTTCTAGTGCAAATATGTCTATGAATTCGGTGCATAATGAGGTTAATTTTGAATTGACAAATTTTGGGAAGTTTTTAGTTAATCGTTTTAATTTTTCTGTGTCATTACTCTGTTTATTGTGTGTTTTTGTTTTAATTAAATTGTAGTCATCTAAATTTTCAGTATTTATTTTGTAATTTTGAATGGTTGTGTTTTTATGTGTGGTGTTTATAATTCTGACAAAAGTTTGTTCTTTATTTGTGATTGTGTTCGCTATGAAAATTCCTTCAGATAATTGTTGATGGGCTGGTTGTAAAATATTAGTATATATTTTTTTTCTTTAGGTCTTGCTTACTTCCACTGTCCTAGAATTTCCTATTGCTTCCTGGCCATCTTTGTCAGGGGCAATCGAAGGAATTATGCGAATTTTGGATTTGCTGTTCGCATTAGGCAGAGCTACTTTTACTGTCGATTGTGACATTTTGAGACTTACTATTTGAGATTTTACTTCAATTATTTATTGCTCTTCTCAGCTTTGAGTTTGGAAATTTGGGTAGAAGGGGAAGAAAAAAAAATTTTATACGCGTTGTTGCACGTTATTAGTTTGCCTATATTTGACTTTCATGTAGTTTTTAAGAATAGCGGCTATCGCTATTATTAATAGCCCTATCGTGCATATTAAAGCACCTAGCCAAATGTCTGTAGTTTTTGTTTCCACTTGGGCTTGTGGCTCATATTTTACCAATTTATTGTCAACTATTTCCTCCTCAGAGGTTTCTTTGCCGAATTCATAGCCAGCTATGGCTATCATAATGCCTTGGGCTATTTTGTCCACCAAGACATTTTGGCTATTTTCCTGCTTCTATGAGTCATGAACTAAATTTTAATTTTTAATAAAATTTTTCGATTTTATTCTTGTATCCTATGCATTCCATTTTACTTTTATTATTTTTCCTTATTTAGTTGACATAAAAGTTTAAGAAAGGTTTCGTTGGAAAAATTTGTTTAATTTTAGCATTTTAATGTAAACATTTTTTTTTCATTTTACACGATATTTTAAAAATAATTTTTTATGCTATTTTTCTGTATTTTCCTTACCAACTTCGTATCCTGCGATACCTATTAGTATACCATTTAGTATAGTTTTCCACCATGCCATTTTTTAAAAAATTTTACTGAGAAAATTTGTATTTATTTATTTATTCATTTATTTGCCAACCAGTATATAATTTAGTATTAGATTTTAATTCTAAAAAAAATTATTTTTCATTTGGGAAGACCGTTCTTATCATCCTAGCTATTTCTTCCTCTGTTGTTGTAGGGTTTTTTACATCTTCTACTGTAGGTTCCCTTTTCATGCCTATTTTTTTTCCAAAATGGTTTTAACCATAGGAGTTGTTTTTCATAATCTACCTCTGTTTTATTTCTAATATCTTTATCTTCCCATGTACTGGGGTGTTTCTTGTGATTAGATGACATTTCAATTTACTCAAAAATTTTTATTTTTTCTTTCTCAATTCTCTAATCTTGTCTTTTAATTTTAATCTATCTGTAATTTTTTTTTCAACAAAAAAAATTTTGCTCAACGTTTAATACAAAAAATTTTTTTTTCAACTAATTTTCTTTCATATTATTTATTTTGTTTCCTACTTAGAGAGACAAAAAAAAATCCTAAGCAAAAACTTTCGTTTTTGCTCATTGTTTAGCGTCCATAAAGGCCGCCCAATTTGTTTTCTAAATTTTATACCGGCCCCGTCCGCAAGGAGAAAATTAAATATATGGGATATTCACGTTAGCCTGCTTATCAAGTTATCTGTTTAAAAAGATGTTTCCGTCTAATACATTTTATTTTTGTAATTGAATAAAAAAGAACTAAATGAGCTGATAACCTGATAGGATCCCCAAATGATCCCGAAATTATCCAGAAAAATCCACGAAATGACCCCGACGCTATCGCGGACAGATCCCGAAAACCATCTAGAAATGCCACGAAAGGGTCTCCAAAAGTTCCCGGAATAGTCCCAAAAAACCCGAAATGACAACGACACGATTCTAGACTTATCCAGAGAACCACAAAGAAATGATGCCTGAAGGGTAACAAAATGATCCCGAAATAGTTCCGAAAAAGTTCCGAAATGACCCTGACGGGCTCCCGGACGGTTCTCAAAAACCATCCAGAAAATATCTAGGAAGGGTCCTTAGAGGATCCACGACGGATCGCGAAAACCATAGAGAAATGATTCCGGAAGGGTCCCAAAATGATCCCGTATTAGTCCCGAAAAAGTCCTGAAATTACCCCGACGGGATCCCAGACGGCTTCCGAAAACTATCCAGAAATGATGCCGGAAAGGTCCTCAAATGATCCCCTAATAGTCCCGAAATGACCCTGACGGGATCTCGAACGGACTCCTAAATGACCCTGACGGGATCCCGGACAGATCTCGAAATCCACCCAGAAATGATAATGGAAGGGCCCAAAATAATCCCGAAACAATCTCTGAAAAGTCCAGAAATTACCCCAAGGGATCCCGCACGGATCCCAAAAACTATCCAGAAATGATGCCGGAATGTCCTCAAATGATCCCCTAATAGTCCCGAAATTATCGAAAACCATCCAGAAATTATGCCGAAAGGGTCCCCAAATGATCCGATACCAGTCGATAAAAAGTCCCGAAATAACCCCGACGGGATCCCGGACGGATCCTCAAATTCATATAGAAATGATGCCGTAAGGTAACCCAAATGATCCCGAAATAGTCCCGAAATGACCCTGGCAGGATCCCGTACGGATCCCGAAAACCATCCAGAAATGATGCCGAAAGGGTCCTCAAATCATCCCGTATTAGTCGAGAAAAAGTCCTGAATTGACCCCGTCGGGATCCCGGATGGATTCCGAAAACTATCCAGAAATATTGCCGGAAGGTATCCCGAAATAGTCCCGAAATGACCCTGACGGGATCCCGGACGGATCCCTAAAACCATCTAGATATGGTGCCGGAAGGTACCTCAAATGATCCCGAAATAGTAGCGAAAGGACCCCGACGGGATCCCGGACGGATCCCGAAAACATCTAGAAATGATGCCGGAAGGTACCCCAAATGATCCCGAAATAGTCCCGAAATGAACCCGACGGGATACCGGACGGATCCCTAAAACCATCCAGAAATGATGCCGAAAGCGTCCCCAAATGATCCCGTATTAGTCGAGAAAAATTTCCCAAATGACCCCGACGGGATCCCGGACGGATCCTCAAAACCATATAGAAATGATGCCGGAAGGTACCCTAAAGGATCCCGAAATAGTTCCGTAATGAACCTGACGGGATCCCGAACGGATCCCGTAAACCATCTAGAAATGGTGCCGGAAGGTATTTCAAATGATCCCGAAATAGTAGCGAAATGACCCTGACGGGATCCCGGGCGGATCCCGAAAAACATCTAGAAATGATGCCGGAAGGTACCCCAAATGATCCCGATATAGTCCCGAAATGGCCCCGACGGTTTCCCGGACGGATCCCGAAAACCATCCAGAAATGATGCCGAAAGCGTCCCCAAATGATCCCGTATTAGTCGAGAAAAAGTCCCGAAATGACCCCGACGGGTTCCCGGATGGATCCCGAAAAGCATCCAGATATGATGCCGAAAGGGTCCCTAAATGATCCCGTATAAGTCGAGAAAAAGTCCCGAAATGACCAAGACGGGATCCCGGACGGATCCTGAAAACCATCTAGCAATGATGACGGAAGCTACCCTAAATGATCCTGTATTAGTCGAGAAGAAGTCCCGAAATTACCACGACGGGATCCTGGACGGATACCGAAAACCATCTAGAAATGATGCCGGAAGGTACCCCAAATAATCCCGAAATAGTCCCGAAATGAGCCCGACGGGATCCCGGACGGATCCCGAAAACCATCCAGAAATGATGCCGAAAGCGTCCCCAAATGATCCCGTATTAGTCGAGAAAAAGTCCCGAAATGACCCCGACGGGTTCCCGGACGGATCCCGAAAAGCATCCAGATATGATGCCGAAAGGGTCCCCAAATGATCCCGTATAAGTCGAGAAAAAGTCGCAAAATGACCAAGACGGGATCCCGGACGGATCCCGAAAATCATCCAGAAATGATGCCGAAAGCGTCCCCAAATGATCCCGTATTAGTCGAGAAAAAGTCCCGAAATGACCCCGACGGGATCCCGGACGGATCCCGAAAACCATCTAGAAATGATGCCGGAAGGTACCCCAAATGATCCCGAAATAGTCCCGAAATGACCCAGACGGGATCCCGGACGGATCCCGAAAACCATCCAGAAATGATGCCGAAAGCGTCCCCAAATGATCCCGTATTAGTCGAGAAAAACTCCCGAAATGACCCCGACGGGTTCCCGGACGGATCCCGAAAAGCATCCAGATATGATGCCGAAAGGGTCCACAAATGATCCCGTATAAGTCGAGAAAAAGTTCCGAAATGACCAAGACGGGATCCCGGACGGATCCCGAAAACCATCTAGCAATGATGACGGAAGCTACCCTAAATGATCCTGTATTAGTCGAGAAAAGTCCCGAAATTACCACGACGGGATCCCGGACGGATCCAGAAAACCATCTAGAAATGAAGCCGGAAGGTACTCCAAATGATACCGAAATAGTCCCGAAATGACTCTGACGGGATCCCGGACGGATCCCGAAAACCATCTAGAAATGAAGCCGGTAGGTACCCCAAATGATCCCGAAATAGTACCGAAATGACCCTGACGGGATCCCGGACTGATCCCGAAAACCATCTAGCAATGATGCCGGAAGCTACCCCAAATGATACCGTATTAGTCGAGAAAAAGTCCCGAAATTACCCCGACGGATCCCGGACGGGTCCAGAAAACCGTCTAGAAATGAAGCCGGAAGGTACCTCAAATGAACCCGTATTAGTCGAGAAAAAGTCCCAAAATTACCCTGAAGGGATCCCGAACGGATCCCGAAAACCATACAGAAATGATGCCGAAAAGGTCCCCAAATGATCCCGTATAAGTCGAGAAAAAGTCCCGAAATGACCATGACGGGATCCCGCACGGATCCCGAAAACCATCCAGAAATGGGATCCCGAAATAGTCCCGAAATGACCCTGATTGGATCCTGGACGGATCCCGAAAACCATCTTGCAATGATGCCGGAAGGTACCTCAAATGATCCCGTATAAGTCGAGAAAAAGTCCCGAAATGACCATGACGGGATCCCGAACGGATCCCGAAAACCATTCAGAAATGGTGCCGAAAGCGTCCCCAAGTGATCCCGTATTAGTCGAGAAAAAGTCCCAAAATGACCCGACGGGATCCCGGACGGATCCCGAAAACCATGTAGAAATGATGCCGGAAGGTACCCCAAATGATCCCGAAATAGTCCCGAAATGACCCCGACGGGATCCCGGACGTATCCCGAAAACCATCCAGAAATGATGCCGAAAGCGTCCCTAAATGATCCCGTATTAGTCGAGAAAAAGTCCCGAAATGACCCCGACGGGTTCCCGGACGGATCCCGAAAAGCATCGAGATATGATGCCGAAAGGGTCCCCAAATGATCCCGTATAAGTCGAGAAAAAGTCCCGAAATGACCAAGACGGGATCCCGGACGGATCCCTAAAACCATCTAGCAATGATGCCGGAAGCTACCCCAAATGATCCCGTATTAGTCGAGAAAAAGTCCAGAAATGACTCCGACGGGATCCCTGATGGATCCCGAAAACCATCTAGAAATGATGCCGGAAGGTACCTCAAAGGAACCCGCATTAGTCGAGAAATGTCCCAAAATGACCCTGAAGGGATCCCGAACGGATCCCGAAAACCATACAGAAATGATGCCGAAAAGGTCCCTAAATGATCCCGTATTAGTCGAGAAAAGGTCCCGAAATGGCCCCGCCGGGATCCCGGACGGATCCCGAAAACCATCGAGAAGTGATGCCGAAAGGGTTTCCAAATGATCCCGTATTAGTCGAGAAAGGGCCCCGAAATGACCCTGACGGGATCCGGACGGAACCCGAAAACCATCCAGAAATGATGCCGAAAGGGTCCTTAAATGATCCCGTATCAGTCGAGAAAAAGTCCAGAAATGACCTCGACGGGACCCGGACGGATCCCGAAAACCATCCAGAAAGGATGCCGAAAGGGTCCCCAAATGATCCAGTCTTAGTCGAGAAAAAGTTCCGAAATGACACCGACGGGATCCCGGACGGATCCCGAAAACCGTCCAGAAATGATGCCGGAAGGGTCCCCAAATGATCGCGAAATAGTCCAGAAATGATCCCGGAATAGTCCCGAAAATGTCCCAAAATAATCCCCACGGAATCCCGGACGGATCCCAAAAACTATACACAAATGATCCCGAAAGCGTCCCAAAATAATCCCGGAATAGTCCCGAAAAAGTCCAGAAATGACCCCGGCGGGATCGCGGAAGAATCCCGAAAACCATCCAGAAATGATCCCGGAAGGGTCTCGATATGACCCAAACGGGATTACAAATAGGGTGAAGATAATTATAAAACCATGTTAATAAGGCAACAGGCGCGTTGGAGCGAATGAAGAGTTACAAAGAAACATACAGGTAAAGCTAATAAAAGCGTGCTAATAAAAACAATTGAAGGAGGGCGGATGGCGGGAGGAGGAGAGTACCACTGATCGTTTTTCCAAAATTGTTTAGATCTCGATCTGTATGAGCCAGATACCAAAAATTATTGATTTTAGGACTAAATTTACATTGAGTTATAACAATTTATAGATTTTGCACGAGAGGGGAAAGGAGGGGGGGGGGGTGTATCACTGCTCACTTTGTAAGCCCTCGACTTATTTCACCCATTGAGTTTGTAATATTGGTGAAGGTCAGTATACGTAAAGTTATAATGTGTAAAAATTGTTAAAAAGTAATTATTCGAAGGGGTCGTGGGACCCCGCTCCCCCTTTCCATGTTCGAAAAAAATTTCGCCAGTAGCCTATTATCTCTGTCCCAAATTTCATCAAAATCCGTGAAGCCGTTCTGGCGTGATTCAGTCGCAAAGACAATAAAATATAATAATTAAATTATAACTGTTCCTAGGGGGCGGAGACCAAGCCCCTTTTGAAAAATATATAGCTAGTAGATCCTTCTAGACTATTGGCTATATGCATGCCAAATTTCATACAAATCCGTGAGATTGAGTCACAAAGACAAACGTCTGGACAAACATCCAAACATCCAAACATCCAAACTTTGCCATTTATAATATAATAATATTAGATTAGAATATTAGAATATTAGATATATGATTTATGAAGAAGTACTTTTCCAGTGAAAATAATAAAAGAAGTTCATCGATTGAAGCGTACAACTATGTACATATATAACAAGTAAGGAAGGCTAAGTTCGGGTGTAACCGAACATTACATACTCAGTTGAGAGCTATGGAGACAAAATAAGGAAAATCACCATGTAGGAAAATGAACATAGGGTAACCCTGGAATGTGGTTGTATGACATGTGTATCAAATGGAAGGTATTAAAGAGTATTTTAAGAGAGAGTAGGCCATAGTTCTATGGATGGACGCCATTTAGGGATATCGCCATAAAGGTGGACCAGGGCTGACTCTAGAATTTGTTTGTACGATATGGGTATCAAATGAAAGGTGTTACTGAGCATTTTAAGAGGGAGTGGGCCTTAGGTCTATCGGTGGACGCCTTTTCGAGATATCGCCATAAAGGTGGGTGTGTTTGTACGATATGGGAATCAAACGAAAGGTGTTACTGAGCATTTTTAGAGGGATTGGGCATTAGGTCTATAGGTGGACGCCTTTTCGAGATATCGCCATTAGGGTGGGCCAGGGGTGACTCTAGAATGTTTGTACGATATGGGTATCAAACGAAAGGTGTTACTGAGCATTTTAAGAAGGAGTGGGCATTAGGTCTATAGGTGGACGCCTTTTCGAGATATCGCCATAAAGGTGGACCAGGGGTGTCTCTAGAATGCGTTTGTACGATATGGGTATCAAACGAAAGGTGTTACTGAGCATTTTAAGAAGGAGTGGGCATTAGGTCTATAGGTGGACGCCTTTTCGAGATATCGCCATAAAGGTGGACCAGGGGTGTCTCTAGAATGTGTTTGTACGATATGGGTATCAAACGAAAGGTGTTACTGAGCATTTTAAGAGGGAGTGGGCATTAGGTCTATAGGTGGACGCCTTTTCGAGATATCGCCATTAGGGTGGGCCAGGGTGACTCTAGAATGTGTTTGTACGATATGGGTATCAAATGAAAGGTGGTAATAAGTATTTTAAAAGGGAGTAATCCTTAGTTCTATAGGTGGACGCCTTTTCGAGATATCGCCATAAAGGTGGACCAAGGGTGACTCTAGAATATTTGTACGATATGGGTATCAAACGAAAGGTGTTACTGAGAATTTTAAGAGGGAGTGGGCATTAGGTCTATAGGTGGACGCCTTTTCGAGATATCGCCATTAGGGTGGGCCAGGGGTGACTCTAGAATGTTTGTACGATATGGGTATGAAATGAAAGGTGTTACTGAGCATTTTAAGAGGGAGTGGGTATTAGGTCTATAGGTGGACGCCTTTTCGAGATATCGCCATTAGGGTGGGCCATTAGGGTGGGCCAGGGGTGACTCTAGAATATTTGTACGATATGGGTATCAAACGAAAGGTGTTACTGAGCATTTTAAGAAGGAGTGGGCATTAGGTCTATAGGTGGACGCCTTTTCGAGATATCGCCATAAAGGTGGACCAGGGGTGTCTCTAGAATGTGTTTGTACGATATGGGTATCAAACGAAAGGTGTTACTGAGCATTTTAAGAAGGAGTGGGCATTAGGTCTATAGGTGGACGCCTTTTCGAGATATCGCCATAAAGGTGGACCAGGGGTGTCTCTAGAATGTGTTTGTACGATATGGGTATCAAACGAAAGGTGTTACTGAGCATTTTAAGAGGGAGTGGGCATTAGGTCTATAGGTGGACGCCTTTTCGAGATATCGCCATTAGGGTGGGCCATTAGGGTGGGCCAGGGGTGACTCTAGAATATTTGTACGATATGGGTATCAAACGAAAGGTGTTACTGAGCATTTTAAGAAGGAGTGGGCATTAGGTCTATAGGTGGACGCCTTTTCGAGATATCGCCATTCGGGTGGGCCAAGGGTGACTCTAGAATGTTTGTACGATATGGGTATCAAACGAAAGGTGTTACTGAGCATTTTAAGAAGGAGTGGGCATTAGGTCTATAGGTGGACGCCTTTTCGAGATATCGCCATAAAGGTGGACCAGGGGTGTCTCTAGAATGTGTTTGTACGATATGGGTATCAAACGAAAGGTGTTACTGAGCATTTTAAGAGGGAGTGGGCATTAGGTCTATAGGTGGACGCCTTTTCGAGATATCGCCATTAGGGTGGGCCAGGGGTGACTCTAGAATGTGTTTGTACGATATGGGTATCAAATGAAAGGTGGTAATGAGTATTTTAAAAGGGAGTAATCCTTAGTTCTATAGGTGGACGCCTTTTCGAGATATCGGCATAAAGGTGGACCAAGGGTGACTCTAGAATGTTTGCACGTTATGGGTATCAAACGAAAGGTGTTACTGAGCATTTTAAGAGGGAGTGGGCATTAGGTCTATAGGTGGACGCCTTTTCGAGATATCGCCATTAGGGTGGGCCAGGGGTGACTCTAGAATGTGTTTGTACGATATGGGTATCAAATGAAAGGTGGTAATGAGTATTTTAAAAAGGAGTAATCCTTAGTTTAATAGGTGGACGCCTTTTCGAGATATCGCCATAAAGGTGGACCAAGGGTGACTCTAGAATGTTTGTACGATATGGGTATCAAACGAAAGGTGTTACTGAGCATTTTAAGGGGGAGTGGGCATTATGTCTATAGGTGGACGCCTTTTCGAGATATCGCCATTAGGGTGGGCCAGGGTAACTCTAGAATGTGTTTGTACGATATGGGTATGAAATGAAAGGTGGTAATGAGTATTTTAAAAGGGAGTAATCCTTAGTTCTATAGGTGGACGCCTTTTCGAGATATCGGCATAAAGGTGGACCAAGGGTGACTCTAGAATGTTTGCACGTTATGGGTATCAAACGAAAGGTGTTACTGAGCATTTTAAGAGGGAGTGGGCATTAGGTCTATAGGTGGACGCCTTTTCGAGATATCGCCATTAGGGTGGGTCAGGGGTGACTCTAGAATGTTTGTACGATATGGGTATTAAACGAAAGGTGTTACTGAGCATTTTAAGAGGGAGTGGGTATTAGGTCTATAGGTGGACGCCTTTTCGAGATATCGCCATTAGGGTGGGCCAGGGGTGACTCTAGAATGTTTGTACGATATGGGTATCAAACGAAAGGTGTTACTGAGCATTTTAAGAGGGAGTGGACATTAGGACTATAGGTGGACGCCTTTTCGAGATATCGCCATTAGGGTGGGCCAGGGGTGACTCTAGAATGTTTGTACGATATGGGTATCAAACGAAAGGTGTTACTGAGCATTTTAAGAGGGAGTGGACATTAGGACTATAGGTGGACGCCTTTTCGAGATATCGCCATTAGGGTGGGCCAGGGGTGACTCTAGAATGTTTGTACGATATGGGTATCAAACGAAAGGTGTTACTGAGCATTTTAAGAGGGAGTGGACATTAGGACTATAGGTGGACGCCTTTTCGAGATACCGCCATTAGGGTGGGCCAGGGGTGACTCTAGAATGTGTTTGTACGCTATTGATATCAAATTAAAGGTATTAATGGGGGTTTTAAAAGCGAGTGGCCCTTAGATGTACATATATGTGAAGGCCTTCTCGCGATATTGACCAAAATGTGGACCAGGTGATCCAGAAAATCATCTGTCGGGTACTGCTAATTTATTTATATATGCAATACCACTAACAGTATTCCTGCCAAAATTCCAAGGGCTGTTGATTTCGCCTTGTAGAACTTTTTCATTTTCTTCTACTTAATATGGTAGGTGTCACACCCATTTTACAAAGTTTTTTCCAAAGTTATATTTTGTGTCAACAAACCAATCCAGTTACCATGTTTCATCCCTTTTTTCGTATTTGGTATAGAATTATGGCATTTTTTTCATTTTTCGTAATTTTCGATATCGATAAAGTGGGCGTGGTTATGGTCGGATTTCGGCCATTTTTTATACCAAGATAAAGTGAGTTCAGATAAGTACGTGGGCTAAGTTTAGTAAAGATATATCGGTTTTTGCTCAAGTTATTGTGTTAACGGCCGAGCGGAAGGACAGACGGTGGACTGTGTATAAAAACTGGGGGTGGCTTCCACCGATTTCGCCCATTTTCACAGAGAACAGTTACCGTCATAGAATCTATGCCCCTACCAAATTTGAGAAGGATTGGTAAATTTTTGTTCGACTTATGGCATTAAAAGTATTCTAGACAAACTAAATTTTCTTTTATTTTTGTATTTTGTTGCATTATATCATTACTGGAGTTGAATTTTGACTTAATTTACTTATATACAGTAAAGATATTAAATTTTTGGTTAAAATTTGAATTAAAAAAAAATTTTTTTTAAAAAGTGGGCGTGTTCTTCATCCAATTTTGCTAATTTTTATTTAGCACATATATAGTAATAGTAGTAACGTTCCTGCCAAATTTCATTATGATATCTTCAATGACTGCCAAATTATAGTTTGCAAAACTTTTAAATTACCTACTTGTAAAAGTGGGCGGTGCCACGCCCATTGTCCAAAATCTTACTAATTTTCTATTCTGCGTCATAACGTCAACCCATCTACCAAGTTTCATCGCTTTAACCGCCTTTGGCAATGAATTATCGCATTTTTTCGGTTTTTAGAAATTTTCGATATCGAAAAAGTGGGCGTGGTTATAGTCCGATATCGTTCATTTTAAATAGCGATCTGAGATGAGTGCCCAGGAATCTACATACCAAATTTCATCAAGATACCTCAAAATTTACTCAAGTTATCGTGTTAACGGACAGACGGACGGACGGACGGACGGACGGACATGGCTCAATCAAATTTTTTTTCGATACTGATGATTTTGATATATGGAAGTCTATATCTATCTCGATTCCTTTATACCTGTACAACCAACCGTTATCCAATCAAAGTTAATATACTCTGTGAGCTCTGCTCAACTGAGTATAAAAACATTTCTTTATTGAGTACCAGTAAGGTACATGAAATTATTATTTAAAAAAAAATAACAGCTGCATTCAATGCAAAAACATTTTATGTACAAAAGATTTAGATTCAAGTATAAAAGTTGACAAATTGTCGCCTACATCTGTACTAATAACTCATGTTTCAATCACTACATTGACAGTTCTTCTTCTTAGAGTTCTTTAAATACCTCAGTTGACAAATCTATATCCTCTTTGCTAAAGGTATGCAATTGTGATTGCGGAAGTGTCGCTCACACATGCTGTAGCTGAGAACTTTATAACTAACTAGTAACTAACCGGAATTAGAAAAGCTTAGAAATATGCAACAAGGAGGTCGGATAGTATAAAAGGGCGACAACAGTGGAGGCGAGAAGTCAGTTTCATTTAAGCTATCAATCAGTTTGAGTTAAGCAAGCTGACAGCTAACAGTAAGCGAAGTATAGGTGTTGTTGTGAAGTACTTTAATAAGGGCCATTTTGCATTATTGAAGAGTGGAGTTATTTATTCAACAGTTTAGTGATTCGAGCTTAGCAGAGGGTTGCAAATAAAAGGGAATTGCACGCATAACTCAAGAACGGATGAACCGATTTGGCTGAAAATTGGTGAAGAGGTAGCTTTGAACCAGGGAACGGACGTAGGATACTTTTTATCCCGTTCTGGCTAGGGTCTTGAGATCAAAACGTGAACGTGGGTAATCCTGGGATGTGTTTGTGTATGGGTATCAAATGGAAACTGTTGATGCGTGCTTTAGTCAGGGTAGTTTTCATACTTATTGGTGACTAGGGTCTCGAGATATAGGCCAAAACATGGACCCGGGCACCCCTAGAATGTGTATATACAGAATGGATATCAAATGAAAGCTGTTGAGGAGTGCTTTACTACAGGGTAGTTTTCATACTTATTGGTGACTAGGGTCTCGAGATATAGGCCAAAACGTGGATCAGGGTAACACTAGGATGCGTTTTTAAATTATGGATATCAAAT
The DNA here is from genome assembly GCF_040869045.1 of Eurosta solidaginis. NCBI lineage: Eukaryota > Metazoa > Arthropoda > Insecta > Diptera > Tephritidae > Eurosta > Eurosta solidaginis. The sequence goes on along the minus strand of NC_090319.1, from coordinate 62,049,353 downwards.
TGAAGCTGTTGATGTGTGCTTTAGTACAGATTAAGTTTTATGCCGTAGGGTGACTAGGGTCTCAAGATATAGGCCAAAACGTGGACCCGTATATACCTAGAATGTGTTTTACATTATGGGTATCAAATGGAAGCTGTTGATGAGTGCTTTAGTACAGGGTAGTTTTCATACCTATTGGTGACTAGGGTCTCGAGATATAGGCCAAAACATGGACCCGGGCACCCCTAGAATATGTTTTTACATTATGGGTATCAAATTGAAGCTGTTGATGAGTGCTTTAGTACAGGGTAGTTTTCATACCTATTGGTGACTAGGGTCTCGAGGTATAGGCCAAAACGTGGATCAGGGTAACACTAGTATGCGTTTTTAAATTATGGATATCAAATTGAAGATGTTGATGTGTGCTTTAGTACAGAGTAAGTTTTATGCCGCTGGGTGACTAGGGTCTCAAGATATAGGCCAAAACGTGGACCCGTATATACCTAGAATGTGTTTTACATTATGGGTATCAAATTGAAGCTGTTGATGAGTGCTTTAGTACAGGGTAGTTTTAATACCTATTGGTGACTAGGGTCTAGAGATAAAGGCCAAAACGTGGACCCGGGCACCCCCAGAATGTGTTTATACAATATGGATATCAAATGAAAGCTGTTATTGAGTGCTTTAGTACAGGGTAGTTTTCATACCTATTGGTGACTAGGGTCTCGAGATATAGGACAAAACGTGGACCCGGGCACCCCTAGAATGGGTTTATACAATATGGATATCAAACGAAAGCTGTTGATGTGTGCTTTAGTAGAGGGTACTTTTCATACCTATTTGAACTAGGGTCTCGAGATATAGGCCAAAACGTGGGCCCGGGCACCCCTAGAATTTGTTTATACAGTATGGATATCAAATGAAAGCTGTTGATGAGTGCTTTAGTACAGGATAGTTTTCATATATATTGGTGACTAGGGTCTCGAGATATAGGCCAAAACGTCGACCCGGGCACCCCCAGAATGTGTTTATACAATATGGATATCAAACGAAAGCTATTGATGAGTGCTTTAGTACAGGGTAGTTTTCATACCTATTGGTGACTAGGGTCTCGAGGTATAGGCCAAAACGTGGATCAGGGTAACACTAGGATGCGTTTTTAAATTATGGATATCAAATTGAAGCTGTTGATGTGTGCTTTAGTACAGAGTAAGTTCTATTCCGCTGGGTGACTAGGGTCTCAAGATATAGGCCAAAACGTGGACCCGGATATACCTAGAATGTGTTTTACATTATGGGTATCAAATTGAAGCTGTTGATGAGTGCTTTAGTACAGGGTAGTTTTCATACCTATTGGTGACTAGGGTCTCGAGATATAGGCCAAAACATGGACCCGGGCACCCCTAGAATGTGTTTTTACATTATGGGTATCAAATTGAAGCTGTTGATGAGTGCTTTACTACAGGGTAGTTTTCATACCTATTGGTGACTAGGGTCTCGAGATATAGGCCAAAACATGGACCCGGATATGCCTAGAATGTGTGTGTATTATGGATATCAAATGAAAGCTGTTGTTGAGAGCTTTAAAGTAATTTTCATTGTGATATTCGATTTAGTCCGATCAACCTGGCAAAACTGATAAATATGCATGCGAAGCCGAAATAAAGACGTGAATTAATAATACTCACATACCTATTTACATACGTCCTATTCGATTTGCCTGAAATTTGGTATATAAATTTGCCTATATTAGTATTTACGATGTTTTTTTCCGGGAAGTAGACCAGAGACGGACTGGGACTGTGATTAGGACTAGGACTGGGACTGAGACTCGGAGAGGGACTGGGACTGAGACTCGGAATGGGACTGGAACAAAATACACACCACCCTCTGGGACTGGCAATAAGATATAAAGAAGAATGAGAAAAACTTGAGAGAAGAGAAAAGAGGGAAGGAGACTGAGAAAGAGATAGAATGAGACGAAGATAGAGATAGACGAAACGAAAAATGCGGAGGGATGAGTGAATACAAAGATTAGGAAAAAGTGTAGAGGCGCTATGGCAGAGTTAGACGGAAAAAGCTTATTAAAATATATGCAGATAGAGCAAATTTCGGGCAGAACAACGTCTGCCGGGTCTGCTAGTTATATATAAAATTGTTTAGCACAGCTCTTAAGTATGTGTACGTCATCTTTTTCGAAAAGGTTGTTTGATAGAATAATATCCACATTAACACTGCAGTAAACTTCATCTGGGGTTAAGTGATTTTCGTCTGAATCAATATTTAACATCCAAATAGGACTGGAGTCTAAATAAGATTTTTTTTTGTAAAATTTTTAATTTGCTTATACGTAAATGTATGCGAATATCTTCAGACTGCATTTCTTTATTCACATTATTTATTTCCTTTAAAATATAAAAAAGAAATGTAAAATATACTTTATAAATAGAGCTTTGAAAAATTTCAGATATAAGATTAATATTTTGATTACTGCTTTTATTTTCAAATACGTATAGATTTAAATAATACTTGATGACATCTCCTTGCTCAAGAATTCTGTCTATGACTGCTTGTCTAGAAAGCCACCTTTTGGGGGCGTACTTTAGTATAACATGCATTTCTGTACCGAAATGTTCTTGAAAACTCTGAAACTCTGAAACTCTGTCCTAAGGGGGTTGTTAGAAAAATTATAGTTTACGTCTTTTAAAAATGTATCAATTTTGTTGGGAAATACATCACAGGCGGTCATTGAAGCTAAATTTAAAATGTGACAAACACATCCATTAACCTTAAGATTTTGAATAACTTGCTTCAGCCTTGCTTGCACTCCGCTTTTTGCTCCCATCATAACCGATGAATTGTCGGCAGTGAAACCAATAATTTTTTGAAGTGGTATTGAATGGTTTTTAATTAAGAGTTAATAATGGCATTAAAAATACCCTCCGTGCTACTATCGGTCAAAGGTATCAAATCTAAAAACCTATCAATGCAAAATTCGAATCGAAACTGCCAAATTTTTTGATATACATATATCAGTCGTTTCATCTATTATTAGAGAGTAATAATTCTTCTAATAAAATGCAATTATGGACTTATAATTTTCTGGCCCTGTTATTTGAGTTATTATTTTCTGGGCTTTAATTCTATTGATGCAAAATTTGTTCACAATTTTAAAATCAGTTATGCTATTTTTCATAAACATATTTAAATGATCTATAATTGCAAATGGCAAATTGTGCTCGGCAACAAACAAAACAACTTAACTATATATGTTCTTCGAAAAATTTAAAATTTTTTTGTACATGAAGTGTAGTGCTGTATTTTACAAAAATGTACCAAATATGTCAATGTAGAACCAACGTACTTTCGGGAAGCGAAATGTACCAAAAAAGTACAAATATATCATGATTATCATCACTGGGTTAAATCCTAGTCAACTTTAACTAAAATTTAAACTAAAACTGAAAAACCAGGCATTAGTGCACAAACACTAGTATATACATACATACGTACATACATTCATACAAACATACCAAAAATATAACTTGTAGACACCTCCTGGAATGGGTAAAGCGATACGATAGGAATCTGTTAGTGATTCCAAAATTCGCTGGAGTTGTTAGGTTTTTACCTTAAGGAGTGGTCCTGTTTGGTCACCTATCAGGTTTGTTTTCCATTTAGAGCAAAAATCCTCCTTTCTTCGAAAATGAAAGTGTGAAGACGGGGTCCACCAGCAGGGAGAGATTCATTTTTATTTTCCAAACCCATTTTTTGGTTTTGTGAAGAAACTTAAACTTACCCCTGGAGAAGATTATACTCACTTGTTTAGAAAAGATACTTACCTGCGAAGGAAATTGTACTCACCTGTGAAAATTTCACAAACCTTAATTTATTAAAAAACAAACAAAAAATGTAATAAATTCTTGATATATTAATTTGAGAACGATTATGTGATATGTGTACAATGACTGTATTTTTAAAGAACAAATAGAGAAAAGTACAAGGGTATACTTAATTAGTTCTATTGTATTCTCTACTACAAAACCATAGTTGGGGACAGCGCACTAAATTTTGAGCAACAACACTGCTGGAAACTTAGTGGGTTCACATAATCAAGATCTTGTATTAAGTGTTAATAATTCCTTATTTTGGAAATTATTTTTAACTTTTTAGTTCGAATATTATTTAAAAGCGTGTATTTTAGTTTCTATTTTTCTCCATCGCAAATTTCAAAAACCTTAAAACAAATTCATCATTTATATCTGTAAATATAATCGGGGAATCGGGGATCACAGATTCCATCCCACCAGCTACTACAGCACAAAGTCGGCCATTCACAATGGCCGGAGCACCAGCATCTTCCCAACACGTACCACTTGCCGGAGCTTTCAAACAAATCACCGTTGTTGGGAAATTACTCCCTTCCGCCGCATAATCAGGCCCATAACGATCCACACATTCGATGAGTGAGACTACTTTAAATTCAGCAGATTGGAGTATATTCGGAGATTGCGTTCTGCCTGCAGTTGTCGGGCCCCATCCACTTACTTGCAATTCTACGCCATCGTTTAATTGAACATTGCAAAATGATATTGGTGTTATACGTCTTCTCCCGATCATGCGTTCCTTCAAACAAATCACAGCTAGATCCATTTGTTTCATTTCCGCCATTTCCGAATCGAGATCAGTTGGACGAATTATATCCACCACAGTGCGAAAATGCTTTGCAGTACGTAAATTATTTACACCAGTTGCAACACCGATGCAAGACTGGTCGAAATATTTCAAGCAAGATGCAGATGTAAGCACCTTCCTCCAATCGACTAAAGTACCAACACAACGATGGAGCCCGTCATAATGTATTGACACCAAGTACGGACTATGCTCTATATTCGAAATAATGCCACCTCTAATGCGATTTTGCGAATTTGCATTAGCCACAAGACAGATAAGGAAGACAAATAGTATCGCGAAACAATTGCGTAAATGCATTTCAGCTTAAGATTTTCCTTCGATTTTTATGTTTAAAGTGAAGCAAGTTGAATTTTGTGGTGCTATTTATACAAAATTTTGTTGTGTAAATAAAAATGAGTTTTGAATTGGAAAAAGACAGCCTACTAAATTTTTGTGATTGTAGCAGCATAAGTGTGACGAGAAAAAATTGTAATTTAGGTACATTCGATTATTGAATACAAAAACAAAACCATTAACACAGCAATATATCGGCACTACGATGTTTTTGAGTTTACCCAGCCGGTAGTAGCAATATAGAAGTATGCCATAGTATATGTTAATTTACGGCCGCCGTGGTGTGGTGGTAGCGTGCTCCGCCTATCGCAACGGGGATTCTGGTTTCAACTCGCGGGCAAAGTAACATCAAAAATTTAGAAAAAAAGTTTTTCTAAGCGGCGTAACACGTCGAAAGTGATTCGTCAAACACTTCGGGTGTATTTCTGCATTGAAAATCTTCCCAGTGTCGGCATAAAATATGTACGTCCCGTTCCGCCAATTTGTAGGAAACATTAGAAGATAAGCTCGGCCTAAAATCACTTCGGAGGTAATCGCGTCTCGCATTTGTTTATTTAATTGTTTATTTATATACAATGATGGAAAAAATAATAGGGACAACTTAGCGCGTAATACTAAAGGGCTCATTACGGATACTTAGCATAGACTTGACTTGGCTTGGCGTAAACTTGGCAACTTAGCCACGATTATACTCCACTTAGCGCATACAATCTGGCATCATAATCAATAAATGTCAATTTTTATGACAAAATGAAATGGAAACATACAAATTGCATCTCAAAATGTAAACGTCACTTAGAACTTACATAGAAAATCAAAATTCAACAGACTTCTAAGTCAAGTGCTGCTAAGTTTTGAGTAATCAGTAACATGCAATGTTCATTTAACAGAACTGTAAGTGACAGTTCTCAAGTCAAGTCAAGTATATGCTAAGTATCAGTAATGGGCCCTTAAGTAAATTATATAAGCAGCACTTCAGTATCTCTTTTGGAATAGTACACCCTATAAAAATATCATTTTAAGGTTGTTCTTTTGCGAAAAAGTAAACCAGTAGAAGTTTGGCTTGGAAAAAATAATAGGGACAAAACGTGTTTATTGATATTTTTTCATCATACGTGGTAAAAACTTCGTTGTTGAAACTTCTTACAAAGCCTTATAAAATTGCACTTTTATGGGGTATGGAGCACTAAGAAAATATTTAAGGGAAAATATCGGCACTTCACTTTTAGAAATAAAAACGCGCCTCAACTCTTGTTTTAAATGAAAATAAGTATACACTTTATTAATTATAATTATTTTATATACGTATTAAGATTTTTGTTTTTATTTATTTTAAAGATTTATTTGAGAGGCTAATATAGTGTGGCGGATAGCGTACAATTAACTTAAATCGGTCCACACACTTCTTAACTTAAAAAAAGGACATGTTTTGTTGTATTTTCTTGAATATGCAAAGCTAAGGAAACGATAAGTTACTTTAATTGGTAGAGGGCACATGTAATAATCTTTATACAATGCAAATAAGTAAACGCTAGTCATTTGGGTGGTGTAGGTCGTCTTTAACCATATCTCCTTCGCGAACGTTCTGTTGGGGATGTTTCCATTTATATATCTTAAGTAACACTTTCATTGTGAGTAAGATTGGTGATACAGAGCCTTTAACCTTTGCCATTTTGTAGGTGGAGGTAAGTTTTCAGCATTCGGTTCTGGCAAGGATGCTAAGGGGGTTCCTGGAATAAAGTGCATTGCAGTGACGGCTAATAAATCACTTGGGACCCGCGTCTATTCGAAAGAGGAGTTTTGTGAATTCTTCGAACGCAAACCTTTGACTTCCTGCTACTTTGGTGAAATGTGTCTTGAAAATTTCTTTCAGCGACATCTACAGCAGCTTCTTTGATGAATATTGCGAGCTCTTTTGAATAGCTCGTTGGGCACCATCGAATGTATTTCCATTATCATACATTACTTTGTGGGGTAATGTATGATGGTAAGTGACACATTCGAGGCATAGCGGCCATTATTTGCGAACCCATTCGTTGCCTATATATCGTGCAATTCTTGCAGTTGAATATGCATTTTTTTTAACTTTGTGCTTGAGTCCGGAGATGTAGTATTCCTTCTGTATCATAAAAATCATTATCTGCTTTCCGCCATGGTGCAAAACGTTATAGAGCAAATCTAGAATCAGGGAACAGAACTTTGAGTTGTCTGGGATAATAATTGTACAGCGTTCTATATAGCTCATATCAGCATAACTCAACAACCGTCAATTCGGAGGATGCCATCATCTAGCATGGGATTTAGGGGCAGCAGGGAGCTTTTCTTTCTGATATTATTTGATTCTTCTAACTGATTTCTGCTGGGAAATTATGGCGTTGCATTAACATTATGAGTTTCATTTTAGCGTCGTACACGTCAGTGAGGGCTATCGAATTGGGAATCGGGTGGTTTTGAGTTTGTCGGATGAAACGGCCTTGATGTGTTTTTTTTTCGGAGGAGATGGATTGTATTTTGGCCAAAATGTTTTGCGCTAAGTTGAGGTTTTAGAGTCCATTCCACCACAGCGAGCAATTGAAATTGAGTTTGAATTATTTATTGCGACAATAATAGCGCTCCGCAGAGTTCTAGTCGTGACAAGTTAACTATTTACAAGGGTGCGACTTTGGTTTTTGCCAATAAGAGGTGGGTTGAGGCAGAGTTCTCATCGTGCTGCACTCTCATATATACACATGCAGAAAATGCATGGCATCAGAGAAACTATGGATTTGGATGCATTTATTAGGGGAAAATTGCACCCATCGAGGGATATTTACATTGCTAATAGCAGGGAGACTTGCTCGGAAGGTGTTCCACTTGTAAAAGGATTCCGGTTTGACTTCTTCATCCCAACCGGTTCTTTTTACCAGAGCTATTGGAGAATGATTTTGGCTGAGATTACTATTGGTGATTACCATTCTGCCGGGTCAAAAAAGTTTCGCTACGACTGAGAGTATTTGCCGTTTTTTATTCGACTTTAAGTCGGGATTTGGGTTGTATGGGTACGAAAGCGAGTCAGGTAATGCGTTCCATCGTATTCCTAAGGTTTTTGTAGTGTCATGGTATTTGAGAAATTCTGTATCTTGGGCATCAGAGTCTGGTATTGATTCCAGTCTTTTTGTTTGATTTGCAGTTATTTTTCTTAGAGGAAAGCCTGCTAATTTTAGAGCTTCGATAGTTTGGGTCATAGAATCGAGAGTGGACTGTATATCGTGTCCGCCAGAGAGGACATTATCTACGTAAGTTTCTCGTAGCATGATGTTAGTGGCGAGTGTTTTTTCCTTTGTAGGCCTGAGCGAGTTGGTGAAGTGTGCGGATTGCGAGGTATGAAGAATTTTTAACACCGGAAGTAACGGCTTTTTATTTGAAATATTCCATCGGATTTTGAGGGGCTATCCGAAAGAGAGTTCTTTGGAAGTATATAGGCGCCAGTTGAGAATTATAGACGTCAAGTCGTTTTTGAGAATCGGGCCTGTATATAATACATCATTCAGAGAGTTTTCTGTAGTGATAATGTGGTTGTGGTGCTTTAGAGGGCCTCACAACATTGGTTCTCGATCTGGATCGGGTTCCTGGGGTTTCTTCCTATTCCCAGAATAGTTTGGGTGGGCATATGAGGCCGATACTAGTTCCCGGACTGATCCGCTGGGTACCTGTAGGGTTTATATTATTCTCAAATTTTACTTGTTAATTTTGTACTTTATAAATTTGAATATTTTTTTTGTTTATCGTATAAACTTTTGTTCAAAAAAAATTTTAAATACCTCAAAAAAAATTTGTTAGTTGATTCTAATTTTTCAATAAATGTGGATAAAGAATTTCTTTAATTAAATTAAATATAGTTTATGTCACTAAAGTACCCATCCGATTCTGAGCGATATGGGTTTCATGGTTATACAGCGATAACCAAGTCGATTTTGAAGGGTTATGCGGACTTTGGAGACTATTAGTTGGGAGAACATGAGTGAGTTGAGGGTGTAAAATAGTATTGGTACAAATCCCTTTGCTTAACTCAGAGAAGCAAAGTCTGACCTCGATTGGGGACGCCAAAAGCGTTTTTAAGAGCCTTGGTCGATGTTATTGCCTCGTATAATGTATAAGGACTATTGCCGTGGGGAATAGGGCTGTTTCGCTGCTGCCAAGAAATATGCTGACACTGTTTGGGGAGTGGGATCCTGAGGTCTTTGCGTCGCTGTTTGATTCGCTGCTCGCCTTTACGTAGATGGTTGTTCTTCATCTCTATGGTGCTGAGTTGAGGTTTGGATTTTGTGGTCTAGAGGCCGTCGCAGACAGTGCATTTAAGTGGGGTTGAAAATGTAAGAGGCATTGATGTCTTCTTTGGGCAGTAAACGCATGCAATCTTGTGCTGACAATCACGCTGGAAATGGGGGGTGGCTACGAAAAACAATTTTTTTATATCTGTATATTTTTTTTATTTTACGCAAAATTTCATTGCGTGATTCGCGTGACACAGCTTACATAACACTTGCTTGTGTTCTGTATGAAAGTGGTTTTTTTTGTTTCAGTTTAAAAATGTAGAGTATTGAGTAGAACTTACGAGGTTTTTCCCATTGAGAGGGAGTTTCAGTGGGCAGTTTCGGCGAGCATATAAACACAAGGATTATTTATTGTGGTGTAGTATGTGGTCTTCGACTGGTTATTCATCAATAATCATCGGATTTCGTACCGAGCTCTGAGGACGGCCCATGATAGTAGGAAGCTGTCATCCGTTAAGAGGTAATGTATCACAGTTGCCTGCCTAACCTCTTGTCTTTGTCGCAGGTTATAATGTTTTTCGGCCTGAGTTAATCGGGGATGATAAACATAGACCGCCGTAAACACATCTCTAAATGCTGGCCAATCTTCATAACTACCGTGGAATATTTTTGTGACGCGGGTGAGGTGATTTAGTAGGGGGTCTCAACAATTACATGGCGTCGATAATTTGCGATATGCAACATTCATAAGTTTCAGAGCATTTTTGATATTTCTGCTCTATCGTAGATGTATACAGACACCTTGAGGAATGGTGAAAGGGAAATAGGAATATACTAGAGCTGTTGGGTTTTTACCTGAAGGCGTAATTCTGTTTAGTCGCCTATCAGGTTTGCTGACCATTTAGAGTAAAAATGCTCCATTCTATTACTTTCAAAAATGAAAGTGTAAAAACTTGAGTCGTGTCTACCAGCAGGGAGAGATTCATTTTTATTTTCGAATCCAATTTTTTGGTTTTAAGTAAATGCAAAAAACTTACGATTAGTATTTGTGAAGAAAAATAAACTTAACCCTGCCGAAAATTATACTCACTCACTCAGTTAGAAAAGCTAATTACCTGGGAAAGAAATTATACTCACCTGTGAAAATTTCACAAACCCAAATTTTTTAAAGATCCCAGTGAAGAGTTGTAAAAGCAAATATATAGATTGACGTGTTTATATCCACAGTAGAGCGTGCAAAATTTTTAAAAAGTGCTGTACAAAATCAAATCTAAACAATCATATTTTTTTGACGACGAGTAGTAGACTAAAAAAAAAATAATAACAACACCAAGGCGATCATACATGTAAAGTAAATTAAAATAGTAATATATGTAGGTTATTGAGTCATAACATGTAATTTATTGTAACAATCTTTGAATGTTATTTTTATAGGGTGCACTATTCCAAGGAATATATTAAAGTTTCGCTGATATAATTGATTTAGTATTTGGCAGTAAAATGTCCCTATTCTTTTTTCCATCACTGTGAGTATTTGCACAATTGAATTTATATATTTATATATTAACGATATGTGATATGTGTATAGGTCCATTATTATGTATCTACTTTGAATTTATATACTTTCAATTTATATAATTATTTTATCATGTACACTTTTGTTCATGAAAATTTTTGTATTTGAAATATATGTGACCCGGTCAATGAGTCATATGACCACGGTCTTATGACTCAAAAAAAATGACTACTACTAAGAAACTGAAGAAATGCATTGTTTACCTTTAACAGGTGTTTCTCGCAATTTATTTTTTGAGTCATAAGCGACCTTTTCATAGACCGGGTCACATATATTTTTTTTATTCATTTAAAAATTTAAATCTTAAAATAATAATACAATAAAAGTTTTTAATTAAAAATTATTACACATAATTACATTATTATTACAAATAATTACATAGGCGATCCTGTAACCGAACCAGTTAAACCTCAAAATTTAAAAAAAAAAATGAATTAGAATAAATGTTATACCACCATTATTGAAACTATTTGGTCATCATCATAACTTTGTGTGACTGACAGGATTAAGTGGAATCTCAACTATTATTATTAGTGCTATCAATAGTCATAAATTACCACCAACCCATGAAAAGGATGAAATTAAAAAAAAAACATTTGAGACAACCTTCATGTAAACATTGCGGAACGAATAACATGAACGCCATTGCTAATCATTTAAATAATCAAAATTTCAGAAAATAAAATTTTTTTTATATAATCAAATTTTCACATATTTTCAACAAATGATTTTTATATTTTCATTTTAATATCCTTGTGTGAGTATACATTACATATATTTAAAATAATTATTTTATTAAAGAATTTATAATTTAAAATAAATTAAATTTAATTGTATTTTAAATATTATTGATTTAAATATAAATATATATGCATTTGTATATTTATTATATATATAATTTACATTTCAATGTTTAATATTCAACAAAATTAATCATTTTAATTTCCATATTTTAACAATTTAATATTATCTATTATCTGCAATCTTACTCTTATTTTCTTGTTAACTCCCTTTCTTGTGAAATTTTTATTTTTTTTATTTTGTTAAAGAATGATTTCTCGTTCACTCATTCGTACACGTAATTAAACAAATTCAGAAAACCAAAACAATAATAACATAATGAATACGATAGAACAAAATATAACACAATACGCACATCCAACAACAACCATAGAAGACAACTTCCCAGCGGACCAAATGCTCACAAAGGATACCCCATTTGAGCGATTTACGACATTTAAACGGCTAAAACTCTCGCAAACGCATCTGAAAACGATAGCAATATGTTTCATATATCGTTCAGTTTGTGGCAGTGAAAGTATTGTTTACGATAGTTGCAATAAATAAAGCTAGCAAATATTAAGCAATATTTTTTATAGGCTTTTTTTGATACTTCTGCGTAGTCCGACAAAATATTTCATTTGATTCATTTTCGACTCAAATTAGATACTGAAAAAATTGTTTTCCCAAGTCGGAAACAATATTATATAAGTATCAAAAAGGATATTGTAAAATGATCACAGAATATAGAATGAGCGAATTTTTCAGTTGTTCCGTTTCCCGTTGGGCTGCCCTATATTAAATACATTAAAGCCCATTTGAGGCGTTTATTCTTACGTTGCACAGTGTTTATTTGCGTATAATAAATATTAAATAATATTTCAAACACAGCACTCAGTATTCACTTTCACGGATATCATAGAACTAAAAAATTGTTTTATATCTTACTTGCGCTGCGCATCGATAGAAGAAATAACGCTATATACGAAATTATGAACCGTTATTTTGTCTGCATTTTGGTTTTTGTCACAAAACGCATGTTACAAAGCTCATAAGAAAGTGTTTTGCGTCACAAAAATGAGCATCTTTCTTTGCTCACTTGCCAGAATTCCTGCAAACATTAAGCGAGTGATATGCGGTAAAAAAATTTTCTTCCGCTCTTTGTTCGCGTAGGAGCTTGTTTACAGGTTTTTTGCGATAAAAATAAAGTTTCTATCTTCTATTATTCATATATGAGCTCACTTCTGAACATTTTGCGAAAGTCTCGCAAATTAATCAAACTTGGTCCGCTGGGTTAAACTCAAGAGAAAATATAGTTTTTGTATTTGTATTTGTATTTATTTAGTAACTAGCTTATGCCCGTGGGTTTTACCCCACGTTTCTATAAAAATATGCAGGCTACTCGTAACTGGCCATGGGTAAAACATTAGTTGGTAAGATTGACTCCTGCTACAGCTAATGACTGTTGTTGTATGATATATTCATATTTGTAACAGGATTCCCCTCGCGAAGGTGAGCTTGACAATTGAGTTGCAGAAGCTCTGAAGCTATAAAGGTTTATATTGCGCTCATCAATCCCTTGATTCGCAGCTAATGATCGTCCTTGAGCTTCATTGAATAGGAAATTTGAGGCATTTAAAATTGAAGAGACAAATCTATCGGGATCAATGAAATTCTTGGTGTTAAACTTTTTTGTTTTCGAAATTTTCTGATAAAATGAATTGCTTCAATGACATTCGTAAAAGTTTTGTGATGAAAAGCCTTGTCCCACTACATGAGCGCGGATAATCGAAATAACAAAGCAAAAATATTATGATATTATGGACCCCATTTTAAGGATCGATCGATGTGGAGATATTTCTGATAGCTCAAAAAACTAATAAACTCAATCGGATATGCACAGCTTGGGAGTCTTCCACGACTGTGTTAATATAGTGATAAGTTTTCTTGGTTCTAGTGATATTAACATCCTCATTTTAAGGTGCCTAAAATGCCTTTTCTCAAAGCCATTTATAGTTTGTAAAGATAGATTTAATATTTGGAAGAAACATTAGCTATTTAAGCTTCAGGTGATGTCATAATTTCTCAAAAACTTGCTGGAAAAGAAATCAAATCTGTTAGTGAAGAAATAGGAATTTTGCCATAATTAATTTCAAGAAGTTGGTTAGCAAAAGTTGATGCTAAAGTGTTTCCGCCAAAATGTCCTCTCATATTTCTAAAGAGAGTAAATTTTTGTACGTAAAGCCGTCTATAGACGAAAAAGCACGCATTTACTTCAACTGCGGCTGTTCCAGCAAGTGACAGGAAAGCACCACGTTTGGTATGATCATTACACCTTAAATTCTTAAGGGTTCGGTCTAAAACTTGTAGCGACTGTTTATGAGTCATGGTGCACACATCGCACACCCTCACTTTGGCCTGACCGTTTGCTTATATTGCACATCGGTGTATCAGATGTTTGCAGACAGTGGTCATTTAAATGCGGAGTTGTACATCCACTACACAAAGGGTATCCGCGGTATCTGAGAAACAACTGCCATAGTGATTTCTCTTTTTGCTCTTACATCAATTAATAAAAAATTAAACAGAAATGTTTTTTTCCGGTTCCTCCAGGCGTCTCCAAAAGTACCAACCCTAAAGATAACATAAAAGAATACTAAATAACAGCCAAACCCAACTCTATAATCAAACTGTACATGTTGAAATAACTTGATTTTTTAAGGCAGCCATAGTTCTTAAAGTCCCATTTGTCTTGTTTTTTTTCAATTCCATATATTACCTACATACAAACATTCATGATTTTAACTTTATATATATATAGATAGAACAACTGGATAGACTGAAGTTCAAAAAAATTTTAACGGCGGAAGATTAATAAACATCCAAAAGGAATAACAGCCAAACATCTCTGTAGTCAAACTTTAGCTGTTATAATAATCTAAGTTTGTACGGCAGCCATATTTCTGAAAAATCCCATTTGTAGGGAAGGTGCCCTTTCCCGAATTCCACATTTTACTGGAGGTGTTAGGACTTAACCTCATATAGCTCCTTACCAATTTTCATTATCCTACCATTACTATATCCAGAGATATGCAGTATGATAAATTCTATTTATATGGGAGGTGCCACGCCCCCTTCTCCCCAACCCCACATTTTATTAGGGGTGTTAGGGATTGATCTTATATAACATCTTACTGAATTTGAGTGTTCTAACATGAATACCTTCAGATTCATATAGTACCAAATATTCATTTTGCATGGGAGGTGCCACGCCCCTTTTATATATCGATATTATTTTTATCCTATGACCATCCCTGGAAGGTTTCTAGTGGGTTGTGCAAATTTGGTTGTGATCGGTCGATCCGTTTAAGACCCAAGTCGATCTATACCTACATACATACATACTTAATTCGAATTTTATATATATAGATTAAACATTAGTACAATAAGACTTAGACTTTTATAGTACAACAGCAAAATTATTAAAAATATAAATGCTTGGGGAAACAATAAAATAGAGACATCAAATACATCATATCATAAAAGTAATGCAAATAAGTAATTAAAAAAAAAAAAAATTCAGCAACCCCACTAATCTCAGCATGCAAGGGCCGATAAAATAAATAATTAAAAATAAAATTAAAGAAAAAAAAACTTTTTTAAAAATAAGCTTTTATTATTTTGGTTAATAAAATTAACTAAAAAGTAAACAATAAATTGACTCTAAAGAAATATAACACTTTATAAGTTCATTGTAAGCTTAAACGATAATTAGGCGTTTTCGTCTGCGACAAAAAAATTCTATATTGTACATAATTATATATTTTTAACATTAAAACTTTACACCTAAATTATTAAATCTTACAGTTTATATCACAGTCCTAATTGTTCTAATAAAAGCGTGTTACATTGCGATAGCAAGAAAAGGAGATCCTAAATGTTCTTAATTATACCATCAAAATTTAACACGTTTTTTATTAGAACAATTAGGACTGTGATATAAACTGTAAGATTTAATAATTTAGGTGTAAAGTTTTAATGTTAAAAATATATAATTATGTACAATATAGAATTTTTTTGTCGCAGACGAAAACGCCTAATTATCGTTTAAGCTTACAATGAACTTATAAAGTGTTATATTTCTTTAGAGTCAATTTATTGTTTACTTTTTAGTTAATTTTATTAACCAAAATAATAAAAGCTTATTTTTAAAAAAGTTGTTTTTTCTTTAATTTTATTTTTTACTTTTTAGTTCGTTTTATTAACAAGTAATAGAAGCTTGTTCTTATAAAAGCTTTAAATATAAGTATAGGGGGTGAAACAAAAACACATATATCAGTTACATCTGCGTATAATGCGTATTGGAATTTATTAGTACACATTTTATGCGCAGCAACTTCAGAGGTGTATTTAAAGTTTAAAGCATTGTAAATATAAGTATTGAAGTCATGAGCCTGGGCATTCGCGCAATTTTAGTGATGTAAATTGCATGGCGCCAGCGCCAATGCGGTGCCAGCTCAATGGTAGCTCATTGACGAAATTACTCCAAGCGAATTTTTGACGCTTCTTAGTAGTGAGTGCGTAGTACATTTTACTTGCGCTATTGAGTGAAACGACTTTTGTGTGTCAGGCACGAGTTTGGTGTTATTGGCGCTACTGGCAGTGATGACACTGAGCTGTTGACGGTAGCGCTGGTAGTTCAGATTTTGAATGAGAGAAAGAATTGATGACCCGTGTGAATTATTATGGCTTTGGCCGTGTAAATTATTATGGTGTATTTGTATATTTTAGATTTAATGCACAATTAATATTTGTGTGTTTGAGCGGCCAAATAATAACAGTAGTATTGCTAAAGTGCCGCTTAGTTGATGGAATGTCGCTAATTTCTTAGCGATGATCAGCAGATTGTCAATATTTCGTTCAACGGACGCGCGAAATTGCCACATCTGCTGAAATTTTCCAAAGATTTTCCATTCTTGATTTAACTTAAGCTGTTATGCCAATATTTTTCAGCCAGCTTTTTTCAAATAGGTAATTTTTCCAAAAGCAAAATAAATTACAGAAAAGATTACAGGGTTAAACAGCCTTAAAAATTCAGCTATGTTGGTTATACACAGAAATACAACAGAGGGTTGTGTCTCCGCTTTTCGCAAGCGATGAGATTCACCACGCGTGACACGTGATTCACCACGTCCAAATATCACAATCCACGGATAGGTACCGGCGTGTTTGTATGGGAATTAGGCTGTTATGCCAAAGTAAATACAAATCTTTACCGATAACTGTGTTATCGATTAATTTATCGAATTCTAACAAAGTAATATTGCATTGTCATCGGAGTTATACATGTGTGCAAAATTTCAGCTCAATCGGACACCGGGAAGTGTATCAAATTTAACTTGCAAGATTCCATTACAGACAACAAAAGTGAAAGTAAATAAAAGCTTAAAATAAAATAAAATTACATAAAATAAAATAATTATGTTGAGATTAAAATGTGTAGAACAAACATAACAGCTTGAAATTAAGTCACTCTTAAAAAAACAATGGTTCATTGACTAGCAGAGAAGTGACTGTAGATCAGTTTTTAAACGGTTTTATTTAGGTTGACTTGACAGACTGGCTGGTTGGATGGCTGGCACGAATTTTGTAATTGAAATTTAAGTAACTTCCCTATAAGGTACAAGCTTGAAACTTGGAATATAGTTCAGAAGCCGATGACAATGCAATAATAAGAAAAAAATTGCCGCTAGGTGGCGCAAGGATCAAGATATTCACAAAAATCATATTTGTGGCTCGATTTGGCTCATATTTGGAACACATAATACATACGAGAATAGAAAGCGACCTATGGAAAAAATCGCCGATAGGTGGTGCAAGGATCGAGATATTCACAAAAATCGTATTTGTGGTCTGATTTGGCTCATATTTGGAACAAAATTCCATACATGAATAGAAAGCGACCTATGATGTCCGATTTGGCTCATATTTGGAACAAATATTACATACAGTCCGGTAGAAGTGACATCAAAATATTTTGGAGTTGGAGGAGGGACAATCATAGGTGGCGCAGAGTCGAGTAAAGTCTTTGGAAGGATTATGTATTGAGGAATTAGATTGTAACAAATTGTCAGGAAAGTCCTTGCAGTAATGAGTCACTAAATGAACTAAATAGATTGAGAAATAATAGGCAATTAAATAAAGGCTAAAAACTTTAAAATAAAATAATAAAAAAAAAATTTTTAAGTTAAACGGTTGGACGCGTAAATTTCTATTGATAGTCATATATAAGACCAACTGAACCCTAATCACATTTTTAGAAAATTGAATTCCAAAGACGAACAGCGTTAATGAAAAACAGCCTTTCCGAATTTTTAAATTTAAATGTGGGAAGTACTAACTCCAAGGAGCGCTCTGATCTGGGGAATGTGAGTTTATCATATAGATACCGAGGTGTTTTGCAGTGCATAAGCCGATATAAGAAAATACAGTTTCTGGATTTCATATATTCGGAAATCTCACATCCCAGAAGAGAGGTTCTCCACGAAGAAATATGGTCAAATTTGCGCAATCCATAAACATATCGGGAAACGTGGTTAAATAGAACGTTTATTTTATGAGAAGAACTAGAATAAAGTCTACTATATACAAACTCAGAGCATGTAATAATAGGTAAAGTCAACTGTAGCGCCATATTTCGCCTAATAGTAAGCGGTGTGAAATGTGCAGATTGTCTCAGGTTCCTCATAGTGACACAAATTTTGCGTATGGTCGAGGTGATATGATCTATGCAGCTAAGAGAAGAGTTGATTATGAATCCCAAGTTGGTAAATTTACTGACCAGCTTTAATGCACAATTGTTCAGAATAACAGCTGGAATGTCTTCAGCCATCACTTTCCGACTATGCATGGGCAGGACATACGATTTTGTTGCATTTAGGCTAAGATAATTCAGAGTAGCCCAGCGAGAAATGGAGTCTATATCTTTGTTTAGTTTTCAACAACCACACTAACGTTAAGAAGGGGACCTGAAACATACAATTGAATATCGTCAGCATAAACGTGCGTGGTAACGTACTTGCAAGTCAGAAATACGTCATTAATAAATATACTAAATAGCAAGGGACCCAAAATAGAGCCGTAAGGAACACCACACTTCAGGGTTTTAAGTTGCGAGGCTAATGATCAGATTTTTACCTTTTCAAAACGACCAGATAAATAGTCCTTTAAAAACACCGAAAGCTGACTCACCAAACCCGAAATAAGATTTGAGCTTAGAGCAAAGCTGAGTCAAATCCTTTTGAAAAATCGAGCAGACATAAGAGAGATAATTCACCTTTGTCAAAGCAAATTCTCAAGTCGTCCATGATTTTAACCATTGCGGTTGAGCATCCATGCTTTGCTCTAAACCCCCCTGCAGAGGAGATAATAAATCATTTTCAGATAGATGCTTAGAAACCTGCTCAGCCATTAACAACTTCAGTATTTTCGACATAGATGGAAGATGCTAATTGGACGAAAATCACTGGGGGAAGAAGCAACTTTAGTTTGCGCCACAGGACACACAAGCGACTTACTACGAATCAGGGAAGGAGGATGTGGTGAAACAATGATTAATTACATGAGTTAAGGGACTTATAATATAGGGGAAAATCAACTTTATAAACTTAATAGGTATCACCACCAGCATTCCATTTTATTTTGAAGATACGCCTAGCCACATCAGCTTCAGTTACGCTAGAAAATTCGAAAGGAGCGCCAGAGTACATAGCAAATTGACATGGAATGGATTCAGGCGAAATGTTAGTCGATGAGACACTGTTTATAAAGGTACTGTTCATTAAATCAACATCTACATTCTGATTTGCCAAACCAAACCAAACCAAACTCGAAGGTTTTCGATATTACGCCAAAAAGTTCCACACGGTAGAGCGGGGCTAAGCTTAGCAGAAAAATACTTCAGTTTCTCACTCCTTATTATTTGCGTAGCTCGATTTCGAGCCATGCGAAAGCCATCCTAGTTAGCAGTACTTCTATTGGACTTCCAGATACGATATGCCTTACTGTGAATTTCAATGGCTTCCTGGACATTTCTTTTGAACCAGGAGCAAGGACTCATTTTTTTATATCGGAATGGGATGTGGGTATCAATGCAGTTAGCATGCGGCAGTTAAGAAACTGTAGTCTTTCACCACCGGTGGGTAGACACTAGCTTCCGAAACTTTTAAATTGCCTTCTTTTATAAGTGGGCGGTGCTTCGCCCGTTCTCCAAAATTTTACTAATTTTCTATTCTGCGTCATAAGGCCAACCCATCTACCAAGTTTCATCGCTTTACCGGTTTTTGTTAATGAATTATCGCACTTTTTCGTTTTTCGAAATTTTCGATCTCGAAAAAGTGGGCGTGGTTGTGGTCCGATTTCGTTCATTTTAAATAGCGATCTGAGATGAGTGCCCAGGAACCTACGTACCAAATTTCATCAAGATACCTCAAAATTTACTCAAGTTATCGTGTTAACGAACAGACGGATGGACGGACGGACGGACATGGCTCAATCAAATTTTTTTTCGATACTGATGATTTTGATCTATTTCGATTCCTTTATTCCTGTACAACCAGCCGTTATCCAATCAAAGTTAATATATTCTGTGAGATCTGCTCAACTGAGTATAAATATGTTTGTTGTAATTGGAGTTTTTGTTTTTTGGGCCTTATATATTTAATAAAAAAACATGTGATATATATTGTACTGGATTGTTACCTTATGTTTTCTCGTTTTTATGAACAAAATTGAATAAGACAAAATTTCGTTGCAGTTTTTTAATGCAAATTGACTAAATTCTTAAGATTATATACAAATAAAAAAACGTTCAGGAATTAAAATCACCCTATAAACAAAGTGGTTCTAATTTTTGAGCGTCTACTGTATTATTTTCTTATTAACTGCCTTTCTTGTGAAATTTTTATTTTGTTAAAGAATGATTTCTCGTTCACTCATTCGTACACGTAATTAAACAAATTTAGCAAACCAAAACAATAATAACATAATGAATACGATAGTTGACGATAGATCAAAATATAACACAAAACACACATACAACAACAATAATAAAAGACAGCTTAAACTCAAGACAAAATATAGTTAAATCTATTAAACTACCTTCATTTTGGCAAGAATGTACTGATGCTTGGTTTTTACTCGTTGAAGGACAGTTTGAAATTAATAACATAAACGATGATAATTTAAAATTTCAAAATGTCCTTGTAACACTTCACTTTAAGGCATGATTTCGGATTTCCTTTTATTTTAGCAGACATTGATACTCCTATTATTGGTGCAAACTTTTTAGAAAAATTTGGTATATTAGTTGATATGAAAAACAAAAAAATCACATATTTAAAAACTAAATTAAAAGTTTCAGCTTCTTCTGGTTTTTCTGAAATATATTAGATTAAATTATCTTTTTCAGAAAGTAAATTTATCAACATTTTAAATCAATTTCCTTCAATTACTTTTGAACCAGATTACTACACTAAGCATGTGCAACCTCAAACGATTCATCGCAATGAAAAAATGGTGTTTTATCATTTTCTAAACCTCATCGTCTCAACCCAACTAAATTGAAAATAGCTAAAACTCAGTTTGAAGTTTTAATAAAGACAGGTATTTTGTAGTCCTTCTAGTTCTAATATTGCTTCTCCTCTACATTCAGTTCCTAAAAAAAGAACCCAATGACTGTAGACCTTGTGAAGATTATAGGCGACTTAATTTTATTACAATACCAGATCGGATCGACATCCATTACCTCTTATTCATGACTTAAATAGAGATTTAAAAAATAAAATTTTTTTTTTTAAAAATTGACCTTGTTAGTGCATATCACCAGACTCCAATGGCAGAAATCGATCTATACCTACATACATACATACTTAATTTGAATTTTATATATATAGATTAAACATTAGTACAATAAGACTTAGACTTTTATAGTACAACAGCAAAATTATTAAAAATAGAAATGCTTGGGGAAACAATAAAATAGAGACATCAAATACATCATATCATAAAAGTAATGCAAATAAGTAATAAAAAAAAAAATCAGCAACCCCACTAATCTCATCATGCTAGGGCCGATAAAATAAATAATTTAAAATAAGATTACATAAAATAAAATAATTATGTTGAGATTAAAATGTGTAGAACAAACATAACAGCTTGAAATTAGGTCACTCTTAAAAATACAATGGTTTATTGACTAGCAGAGAAGTGACTGTAGATCAGTTTTTAAACGATTTTATTTAGGTTGACTTGACAGACTGGCTGGTTGGATGGCTGGCACGAATTTTGTAATTGAAATTTAAGTAACTTCTCTATAAGGTACAAGCTTGAAACTTGGAATATAGTTCAGAAGCCGATGACAATGCAATAATAAGGAAAAAATGCCGCTAGGTGGCGCAAGGATCGAGATATTCACAAAAATCGTATTTGTGGTCCGATTTGGCTCATATTTGGAACACATAATACATACAAGAAAGAAAGCGACCTATGGAAAAATCGCCGATAGGTGGTGCAAGGATCGAGATATTCACAAAAATCGTATTTGTGGTCCGATTTGGTTCATATTTGGAACAATAATACATACATGAATAGAAAGCGACCTATGATGTCCGATTTGGCTCATATTTGGAACAAATATTACATACAGTCCGGTAGAAGTGACATCAAAATATTTTGGAGTTGGAGGAGGGACAAGCATAGGTGGCGCAGAGTCGAGTAAGGTCTTTGGAAGGATTATATACTGAGGAATTAGATTGTAACAAATTGTCAGGAAAGTCCTTGCAGTAATGAGTCACTAAATGAACTAAATAGATTGAGAAATAATAGGCAATTAAATAAAGGCTAAAAACTTGAAAATAAAATAACTAAAAAAAAAATTTTAAGTTAAAGGGTTGGACGCGTAAATTTCTATCGATAGTCATATATAAGACCAACTGAACCCTAATCAGATTTTTAGAAAATTGAATTCCAAAGACGAACAGCGTTAATGAAAAACAGCCTTTCCGAATTTTTAAATTTAAATGTGGGAAGTACTAACTCCAAGGAGCGCTCTGATCTGGGGAATGTGAGTTTATCATATAGATACCGAGGTGTTTTGCAGTGCATAAGCCGATATAAGAAAATACAGTTTCTGGATTTCATATGTTTGGAAATCTCACATCCCAGAAGAGAGGTTCTCCACGCAGAAATATGGTCAAATTTTGGCAATCCATAAACATATCGGGAAACGTGGTTAAATAGAACGTCTATTTTATGAGAAGAACTAGAATAAAGTCTAATATATACAAACTCAGAGCAAGTAATAATAGGTAAAATCACCTGTAGCCGCCAGGTTTCGCCTAATAGTAAGCGGTGTGAAATGTGCAGATTTTCTCAGGTTCCTCAGAGTGGCATAAACTTTGCGTATGGTCGAGGTGATATGATCTATGCAGCGAAGAGAAGAGTTGATTACGAATCCCAAGTTGGTAACTTTACTGACCAGCTTTATTGCATAATTGTTCAGAATAACAGCTGGAGTGTCTTCAACCATCACTTTCCGGCTATGCATGGGCAGAACATACGATTTTGCTGCATTTAGGCTAAGATAATTCAGTGTAGCCCAGCGAGAAATGGAGTCTATATCTTTGTTTAGTTTTCAACAACCACACTAACATTAAGAAGGGGACCTGAAACATACAGTTGAATATCGTCAGCATAAACGTGCGTGGTAACGTACTTGCAAGTCTGAAATACGTCATTAATAAATATACTAAATAGCAAGGGACCCAAAATAGAGCCGTAAGGAACACCACACTTCAGGGTTTTAAGTTGCGAGGCTAATGATCAGATTTTTACCTTTTCAAAACGACCAGATAAATAGTCCTTTAAAAACACTGAAAGCTGACTCACCAAACCCGAAATAAGATTTGAGCTTAAAGCAAAGCTGAGTCAAATGCTTTTGAAAAATCGAGCAAATATAAGAGAAATAATTCACCTTTGTCAAAGCAAATTCTCAAGTCGTCCATGATTTTAACCATTGCGGTTGAGCATCCATGCTTTGCTCTAAACCCCCCTGCAGAGGAGATGATAAATCATTTTCAGATAGATGCTTAGAAACCTGCTCAGCCATTAACAACTCCAGTATTTTCGACATAGATGGAAGATGCTAATTGGACGAAAATCAATGGGGAAAAAGCAACTTTAGATTGCGCCACAGGACACACACAAGCGACTTTCTACGAATCAGGGAAAGAGGATGTGGAGAAACAATGATTAATTACATGAGTTAAGGGACTTATAATATAGGGGAAAATCAACTTTATAAACTTAATAGGTATCACCACCAGCATTCCATTTTATTTTGAAGATACACCTAGCCACATCAGCTTCAGTTACGCTAGAAAATTCGAAAGGAGCGCCAGAGTACATAGCAAATTGACATGGAATAGATTCAGGCGAAATGGCAGTCGATGAGACACTGTTTATAAAGGTACTGTTCATTACTTCAATATCTAAAGTACATTCTGATTTGCCAAACCAAACCAAACCAAACTCGAAGGTTTTCGATATTACGCCAAAAAGTTCCACACGGTAGAGCGGGGTTAAGCTTAGCAGAAAAATACTTCAGTTTCTCATTCCTTATTATTTGCGTAGCTCGATTTCTAGCCATGCGAAAGCCATCCCAGTTAGCAGTACTTCTATTGGACTTCCAGACACGATATGCCTTACTGCGAATTTTAATGGCTTCCTGGGCATTGCTTTTGAACCAGGGGCAAGGACTCATTTTTTTATGTCGGATTGGGATGTGGGTATCAAATGCAATTAGCATGCGGCAGTTAAGACGCTGTAGTTTTTCACTACCGGTGGATAGATACTATGGGTCGATTCTATTAAGGTCAGACGAAAGTCACGGTACGTAAAGATATGCTCAGAAGGTGGGTAATTAAAGTGGATATCAAATACACGAAATATAAGATCGTGGTCAGAAACGAATGACATTTGATCGAATTTTGAAATGCAATTTATAAAATTATTTTATCATGTACACTTTTGTTCTTGAAAATTTTTGTATTTGAAATATATGTGACCCGGTCTATGAAAAGGTGGCTTATGACTAAAAAAAAATTACTACTACTAAGAAACTGAAGAATTGCATTGTTTACCTTTAACAGCTGTTTCTCGCAATTTATTTTTTGAGTCATAAGCAACCTTTCCATAGACCGGGTCACATATATTTTTTTTTATTCATTTAGAAATTTAAATCTTAAAATATTAATAAAATAAAAGTTTTTTTTATTAAAAATTATTACACATAATGACATTATTATTACAAATAAATACATAGGCGAACCTGTAATCGAACAGGTTAAACCTCACAATTTAAAAAAAAAATAAATTAGAGTAAATGTTATACCACCATTATTGAAACTATTTGGTCATCATCATAACTTTGTGTGACTAACAGGATTAAGTGGAATCTCAACTATTATTATTAGTGCTATCAATAGTCATAAATTACCACCAACCCATGAAAAGGATGAAATTAAAAAAAAAACATTTGAGACAACCTTCATGTAAACATTGCGGAACGAATAACATGAACGCCATTGCTAATCATTTAAATAATCAAAACTTCAGCAAATACATTTTTTTTATATAATCAAATTTTCACATATTTTCAACAAATGATTTTTATATTTTCATTTTAATATCCTTGTGTGAGTATACATTACATATATTTAAAATAATTATTTTATTAAAGAATTTATAATTTAAAATTAATTAAATTTAATTGTATTTTAAATATTATTGATTTAAATATAAATATGTATGCATTTGTTTATTTATTATATATATAATTTACATTTCAATGTTTAATATTCAACAAGATTAATCATTTTAATTTCCGTCTGTTAACAATTTAATATTATCTATTATCTGCAATCTTACTCTTATTTTCTTGTTAACTCCCTTTCTTGTGAAATTTTTATTTTTTTTATTTTGTTAAAGAATGATTTCTCGTTCACTCATTCGTACACGTAATTAAACAAATTCAGAAAACCAAAACAATAATAACATAATGAATACGATAGATCAAAATATAACACAAAACACACATCCAACAACAACCATAGAAGACAACTTCCCAGCGGACCAAATGCTCACAAATGATACCCCATTTGAGCGATTTACGACATTTAAACGGCTAAAACTCTCGCAAACGCATCTGAAAACGATAGCAATATGTTTCATATATCGTTCAGTTTGTGGCAGTGAAAGTATTGTTTATGATAGTCGCAATAAATAAAGCAAATATTAAGCAATATTTTTTATAGGCTTTTTTTGATACTTCTGCGTAGTCCGACAAAATATTTCATTTGATTCGTTTTCGACTCAAAATAGATACTGAAAAAATTGTTTTCCCAAGTCGGAAACAATATTATATAAGTATCAAAAAGGATATTGTAAAATGATCACAGGATATAGAATGAGCGAATTTTTCAGTTGTTCCGTTTCCCGTTAGGCTGCCCTATATTAAATACATTAAAGCGCATTTGAGGCGTTTATTCTTACGTTGCACAGTGTTTATTTGCAAATAATAAATATTAAATAATATTTCAATCACAGCACTCAAGTATTCACTTTCACGGATATCACAGCACTGAAAATTGTTTTATTTCTTATTTGCGCTGCCCATCGATAGAAGAAATAACGCTATATACGAAATTATGAACCGTTATTTTGTCTGCATTTTGGTTTTTGTCACAAAACGCATGTTACAAAGCTCATAAGAAAGTGTTTTGCGTCACAAAAATGAGCATCTTTCTTTGCTCACTTGCCAGAATTCCTGCAAACATTAAGCGAGTGCTATGCGGTAAACAAATTTTCTATCGCTCTTTGTTCGCGTAGGAGCTTGTTTACAGGTTTTTTTGCGATAAAAATAAAGTTTCTATCTTCTATTATTCATATATGAGCTCACTTCTGAACATTTTGCGAAAGTCTCGCAAATTAATCAAATTTGGTCCGCTGGGTTAAACTCAAGAGAAAATATAGTTTTTGTATTTGTATTTGTATTTATTTAGTAACTAGCTTATGCCCGTGGGTTTTACCCCACGTTTCTATAAAAATATGCAGGCTACTCGTAACTGGCCATGGGTAAAACATGAGTTGGTAAGATTGACTCCTGCTACAGCTAATGACTGTTGTTGTATGATATATTCATATTTGTAACAGGATTCCCCTCGCGAAGGTGAGCTTGACAATTGAGTTGCAGAAGCTCTGAAGCTATAAAGGTTTCTATTGCGCTCATCAATCCCTTGATTCGCAGCTAATGATCGTCCTTGAGCTTCGTTGAATAGGAAATTTGAGGCATTTAAAATTGAAGGGACAAATCTATCGATATCAATGAAATCCTTGGTTTTAAACTTTTTTGTTTTCGAAATTTTCCGATAAAATGAATTGCTTCAATGACATTCGTAAAAGTTTTGTGATGAAAAGCCTTGTCCCACTACATAAGCGCGGAGAATCGAAATAACGAAGCATAAATATTATGATATTATGGACCCTCTTTTAAAGATCGATCGATGAGGAGATTTTTCTGATGGTTCAAAAAACTAATAAACTCAATCGGATATGCACAGCTTGGGAGTCTTCCACGACTGTGTTAATATAGTGATAAGTTTTCTTGGTTCTAATGATATTAACATCCTCATTTTAAGGTGTCAAATCTGTTAGTGAAGAAATAGGAATTTTGCCATAATTAATTCAAGAAGTTGGTTAGCAAAAGCTGATGCTGAAGTGTTTCCGCCAAAATGCCCTCTCATATTTCTAAAGAGAGTAAATTTTTGTACGTAAAGCCGTCTATAGACGAAAAAGCACGCATTTACTTCAACTGCGGCTGTTCCAGCAAGTGACAGGAAAGCGCCACGTTTGGTATGATCATTACACCTTAAATTCTTAAGGGTTCGGTCTAAAACTTGCAGCGACTGTTTATGAGTCATGGTGCACACATCGCACACCCTCACTTTGGCCTAACCGCATGCTTATATTGCACATCGGTGTATCAGATGTTTGCAGACAGTGGTCATTTAAATGCGGAGTTGTACATCCACTACACAAAGGGTATCCGCGGTATCTGAGAAACAACTGCCATAGTGATTTCTCTCTTTGCTCTTACATCAATTAATAAAAAATTAAACGGAAATGTTTTTTTTCCGATTCCTCCAGGCGTCTCCAAAAATACCAACCCTAAAGATAAGATAAAAGAATACCAAATAACAGCCAAACCCAACTGTACAATCAAATTGTACGTGTTGAAATAACCTGATTTTTTAAGGCAGCCATAGTTCTGAGAGTCCCATTTGTCTTGCTTTTTTTTTTTCAATTCCATATATTACCTGCATACAAACATTCATAATTTTAATTTTATATATATGTATATAGATAGAACATGTGGATAGACTGAAGTTAACAAAAAAATTGAATGGCGGAAGATTAAGAAACACCCAAAAGGAATAACAGCCAAACAACTCTGTAGCCAAACTTTAGCTGTTATAATAATCTAAGTTTGTACGGCAGCCATAGTTCTGAAAAATCCCATTTGTAGGGAAGGTGCCACGCCCCTTTCCCGAATTCCACGTTTTACCGGAGGTGTTAGGACTTAACCTCATATAGCTCCTTACCAATTTTCATTATCCTACCATTACTACATCCAGAGATAGCAGGTGCCACGCCCCCTTCTCCCCCACCCCACATTTTATTAGGGGTGTTAGGGATTGATCGTATATAACTCCTTACTGAATTTCAGTGTTCTAGCATGAATACCTTCAGATTCATGTAGTACCAAATATTCATTT
Organism: Eurosta solidaginis; assembly: GCF_040869045.1. NCBI lineage: Eukaryota > Metazoa > Arthropoda > Insecta > Diptera > Tephritidae > Eurosta > Eurosta solidaginis. The sequence continues at coordinate 62,020,845 of NC_090319.1, read as the reverse complement.
TGCATGGGAGGTGCCACGCCCCTTTTATATCTCGATATTATATTTATCCTATGACCATCCCTGGAAGGTTTCTAGTGGGTTGTGCAAATTTGGCTGTGATCGGTAGATCCGTTTAGGACGCAAGTCGATCTATACCTACATACATATATACTTAATTTGAATTTTATATATATAGATTAAACATTAGTACGATAAGACTTAGACTTTTATAGTACAACAGCAAAATTATTAAAAATATAAATGCTTGGGGAAACAATAAAATAGAGACATCAAATACATCATATCATAAAAGTAATGCAAATAAGTAATTAAAAAAAAAATCAGCAACCCCACTAATCTCAGCATGCTAGGGCCGATAAAATAAATAATTAAAAATAAAATAAAATTACATAAAATAAAATAATTATGTTGAGATTAAAATGTGTAGCACAAACTTTACAGGTTGAAATTAAGTCACTCTTAAAAATATAATGGTTCATTGACTAGCAGAGAAGTGACTGTAAATCAGTTTTTTGAAGTTGCCTTTGTTAAACTGGCTTTTTACGGAATAAGGAATGGAATTCCAAAGACGAAAAGCGTTAATGAAAAACAGCCTTTCCGAATTTTTAACACGTTTTTATTAGCTTGGCCTGTATTTAACGGAATCTTTGAGCTTAATTTTCACCGGTTTCTAGAAGTCTGATTAATTTGAAACTTTGCACACGTATCAAGGACCGATGACAATGCATTAATGTGGTGATGTGGTGATATAAGGTCAACGGCCATAAGGTCAATTGGCCTTATTACCACTTTGAATGGCCATAAATTTGATTGAAACTTTGCACACGTATTAAGGCTCGATCACAATGCATTAATGTGATGGTGCGGTGACATAAGGTCAACGGCCATAAGGTTAATTGGCCTTTTTACCACTTTGAATGTCCATAAGTTTGATTGAAACTTTGCGCACGTATCACGGCTCGATGACAGAGCATTAATGTGGTGACATAAGGTCAACGGCCATAAGGTCAATTGGCCTTATTACCACTTTGAATGGCCATAAGTTTGATTGAAACTTTGCACACGTATCAAGGCTCGATGATAATGCATTAGTGTGATGGTGTGGTGACATAAGGTCAACGGCCATAAGGTCAATTGGCGTTATTACCACTTTCAATAGCCATAAGTTTGATTGAAAATTTGCACACGTATCAAGGCTCGATGGCAATGCATTTATGTGGTGGTGCAGTGACATAGGGTCAACGGCCATAAGGTCAATTGGCCTTATTACCACTTCGAATGGCCATAAGTTTGATTGAAACTTTGCACACGTATCAAGGCTCGATGACATTGCAATAATGTGATGGTGGGGTGACATAAGGTTAACGGACATAAGGTCAATTGAACTTGTGGCTACCCCAAATGACCATAGATTTGAAACATTGCACATAATGCGAAAAACGTTTTCCTTTATTAATGATAGAAGTGGATGCATGGCACATCTACGAAAGAGCATACTGGAGCCATTTTTAACACGCTTTTATTAGCTTGGACTGTATCTATCTATGTATCCATGTATGTATGTAACGGAATCTGGATTGGAGCCGAGAGCCCCGGTAATGCAGAGCTCCGAACTCCGTTGCACCTTTTGAAGTATTATAAGATAGGTACTTTTAGCTAGTGCAGGCCACCAGACCAAGGCACCATAAAGAAGAATCGGGCGCACAATGGCTGTATAAATCCAGTAGGTCACATTAGGGGAGAATCCCCAGGAGGTGCCAATTGCCCTCTTGCAGGTGAACAGCTCTGCTGTTGCCTTCTTGGATAGCTCCACTATATGGTCACTCCATAATAGCTTCCACTACCTTGAGGCTCGCCCGGATATACCACCCCTATCAGCGTGGCGGCGGCCCTATAGAGGTTTACCGACCTGGCGTCGTCACAGGCAATTAGCTTGACATTGCCCTGGAACCACCCTGCATCGGTGTAAGATGGCGGTGGACCAGGGTTGTCTTTCTTAACCTTAACGGCCACCGTAGCGAGCGCGGCCTCGATCCACTTCCTCTGTTGTTTCGGGATCCTGCCATCTTCGCTGCTCTCGTCTATTATAATGCCAATGATCTGCCGAGACTTGGCAATTTCGGCGAAAGACCGCGTCCAGCCTCCCTGCGTCTTGGCCCTTTTCGGTGCCGTGGGGTTGGATTCATCCATGGACCGCTGGCGTTTCGAGGTTTCATCACTCTCGACTAAAACTTTTAAAATTACTTGAACTAAAAAATTAAAAATGAATAATTGTTTAAAAAAACTAAAAAAAAAAACACACTTTTATAGCTCACCGAACTAAAAAATAGAAAATAACTTTCAATTAAAATGAGTTTATATAACAGTAGTAGAAGGTCAAACAATCATTTATAGTTAATCACCTCAAAATACAATTATAATAAAATTTAAGTTATTAACAGAATAATTTAATTCACAGTAAAAAGCATGGGGTGCTTGATATTGAATGTTACAATCATTCTATTGGCAACTATCTGAGAAGAAAGATATGAAATGTAATGAAATGCACCCCACACTTTTTAAACTGAATTAAATTATTCTGTTAATAACTTAAATTTTATTATAATTTTATTTTGAGGTGATTAACTATAAATGATTGTTTGACCTTCTACTACTGTTATATAAACTCTTTTTAATTGAAAGTTATTTTCTATTTTTTAGTTCGGTGAGCTATAAAAGCGTGTTTTTTTTAGTTTTTTTAAACTATTATTTATTAAATTTAAATGTGGGAAGTTCTAACTCCAAGGAGCGCTCTGATCTGGGGAATGTGAGTTTTTCACATAGATACCGAGGTGTTTTGCAGTGCATAAGCCGATATAAGAAAATACAGTTTCTGGATTTTATATATTCGGAAATCCCGCATCCCAGAAGGGAGGTTCTCCACGCAGAAATATGGTCAAATTTGCGCAATCCATAAACATATCGGGAAACGTGGTTAAATAGAACGTCTATTTTATGAGAAGAATTAGAATAAGGTCTACTATATACAAACTCAGAGCATGTAATAATAGGTAAAATCATCTGTAGCGCCAGATTACGCCTAATAGTAAGCGGGGTGAAATGTGCAGATTGTCTCAGTTTCCTCAGAGTGGCATAAACTTTGCGTATGGTCGCGGTGATATGATCTATGCAGCTAAGAGAAGAGTTGATTAAGAATCCCAAGTTGGTAACTTTACTGACCAGTAACCTGGCAACCCTGGTGACTAAGGGAAATATTTTCGCGCTCTTTATACGATTTTGTTTTAAATTAAAGACTTAATAGCCAATTAAATATAAATAAAGCTAATTTCACAAACTAAGGTGCATTTAACAACTTTCATCATCAAAAATTTGTTCCGGCGGACGTATTTTTGTAAATACAAGTAAGTTTTTAAAGGTGCTCCTGCTGTTTGTTCTTGTGTTGGCAAACCTGCTGTCTCGACAACAACAACTACGGGAATCTATGATCTGTTCTTGTGTTCAGCGCCATCTATTTGTCGGATAACATTTATTTATTTATTTATTTCAGTCATCGAAACAAGATTTCTTACAGACTACGATCATGTTTACATATTTAATTAAATAGTGCAAATAGGCTTAACTTAAAACAATAAATGCTGTCGTTAAAGTTTATTTGCGGAGCGAATGTGTTACACAGGCGAATGATTCTGGCTATCGGTTCATTATAAGAATAAAGCGACCTATGTGAACCCTCACTAAACTTTCTGGGATTTCTGAGATTAATATTAGATTCCTGTACTCGAAACAGAATAAATATATCTGGGCAGTCAATATTGCCAGATAAAATATTCTAGGCAAATAACAGCGACAGATATGACCTTCTGTCCGCAAGAGATTGTAAGCCAAGGAGTTTCCTCCTTCAGGCGTAACTTGGAATGTCATTTTCGATAAACACTCTTTTCATAGCAAATCTGGTAAATTTACTCTGGATCATCTCTATTTTATCAGAGTACTTTGTGTGGTATGGGTTCCAAATGATCGCCCCATACTCTAAAATACTCCGTACCAAAGCAATATAGAGTGTTTTCATGATTATGAAACCCACCATCGAGTACGCTTTAGAAGAGACTAGATCAATATGTTTAGAAAAAGTTAATTTTGTGTCAAAGATAATTCCTAAATCCTTAATTTCGGATTTACGCAACAAATCAACGCCATCCAGAGAATAGTTGAAAGTATAGACATATGCGCGGCGGCAATAAGAGACAACGCAGCACTTGATAATGTTTAGGCTTAGGTTATTGATGGTACACCAATTTAAGAAGATGTTTAAGTCTTGCTGAAGTTTTTGGCAATCGAGAAGGCTGTTACTATTGAGGAATATTTTGACATCATCTGCGAACATTAAGGACTTTGACGATATGATATGCGACGGTAAGTCGTTTATGAAGAGTAAAAATAACAGAGGGCCAATGTGAGTTCCTTGAGGAATACCCGATGTGGCATAGACTTCAATGTTCAGTAAAAGAATGTATGGTCTACTTTATCAAAAGCTTTTGAGAAGTCGGTATATATGACATCGAGTTGCGAATATTGTTCCATTGCAGTGATAATGTTGTTTGAAATAAGAGATAGATTAGTGACTATTGACTTACCTGGCAAAAACCCATGTTGGCAGCTAGTTAGGGCATGCTGAACATGTTCCAGAAGTTTTTTGTTAAGTATGTGATCGAAAATTTTTGGAAAAACCCCCTGCTTTACTATAGCTCGATAGTTGGAGATGAGGCTTTTGTTTCCAGATTTGAAGATGGGTTCAATTGCGCATGACTTCCAACAATCTAAGAATCTTCCTTGGCGTAAACATGTCTTAAAGAGTTTGGTGATTTTTTTTTTTTTTTACTAGATATCCACGCACCGAATGAAAAATATTGGGGGAAGACCATTAGTGCAGTTGAAGCTTGGTTTAAGGTCTAAGATTGCATCTGCAACATCACCCTCAGTGATAATAAATGCGTCAATAAAATTAAAATCAGTTGGTCTTGAAATTGTAGAAGGAGTGTCTTCGGACTGGTGGCTTTCATAAACTTCTTGAAAAAATGAGGCAAACAGATTGCAAGTCTCTAGCGTAGTATTGGATACACAGCCTTTGTATTCCATTCTATCAGGTATGCCGCATGATTTACGCCTAGAGTTCATGTAATCCCAGAACGAAGACGTATTGAGTTTCAGGCTGTCCTCAATTTTGGTTATATATTGATTAAAGAGATATTTATGAAGTCTGTCAAATTCGCTTTTATAATTGTTGAATTTATGAAGGTCCACGGGAGACTTTGAGCTTCTGTATTTTTTTAGAGTTTTATTTTTAATGTTCTTTAGATGGCTTAATTCCGCGTTGAACCAAGGCGGTTTATTTTTGGGCTTAGAGGATTTCAAAGGCACAAACTTGGTGACGCCATCAGAAAGAATGTTACAAATATTTGTGTATATTAAGTCTGGATCTTCTATGAAATCTAAGAAATCCCAGTTCGTGCAATAAAGAGAGGTATTCAATGCATCCAATAAAGATAATAAAGGTTCGTGGTTCACATTAAGTCGCTGAAAACTTAGAAATTTGAATTTAATAGTTAAAGCTTTATGATGAATTGTGTTAGGTGATATAGGTGACAAATTCAATTCACATGCTAATTTGAGATCTTCTGTTTCGAATACTAAATCCAATATTTTATCATTAGAATTTGCAAACGAATTTAATTGTTGAAAATTGTTAGATAAGAAAAAACTAGTGACAGAAGATTCAATATCGGATTTAATATTAAAAGGTAGTAGCCAGCCATTGTCAAATGACCAAATAATGTCAGGTAAGTTAAAATCACCCATAACTATTATCTGCCCATTTAGTGCAACAGATTCACTGACAAATTTTATGTTATTAATATGTTGTTCATAAACATTAAAACTAGAGTTAGGCGGTATATATGATATCAAGATGTAAATATGTTTGTCATTTGAAATTGATACATCTATGCAGACTTGTTCGACTAACTTATCAGCAAAGGGCAAAACTAACAAACTGCTATTTAGGCTTGTTTTAGCTGCTAATAACACTCCTCCACCTCGAGCGCAACCACTAGCAATAGGGCATCTATCATGGCTATAAACAGTGTAATGGTTGTCAAAAAACTCGGAGCTGGAAATTTGTTCACAAAGCCAGGTTTCGGTGATAGCAACAATATCATATTCACGTAATGATGAAGCAATCCGAAATTCATTTGATTTTGTTCGTATACCACTTGCATTTTGAGCCAGTTAGCCCGTTTCGATATTCTCCGCTCCCTCTTGAAAAGACTGAAATGGACGGATTTTAACATTAGCAGTCCATAGCTTTGCATCAAATATCATAGTGACATGGAGATACACCGAGTTTGAAGCTTATGCGTCTTAATTCATTGATATTTGCATCTTTCTTCACAAGCGCAAAACACGATAGATGGTCGCGAGTAATCCCAGTGTGCTTTGTAACGTAAGAGATAATATCCTCTCCTTTGACGGTATTTTTAAAATAAGAGAGGTGAATCCATCTTTTCTTAGCAACCACATCAAGCTCCAAATTATCGTTCATACCAACCACGGGGGCGGCATTTAGATTTTTTACGTTATCTGCATGTTTGGCATTATCTCTAGAGTTTGCATTAACATCAACATCAGTGTTACCATTTGCACTAACATAGATAGGCGTACGTGGATATTTCCTAACAGCGCCCGTGGCATTAGCATTGATGTTAGCATTTGCATTAACATTGGCACCGGTTGGCCCTTTATCAAAGAGGATAGATAATAGCCGTGTTTTTTAACACGCGTATATCCGTTTACGCTTAAACTTTATATTGACTGCTAAGAGACAAACTATAAATACACCTCTGAAATTGCTGCGCATAAATTTTGTCCTACTAAATTTCAATACGCATTATACTCAGATGTAACTGAAATATGTGTCTTTGTTTCACCCTGTACACTAATTCTATGTATTATATGTGTGTCCACAATTCATCGCAACTGATTCAGCTATATGTTATACCCTATGGCCATCAGAGCGTTGCGTCTCCGCTTTTCGGTACACCCTGTTGCTGTAGCTAGTTGTTTTACCACAGCCGCTAGATGGGTCTCCTAAGCATTATCTAAGCGAAGATAGGCGTTTTTTAACACGCGCAAACGAAACGTATACGCGCGTGTTAAAAAACACGGCTAATATTTCACTTCACTTCACTTTTTTATATGTTTTTAAACAATTATATTTAATTTTTACACTATTTATTTGCCTTTTTTTATTCATTTTTTACACTATTTTAATACAATATTTACTTTACACTCACTGAGTTAATTCTTCACTGCATTTTACCAAATCTTCACGGACAGGCACAAAGAGGAATGGCCGAGCCCATGAATTGGTACATTGGCAAATTTCATACAAAACGCAGTCGGTTTTCTGAAATGGCGATATGACGCCTCGTTATTATCTATCCTCTTTGGTTTTATAATGTTGCAGCTTTTTCACTTAGAGTAGACTGCTGTGCACTCACCTCAGCGTGTAGTTCATCTATTTTTTTTAAACTGTTGTGATTTATCATCGCAAAATGCTTTGATAGTAGAAATAGCTTTCGTAATCTCTGCTCTAAGAGCGGACATTTCCTGAAGCAGTGATTGCATAGTCAGTTGTTGTGTGTGGGCGTTCTCAGCTACGTTCTTAGTGTCTGCCCTCTTCTGATTTGATCTTGGTTTGTTTCCTGGACAACTTACAGTGGCGACATCTGCCTGAAAACTTAACATATTCAAAGAGCGTACTGCCACCTCTCATTTCACCGCACCGCGTTTAGTTTTAGTTATTTGCTATTGCAACGAATTTACTTGCAAATCCTCTTATTTGCCCTTCGAATCACTAAACTGTTGAATAAATAACTCCAATATTGAATAATGGAAAAATGGCCTTTATTAAAGTACTTCACAATAACACTTATACTTTGCAACTAGCTGGTTTAATAACCAAACTGATTGATAGCTCAAACGAAAACTCTACTAATGCGCGACAGATTGCGTGCTTAATCAATAACTGCTTGATAGCTCAAATCAAACTGAATTGCAGCGCCTCTACATTTGCTGCCTTTTATACTCTCTGATTTCAACGTTCGCATCTTCTAGGCGTTTCCATTTCCAGAATGTACTAGTTGCCATCAGCTCTCAAATTTCTCAGCTGTAACTACAATTGCACGATTTTATAGCTTCTCTCATTGCATACTTTCAGGAGTATCTCAGATATATGCATGCGTTTGTGCATTGCTTCTCCGCTGCTCGTATACGTACATATGTGTAAACGCAATTATTGATTCGTTAATGTAAATACATAATGATGGAATTATTGATGTGAATTCACGTCACTGCTTAGCATCGGCTTAGAGATATCAGCACCCCTTAGTTTTGCTAATATTCGTAACACTATTATAACTAGAGTTTATATAAATTTTTAGTGATTATACATATAAACATTATTATAAGATAACGTTCTTATATAATTAATTTATATGTTTGTGATAATTTCACAAACAATATACATCCATAATGCCACAAGAATGTAAAGAGTGTGCAGCGAAATTGCTGCAGATAGATGAAATGATAGCATGCTCTGGTGGGTGTGGTTATAGTTTTTGCATCAAATGCAGTAACATAAAAAGGAACGAGATAAAAATAATCTCAGAAAATTTGAATGTAAAATGGTTCTGCAATCAATGCACTTTGTCAGATACAAATACAAAGTTCATTAAGCTAAAACAGCTTATAAACAAAAGTGAGCAATCAAAAATGAAAATCTCGGATGTAAAACAATTAGTCGAACAAATATTTATCAATAAAAGTTCACAATTAAAAAGTAGCATCCTAACAGACTCAACTCCCTTCTGGAGCACAATATAGAAGTAAAAATAAATGAAATGAAAAATGAAATTGTAAAAGATATAGCTAATCAATTATACAAGAGTAATGAAGTTATTAGTAACTTAAAGACAGCTAGTGAGAACGTTAACACTAAGTTGACATTTGCTCAGGCCGTAAAACAAATGAGAACAAAATCGTTATTAAACCGGAAAATCAAAAAAAGAAAGCGAAGGAAACTAAGGAAGCTTTAAAGAAAGTTGTTGAGCCCACAAGATGGCCTTGTCAGAAATGTTAAAGAGATAAATAAAGGGGCTATAATAGTGGAATGTAGAAACAAGGAAGCTTGTGAACAAGTCCGTCAGAAAGTACAAGAAACTATAGGGAAAGATTACGAAGCGGAGAAAACAAAAAATAAAAGTGAGATAAAAAAGATAGTTAAGAAATTTGGTATAACTGAAAAAATTAGCAATGAACGGTTAATAGAGTGATTAACGAAGCAGAATGATTCTTGTGCAGGAAAAGAGTTTGTAGTTAGAAAGGTGTATGAAAATACGAATCGTAGGGAAGAAACTTATATTGCATTATTAGAAACTGACGCAATAACAGTCGAGAATATATTGCAGCAAAAAAGACTGTATATAGAGTAGGATACCTGTGTCGCTTACGAACACATAAGTGTTTTGAGATGCTTTTAGTGCGCAGGATATAAGCACAAAGCAAGCGATTGTACAAATAAAGTGGCTTGTAGCAAATATGCTGGATCCCACGACAGCAAGGAATGTACATCAAGTAGGATTAAATGTGTTAACTGTTGTGAACTGGTGAAAAAGAAAGTGACTGACGTAGATGTCAATCATCACGCTTTCAGCAAAGACTGTCCAAAGTACAAAAAACACGCGCAGTTAAAAAATAAAGTGCTCGTTTAGCAACGAGCATTACATGAATTGAACTGTGTATATTTAAATATAAATATTATTGTTGCTAATAAAGGTGAGCTAGAACGTCTTACCGATTTTCTAAAACCGCATCTGATTCTTTGTACAGAAAGCTGTTCCACAGAGGAAATAACAAACCAAGAGTTATCAACATATAAACCTTTACGGTGTAATTCACATGGCAGGCATACAGGGGGTGTTTTAGTATATAAACATGACTCAATAGAGTATAAAATAGTTTACAATAATACTATTAACAAAAACATTTGGTGTATAATAATAAAAATCAAAAACATCTTTCCCCAGTACCAAATAGGAATGGTTTATTACTCGCCTAGTGCGAGTGATGTTGACTTTATTGCATACCTTAACGAAATTCTAAACAACAACTCTCTTACACACGACAATGTCATCTTCATTGGGGATTACAACATAAATCTTAATAGAAGCACGTCAAATAGCAAGCAGTTAGTTGACCTATTTAGGTCTTTTGCTATGGTACAAAAAATAGATTTTTATACCCGAAAGACCGATAATACCGAAACAATGATATATCTGCTCTTTACGAGCAGTGAATCCATTTCTTGTGAAAAATTGGAAGAGCATCAGATGTCTGATCACGAAACCATACAGCTCAAAATCAAGTTAGATAGAGAATTTCAAATGAGAGCTAAAAAAACTATAACTTCTTGGGAATATTATGCATGTGATAGTCTTGTCAACCAATTACGACAGGTTAACTAATCTGGATTTGAGAATCTCAGTGTCGAAAACAAGGTCTCATTCCTAAAAAATTCATTATCTAATGCAATGACTACATTAAATTACTCTAAAGAAATCACTGTGAAACTTATGAATACGGCTCTGAACTAGCGAATCTGCACAAATATAAATTCAATCTATACAAAATATCTCAAAGAACAGGTGAATGGAATGAATACAACCTTAAAAAAAGCAGGTATAAACGTCTTATAAAGATTAAAAAGGCCAAGTATATGGAACAAGGAATCACACATAATGTTGGGGATAGTAAGGCAATGTGGAAGCATTTGAAGAAAAGTATATGTATGTCCAAAGAAAATAATGGAATAAATAAAATATTGATAAACGGCCAACTATATACTCACGAGAATGAAATAGCCGAGGCGCTCAATAACTATTTCATTGACAGTATAGTCGAAATCAGCTCGAATATTCCAGTTAATAACAATAACGTAGCTTTTCCGGCAGTTCAAAATAGCACTCTTACTTTCAAATTTCAGAAGGTAGCTGCAGGCGATATACTAGAAATAGTAAATTCAAAAATAAAATTGATGGGAAAAAACTTATAACTGAAGGAGTCATAAGGGACTCTATAACATACACGGGATACTTTTATAGTCAAATTGTAAATGAAAGTCTAGACAAAGGGGTAGTTCCTAACCTATGGAAAACTTCAAATGTGGTATCAATAGAGAAAGTCAAAAATACTATAAGAGCTGATGAGATAAGACCAATTAACACGTTAGCGTGTGATGAAAAGATACTGGAAATTGTAGTTAAAAACCAGCTAGTGAAGTACCTAGATGATAATAAAGTTATTATACCGCAGCAATCAGGTTTTCGGAAAAAACATTCTCGGGAAAGTGCCTTGAACCTTGTTTTAGCTAACTGGAAAGAAGATCTGAGCAGAAATAAACATATAATAGCTGTTTTCCTAGACTTAAAACGTGCTTTTGAGACTATCGATCAAAATTTATTGTTAACAAGTAAGGAAGGTTAAGTTAGGGTGTAACCGAACATTACATACTCAGTTGAGAGCTATGGTGACAACATAAGGGAAAATGAACCGAGGGAAACCCTGGAATATGTTTGTATGACATGTGTATCAAATGAAAGGCATTAAAGAGTATTTTATGAGGGAGTGGGCCATAGTTCTATAGGTGGACGCCATTTAGGGATATAGCCATAAAGATGGATCAGGGTTGACTCTAGAATGCGTTTGTACGATATGGGTATCAAATGAAAGGTGTTAATGAGTATTTTAAAAGGGAGTAATCCTTAGTTCCATAGGTGGACGCCGTTTCGAGATATCGCCACAAAGGTGGACCAGGGGTGACTCTAGAATGTGTTTGTACGATATGGGTATCAAATTATAGGTATTAATGAGGGTTTTAAAAGGGAGTGGTGGTCGCCTTTTCGAGATATCGCCATAAAGGTGGACCAGGGGTGACTCTAGAATGCGTTCGTACGATATGGGTATCAAATGAAAGGTGTTAATGAGTATTTTAAAAGGGAGTAATCCTTAGTTCCATAGGTGGACGCCGTTTCGAGATATCGCCATAAAGTTGGAACAGGGGTGACCCTAGAATTTGTTTGATCAATATGGGCATCAAACGAATGGTGTTAATGAGTATTTTAAAAGGGAGTGGGCCTTAGTTCTATAGGTGGATGCCGTTTCGAAATATCGCCATAAAGGTGGACCAGGGGTGACTCTAGAATATGTTTGTACGATATGGGTATCAAATGAAAGGTGTTAATGAGTATTTTAAAAGGGAGTAATCCTTAGTTCCATAGGTGGACGCCGTTTCGAGATATCGCCACAAAGGTGGACCAGGGGTGACTCTAGAATGCGTTTGTACGATATGGGTATCAAATGAAAGGTGTTAATGAGTATTTTAAAAGGGAGTAATCCTTAGTTCCATAGGTGAACGCCGTTTCGAGATATCGCCATAAAGGTGGACCAGGGGTGACCCGAGAATTTGTTTGTACAATATGGGTGTCAAAAGAAAGGTGTTAATGAGTATTTTAAAAGGAAGTAATCCTTAGGTGGACGCCGTTTCGAGATATCGCCATAAAGGTGGACCAGGGGTGACCCTAGAATTTGTTTGTACAATATGGGTATCAAAAGAAAGGTGTTAATGAGTATTTTAAAAGGGAGTGGGCCTTAGTTCTATAGGTGTAAGCCTTTTCGAGGTATCGCAATAAAGGTGGACCAGGGGTGACTCTAGACTTTGTTTGTACGATATTGGTATCAAATGAAAGGTGTTAATGAGTATTTTTAAAAGGGAGTGGGCCTTCGTTCTATAGGTGTTCGCCTTTTCGAGATATCGCCATAAAGGTGGACCAGGGGTGACTTTAGAATATGTTTGTACGATATGGGTATCAAATGAAAGGTGTTAATGAGTATTTTAAAAGGGCGTGGGACTTAGTTCTATAGGTGGACGCCTTTTCGAGATATCGCCATAAAGGTGGACCAGGGGTGACTCTAGAATAAGTTTGTACGATATGGGTATCAAATTAAGGGTATTAATGAGAGTTTTAAAAGGGAGTGGTGGTAGTTGTATATGTGAAGGCATTTTCCAGATATCGACCAAAATGTGGACCAGGGTGACCCAGAACATCATCTGTTGGATACCGCTAATTTATTTATATATGTAGTACCTGCTAAGATTTTAAGGGTTTTTTATTTCGCCCTGCAGAACTTTTTTCATTTTCTTCTACTTAATATGGTAGGTGTCACAACCATTTTATAAAGTTTTTTCTAAAGTTATATTTCGCGTCAATAAAACAATCCAATTACCTTACCATGTTTCATCCCTTTTTTCGTATTTGGTATAGAATTATGGCATTTATTTTCATTTTTCGATATTGAAAAAGTGGGCGCGGTCATAGTCGGATTTCGTTCATTTTTCATACCAAGATAAAGTGAGTTCAGATAAGTACGTGAACTGAGTTTAGTAAAGATATATCGATTTTTGCTCAAGTTATCGTGTTAACGGCCATGCGGAAGGACAGACGGACGACTGTGTATAAAAACTGGGCGTGGCATCAAGCGATTTCGCCCATTTTCACAGAAAACAGTTAACGCCATAAAGTCTATGCCCCTACCAAATTTCAAAAGGATTGGTTAATTTTTGTTCGACTTATGGCGTTAAAAGTATCCTAGACAAATTAAATAAAAAAGGGCGGAGACACGCCCATTTTTAAATTTTCTTTTATTTTTGTATTTTGTTGCACCATATCATTACTGGAGTTGAATCTTGACATAATTTACTTATATACTGTAAAGATATTAAATTTTTTGTTAAAATTTTAATTTAAAAAAATTTTTTTTTTAAAAGTGGGCGTGGTCTTTCTCCGATTTTTCTAATTTTTATTAAGCGTACATATAGTAATAAGAGTAACGTTCCTGCCAAATTTCATCATGATACCTTCAACGACTGCCAAATTACAGCTTGCAAAATTTTAAATTACCTTCTTTTAAAAGTGGGCGGTGCCACGCCCATTGTCCAAAATTTTACTAATTTTCTATTTTGCGTCATAAGTTCAACTCATCTACCAAGTTTCGTCGCTTTATCGGTCTTTTGTAATGAATTATCGCACTTTTTCGGTTTTTCGAAATTTTCGATATCGAAAAAGTGGGCGTGGTTATGGTCCGATATCGTTCATTTTAAATAGCGATCTGAGATGAGTGCTCAGGAACCTACATACCAAATTTCATCAAGATACCTCAAAATTTACTCAAGTTATCGTGTTAACGGACGGACGGACGGACGGAAGGACGGACGGACGGAAGGACGGACGGACGGAAGGACGGACATGGTTCAATCAAATTTTTTTTCGATCCTGATTATTTTGATATATGGAAGTCTATATCTATCTCGATTCCTTTATATATGTACAACCAACCGTTATCCAATCAAACTTAATATACTCTGTGAGCTCTGCTCAACTGAGTATAAAAACTGTATAGCATAGGTGTTACTGAAACGGAGCTAAAATGGTTCCAAGACTTTATCATGAAGAGAAGTCAAAGAACTGTAATTGGATCATCTCTGCCAGAAAAAAGAGATGTGCCTGTTGGACTTCCGCAAGGGTCTGTCCTGGCACCTATACTGTTTAATATCCATATTAATGATATAACCAATTCTCTAAAGTACTGTGATATTAAACTCTTTGCCGATGATACATTCTTTATGCTTAGTGGAGATAATATCACTGAAATATATAGAAAACAAGTAAGGAAGGCTAAGTTCGGGTGTAACCGAACATTACATACTCAGTTGAGAGCTATGGAGACAAAATAAGGAAAATCACCATGTAGGAAAATGAACCTAGGGTAACCTTGGAATGTGGTTGTATGACATGTTTATCAAATGGAAGGTATTAAAGAGTATTTTAAGAGAGAGTAGGCCATAGTTCTATGGATGGACGCCATTTAGGAATATCGCCATAAAGGTGGACCAGGGCTGACTCTAGAATTTGTTTGTACGATATGGGTATCAAATGAAAGGTGTTACTGAGCATTTTAAGAGGGAGTGGGCCTTAGGTCTATCAGTGGACGCCCTTTCGAGATATCGCCATTAAGATGGACCAGGGGTGACTCTAGAATGTGTTTGTACGATATGGGTATCAAATGAAAGGTGGTAATGAGTATTTTAAAAGGGAATGGGCTTTAGTTCTATAGGTGAACGCCTTTTCGAGAAATCGCCATAAAGGTGGACCAGGGGTGACTCTAGAATATGTTTGTACGATATGGGTATCAAAGGAAAGCTGTTAATGAGTATTTTGAAAAGGAGTGATCCTTAGTCCATAGGTGGCCGCCGTTTCGAGATATCGCCATAAAGGTGGACCAGGGGTGTCTCTAGAATGTGTTTGTACGATATGGGAATCAAATGAAAGGTGTTACTGAGCATTTTAAGAGGGAGTGGGCATTAGGTCTATATGTGGACGCCTTTTCGAGATATTGCCATTAGGGTGGGCCAGGGGTGACTCTAGAATGTTTGTACGATATGGGTATAAAACGAAAAGTGTTACTGAGCATTTTAAGAGGGAGTGGGCAATAGGTCTATAGGTGGACGCCTTTTCGAAATGTCGCCATTAGGGTGGGCCAGGGGTGACTCTAGAATGTGTTTGTATGATATGGGTATCAAATGAAAGATGGTAATGAGTATCTTAAAAGGGAGTAATCCTTAGTTCTATAGGTGGACGCCTTTTCGATATATCGCCATAAAGGTGGACCAAGGGTGACTCTAGAATGTTTGTACTATATGGGTATCAAACGAAAGGTGTTACTGAGCATTTTAAGAGGGAGTGGGCATTAGGTCTATAAGTGGACGCCTTTTCGAGATATCGTCATTAGGGTGGGCCAGGTGTGACTCTAGAATGTGTTTGTACGATATGGGTATCAAACGAAAGGTGTTACTGAGCATTTTAAGAGGGAGTGGGCATTAGGTCTATAGGTGGACGTCTTTTCGAGATATCGCCATTAGTGTGGGCCAGGGGTGACTCTATAATGTTTGTGCGATATGGGTATCAAACGAAAGGTGTTACTGAGCATTTTAAGAGGAAGTGGGCATTAGGTCTATAGGTGGACGCCTTTTCGAGATATCGCCATTAGGGTGGGCCAGGGGTGACTCTAGAATGTGTTTGTACGATATGGGTATCAAATGAAAGGTGGTAATGAGTATTTTAAAAGGGAGTAATCCTTAGTTCTATATGTGGACGCCATTTCGAGATATCGCCATAAAGGTGGACCAAGGGTGACTCTAGAATGTTTGTACGATATGGGTATCAAACGAAAGGTGTTACTGAGCATTTTAAGAGGGAGTGGGCATTAGGTCTATAGGTGGACGCCTTTTCGAGATATCGCCATAAAGGTGGACCAAG